>NW_028225181.1:50320729-50354473 GCF_052327205.1 Somniosus microcephalus
GAATCCCCACAGTTTGTGGGGTGAGGAGTCCCACAGTTTGGGGGGGTGAGGAGACCCCACAGTTTGGGGGGGTGAGGAGTCCCCACAGTTTGGGGGGTGATGAGTCCCACAGTTTGGGGGTGAGGAGTCCCCACAGATTGGGGGGTGAGGAGTCCCACAGTTTGCGGGGTGAGGAGTCCCACAGTTTGGGGAGGGTGAGGAGTCCCACAGTTTGGGGGGTGAGGAGTCCCACAGTTTGGGGGGTGAGGAGTCCCCACAGTTTGGGGGGGTGAGGAGTCCCACAGTTTGGGGGGTGAGGAGTCCCACAGTTTGGGGGGTGAGGAGTCCCACAGTTTGGGGGGTGAGGAGTCTCACAGTTTGAGGGGTGAAGAGTCCCACAGTTTGCGGGGGTGAGGAGTCCCACAGTTTGGGGAGGGTGAGGAGTCCCACAGTTTGGGGGGTGAGGAGTCCCACAGTTTGGGGGGTGAGGAGTCCCCACAGTTTGGGGGGTGAGGAGTCCCCACAGTTTGGGGGGTGAGGAGTCCCACAGTTTGGGGGGTGAGGAGTCCCACAGTTTGGGGGGTGAGGAGTCCCACAGTTTAGGGGTGAGGAGTCCCACAGTTTGGGGGGTGAGGAGTCCCACAGTTTGGGGGGTGAGGAGTCCCACAGTTTGGGGGGTGAGGAGTCCCACAGTTTGGGGGGTGAGGAGTCCCACAGGTTGGGGGGGTGAGGAGTCCCACAGTTTGGGGGGTGAGGAGTCCCACAGTATGGGGGGGTGAGGAGTCCCACAGTTTCGGGGGTGAGGAGTCCCACAGTTTGGGGGGTGAGGAGTCCCACAGTTTGGGGGGTGAGGAGTCCCCACAGTTTGGGGGGTGAGGAGTCCCACAGTTTGGGGGGTGAGGAGTCCCCACAGTTTGAGGGGTGAGGAATCCCACAGTTTGGGGGTGAGGAGTCCCACAGTTTGGGGGGTGAGGAGTCCCCACAGTTTGGGGGGTGAGGAGTCCCACAGTTTGGGGGGTGAGGAGTCCCACAGTTTGGGGGGTGAGGAGTCCCACAGTTTGGGGGGCGAGGAGTCCCACAGTTTGGAGGGTGAGGAGTCCCCACAGTTTGAGGGGTGAGGAATCCCACAGTTTGGGGGTGAGGAGTCCCACAGTTTGGGGGGTGAGGAGTCCCCACAGTTTGGGGGGTGAGGAGTCCCACAGTTTGGGGGGGTGAGGAGTCCCACAGTTTGGGGGGTGAGGAGTCCCCACAGTTTGGGGGGCGAGGAGTCCCCCCACAGTTTGGGGGGCTGACGAGTCCCACAGTTTGGGGGTGAGGAGTCCCACAGTTTGGGGGTGAGGAGTCCCCACAGTTTGGGGGGTGAGGAGTCCCCACAGTTTGGGGGGTGATGAGTCCCACAGTTTGGGGGGTGAGGAGTCCCCACAGTTTGGGGGGGTGAGGAGTCCCCACAGTTTGGGGGGTGAGGAGTCCCCACAGTTTGCGGGGTGAGGAGTCCCACAGTTTGGGGTGGGTGAGGAGTCCCACAGTTTGGGGGGTGAGGAGTCCCCACAGTTTGGGGGGTGAGGAGTCCCCACAGTTTGGGGGGTAAGAAGTCCCAACAGTTTGGGGGGTGAGGAGTCCCCACAGTTTGGGGGGTGAGGAGTCCCCACAGTTTGGGGGGTGAGGAGTCCCCACAGTTTGGGGGGTGAGAAGTCCCAACAGTTTGGGGGGGTGAGGAGTCCCCACAGTTTGGGGGGTGAGGAGTCCCCACAGTTTGGGGGGTGAGGAGTCCCCACAGTTTGGGGGGTGAGGAGTCCCCACAGTTTGGGGGGTGAGGAGTCCCCACAGTTTGGGGGGTGAGGAGTCCCCACAGTTTGGGGAGTGAGGAGTCCCACAGTTTGGGGGGTGAGGTGTCCCACAGTTTGGGGGGTGAGGAGTCCCCACAGTTTGGGGGGTGAGGAGTCCCCACAGTTTGGGTGGTGAGAAGTCCCACAGTTTGGGGGGTGAGGAGTCCCACAGTTTGTGGGGTGAGGAGTCTCACAGTTTGGGGGTTGAGGAGTCCCCACAGTTTGGGGGGTGAGGAGTCCCACAGTTTGGGGGGTGAGGAGTCCCCACAGTTTGGGGGGTGAGAAGTCCCTACAGTTTGGGGGGTGAGGAGTCCCCACAGTTTGGGGGGTGAGGAGTCCCACAGTTTGGGGGGTGAGGAGTCCCCACAGTTTGGGGGGTGAGGAGTCTCACAGTTTGGGGGTTGAGGAGTCCCCACAGTTTGGGGGGTGAGGAGTCCCCACAGTTTAGGGGATGAGGAGTCCCACAGTTTGCGGGGTGAGGAGTCCCACAGTTTGTGGGGTGAGGAGTCCCACAGTTTGGGGGGTGAGGAGTCCCCACAGTTTGGGGGTGAGGAGTCCCACAGTTTGCGGGGTGAGGAGTCCCACAGTTTGGGGTGGGTGAGGAGTCCCACAGTTTGGGGGGTGAGGAGTCCCTACAGTTTGGGGGGTGAGGAGTCCCCACAGTTTGGGGGGTGAGGAGTCCCACAGTTTGCGGGGTGAGGAGTCCCCACAGTTTGGGGGGTGAGGAGTCTCACAGTTTGGGGGTTGAGGAGTCCTCACAGTTTGGGGGGTGAGGAGTCCCCACAGTTTGGGGGGTGAGGAGTCTCACAGTTTGGGGGTTGAGGAGTCCCCACAGTTTGGGGGGTGAGGAGTCCCCACAGTTTGGGGGGTGAGGAGTCCCCACAGTTTGGGGGGTGAGGAGTCCCACAGTTTGGGGGGTGAGGAGTCCCACAGTTTGGGGGGTGAGGAGTCCCCACAGTTTGGGGGGTGAGGAAGCCCCACAGTTTGTTGGGTGAGGAGTCCCCACAGTTTGGGGGGTGAGGAGTCCCACAGTTTGGGGGGTGAGGAGTCCCCACAGTTTGGGGGGTGAGGAAGCCCCACAGTTTGGGGGGTGAGGAGTCCCACAGTTTGGGGGGTGAGGAGTCCCACAGTTTGGGGGGTGAGGAGTCCCACAGTTTGGGGGGTGAGGAGTCCCCACAGTTTGGGGGGTGAGGAGTCCCCACAGTTTGGGGGGTGAGGAGTCCCCACAGTTTGGGGGGTGAGGAGTCCCACAGTTTGGGGGGTGAGGAGTCCCCACAGTTTGGGGGGGTGAGGAGTCCCACAGTTTGGGGGGTGAGGAGTCCCACAGTTTGGGGGGTGAGGAGTCCCCACAGTTTGGGGGGTGAGGAGTCCCACAGTTTGGGGGGTGAGGAGTCCCACAGTTTGGGGGGTGAGGAGTCCCACAGTTTGGGGGATGAGAAGTCCCCACAGTTTGGGGGGGTGAGGAGTCCCACAGTTTGGGGGATGAGAAGTCCCTACAGTTTGTGGGGTGAGGAGTCCCACAGTTTGGGGGATGAGAAGTCCCCACAGTTTGGGGGGGTGAGGAGTCCCACAGTTTGGGGGGTGAGGAGTCCCACAGTTTGGGGGGGTGAGGAGTCCCCACAGTTTGGGGGGTGAGGAGTCCCACAGTTTGGGGGGTGAGGAGTCCCACAGTTTGGGGGGTGAGGAGTCCCACAGTTTGGGTGGTGAGGAGTCCCCACAGTTTGTGGGGTGAGGAGTCGCACAGTTTGGGGGGTGAGGAGTCCCACAGTTTGGGGGGTGAGGAGTCCCCACAGTTTGGGGGGTGAGGAGTCCCACAGTTTGGGGTTCACCTCCAGTTGGCGTCCCTGATCAGAGGGCCGTTCCCGGCTCCTCGTGGGTCGGGAAGTCAGGCGCATGTCCCCTCCCCCACCCAGGGCAGCCCCTCCCCCCCACCCCAGGCCCCGCCCCCTCCAGTGACTCGTACGTGGGCGGCGGGCTGATGTCCGCCAAAGCGTCGAAGGAGCCCAGGTGGACAGTGGGGTCCCGGTGGGGGTGCGGGAGGCTCGAGGGGGGGCAGGGCGAGGCGGGGCTGTCCCGGGCCAATGAGATGGGGAGGAGGGACAGCGTCAGGAGCCGGGAGCGGACCGCGCCCAGGCCCAAGATGGTGGTCAGGGCCACGAAGTCCAGCAGCACCTCGAAGATCTCAGCCACTGAGAGGACGGAGGATCCAAACCATAAACTCCACTGGCTTCCCAGGTTGGAGAGCATCACGACCATCTGTGGAGAGAGAAAGAAGGTGGTCAAGATTTTTACCCCTCTCACTGGTTTTCCCCGACCCCCTCCTTCAATTTCCTTCCCACCCCCAATTCCGCCCCCCCTCTCTAACCACCTTGGACCCTCCGTAACCATCAACTCATCTAAAAATCCTGCTGCCCCATTTCCTAACTCGCACCAAGTCCCGTTCACCCATCACCCCCTGTGCTCGCTGACCTACAACCCTCCCTATCTCTGGAACCTCCTCCAGCCCCTACAACCCTCCCTATCTCTGTAACCTCCTCCAGCCCCTACAACTCTCCCTATCTCTGGAACCTCCTCCACTACAACCCTCCCTATCTCTGTAACCTCCTCCAGCCCCTACAACTCTCCCTATCTCTGGAACCTCCTCCAGCCCCTACAACCCTCCCTATCTCTGGAACCTCCTCCAGCCCCTACAACCCTCCCTATCTCTGGAACCTCCTCCAGCCCCTACAACACTCCCTATCTCTGTAACCTCCTCCAGTCTCTGCAAACCTCCCTATCTCTTTAACCTCCTCCAGCCCCTACACCCCTCCCTATCTCTGTAACCTCCTCCAGCCCCTACAACCCTCGCTATCTCTGTAACCTCCTCCAGCCCCTACATCCCTCCCTATCTCTGTAACTTCCTCCAGCCCCTACAACCCTCCCTATCGCTGTAACCTCCTCCAGCCCCTACACCCCTCCCTATCTCTGTAACCTCCTCCAGCCCCTACAACCCTCCCTATCTCTGGAACCTCCTCCAGCCCCAACAACCCTTGCTATCTCTGTAACCTCCTCCAGCCCCTACATCCCTCCCTATCTCTGTAACCTCCTCCAGCCCCTACAACCCTCCCTATCTCTGGAACCTCCTCCAGCCCCAACAACCCTCGCTATCTCTGGAACCTCCTCCAGCCCCTACAACCCTCCCTATCACTGTAACCTCCTCCAGCCCCTACAACCCTCCCTATCTCTGTAACCTCCTCCAGCCCCTACAACCCTCCCTATCTCTGGAACCTCCTCCAGCCCCTACAACCCTCCCTATCTCTGTAACCTCCTCCAGCCCCTACAACCCTCCCTATCTCTGTAACCTCCTCCAGCCCCTACAACCCTCCCTATCTCTGGAACCTCCTCCAGCCCCTACAACCCTTGCTATCTCTGTAACCTCCTCCAGCCCCTACATCCCTCCCTATCTCTGTAACCTCCTCCAGCCCCAACAACCCCTCCTATCTCTGGAACCTCCTCCAGCCCCTACAACCCTCCCTATCGCTGTAACCTCCTCCAGCCCCTACAACCCTCCCTATCTCTGTAACCTCCTCCAGCCCCTACAACCCTCCCTATCTCTGGAACCTCCTCCAGCCCCTACAACCCTCCCTATCTCTGTAACCTCCTCCAGCCCCTACAACCCTCCCTATCTCTGTAACCTCCTCCAGCCCCTACAACCCTCCCTATCTCTGGAACCTCCTCCAGCCCCTACAACCCTTGCTATCTCTGTAACCTCCTCCAGCCCCTACATCCCTCCCTATCTCTGTAACCTCCTCCAGCCCCTACAACCCCTCCTATCTCTGGAACCTCCTCCAGCCCCTACAACCCTCCCTATCTCTGGAACCTCTTCCAGCCCCTACAACCCTTGCTATCTCTGGAACCTCCTCCAGCCCCTACATCCCTCCCTATCTCTGTAACCTCCTCCAGCCCCTACAACCCTCCCTATCTCTGTAACCTCCTCCAGCCCCTACAACCCTCCCTATCTCTGGAACCTCCTCCAGCCCCTGCAACCCTCCGAGATCTCTGCGCTCCTCCAATTCTGGCCTCTTGCGCATCCCCGATTTCAATCGCTCCACCATTGGCGGCCGTGCCTTCAGCTGCCTGGGCCCTAAGCTCGGGAATTCCCTCCCTAAACCTTTCCAACTCTCCCTCTCCTCCTTTAAGATGCTCCTTAAAACCCACCTCTTTGACCAAGATTCTGGAATCCTGTCTAAGGCAGAGTATTATTTAAATGGTGATAGACTGCGAAACGTTGATGTACAAAGGGACCTGGGTGTCCTTGTGCACCAGTCACTGAAAGCAAACATGCAGGTGCAGCAAGCAGTTAGGAAGGCAAATGGTATGTTGGCCTTCATTGCAAGAGGATTTGAGGACAGGAGCAAGGATGTCTTACTACCGTTGTACAGGGCCTTGGTGAGACCACACCTGGAGTACTGTGCGCAGTTTTGGTCTCCTTACCAAAGAAAGGATATACTTGCCATAGAGGGAGTGCAGCGAAGGTTCACCAGACTGATTCCTGGGATGGGCAGGACTGTCGTATGAGGAGAGATTGGGTCGACTAGGCCTGTATTCACTAGAGTTTAGAAGAATGAGAGGGGATTTCGTGGAAACATATACAATTCTGACAGGGCTCGACAGACTGGATGCAGGGAGGATGTTCCCCCTGGCTGGGGGTTCTAGAACAAGGATCAGAGTCTCAGGATACAGGGTAGGACATTTAGGACTGAGATGAGGAGAAATTTCTTCACTCAGAGGGTGGCGAACCTGTGGAATTCTCTACCACAGAAGGCTGTGGAGGCCAAATCACTGAATATATTGAAGAAGGAGATAGATAGATTTCTAGACACAAAAGGCATCAAGGGGTATGGGGAGAGAGCGGGAATATGGTATTGAGATAGAGGCTCAGCCATGATCATATTGAATGGCAGAGCAGGCTCGAAGGGCCGAATAGCCTACTCCTGCTCCTATTTTTCTGTTTCTATGTCCCTAATATCTCCTTATGTGGCCCTGTGTCTGAATGACGCTGTTTCGAGTGCAGGAGCAGGGATGCCTTGCTGCAGTAGTACAGGGCCTTGGTGAGACCACACCTTGAGTATTGTGTGCAGTTTTGGTCACCTTATCTGAGGAAGGATGTTCTTGCCATGGAGGGAGTGCAGCGAAGATTCACCAGACTGATACCTGGGATGGCAGGAATGACGTATGAAGAGAGATTGGGTCGATTAGGCTTATATTCGCTAGAGTTTAGAAGAATGAGAGGGGATCTCATTGAAACTTATAAAATTCTAACAGGACTAGACAGACTAGATGCAGGAAGGATGTTCCCGATGGCGGGGGAGTCCAGAACCACAGGTCACAGTCTAAGGATAAGGGGTAAGCCATTTAGGACAGAGATGAGGAGGAATTTCTTCACCCAGAGAGTGGTGAACCTGTGGAATTCTCTACCACAGAAGGCAGTTGAGGCCAATTCATTAAATATATTCAAGAAGGAGTTAGATATATTTCTTAAGGCTAAAGGGGTCAAGGGATATGGGGAGAAAGCAGGGACAGGGTACTGATTTTGGATGATCATTAAATGGCGGAGCAGGCTCGAGGGGCCGAATGGCCTACTTCTGCTCCTATCTTCTATGTTTCATTTAGAAAGACACAGCAAGCCCAGCATTTATCGCCCATCTCTAGTTGCCCCTTGAGAAGGTGGTGGTGAGCCGCCTTCTTGAACCGCTGCAGTCCGTGTGGTGAAGGTGCTCCCACAGTGCTGTTAGGGAGGGAGTTCCAGGGTTTTGACCCAGTGATGATGAAGGATCAGCGATATATTTCCAAGTCAGGACGGTGTGTGACTTGGAGGGGAACTTGGAGGTGGTGGTGTTGCCATGCGCCTGCTGCCCTTGTCCTTCTAGGTGGAAGAGTTCGCGGGTTTGGGAGGTGCTGCCGAAGAAGCCTTGGCGAGACGCTGCAGTGCATCTTGTAGATGGTACACACTGCAGCCACGGTGCGCCGGTGGTGGAGGGAGTGAATGTTTAAGGTGGTGGATGGGGTGCCTATCAAGTGGGCTGCTTTGTCCTGGATGGTGTCGAGCTTCTTGAGTGTTGCACTCATCCAGGCAAGTGGAGAGTATTCCATCACACTCCTGACTTGTGCCTTGTAGATGGTGGAAAGGCTTTGGGGAGTCAGGAGGTGAGACACTCGCCGCAGAATACCCAGCCTCTGACCTGTATTTATGTGGCTGGTCCAGTTAAGTTTCTGGTCAATGGTGACCGCCAGGATGTTGTTGATGGGGGATTGGGTGATGGTAATGCTGTTGAATGTCAAGGGGAGGTGGTTAGACTCTTGTTTGTTGGAGATAGTCATTGCCTGGCACTTCTGTGGTGCGAATGTTACCTGCCACTTATCAGCCCAAGCCTGAACGTCGTCCAGGTCTTGTTGCATGCGGGCACGGACTGCTTCATTATCTGAGGAGTTGTGAATGGCGCTGAACACTGCGCAGTCATCAGCGAACATCCCCATTTCTGACCTTATGATGGAGGGAAGGTCATTGATGAAGCAGCTGAAGATGGTTGGGCCGAGGACACTGCCCTGAGGAACTCCTGCAGCGATGTCCTGGACTCCAAGGAGAGATTACACAAACTAGGGTTGTATTCCCTGGAATTAAGATATTAAGGGGAACAGATAGGGTTAGAGGGAAACCATTTCCGCTGGTTGGGGATTCTCGGACTGGGAGCAGAGTCTAAAAATTAGAGCCAGACCTTTCAGGAGCGAAGTTTGGAAACACTTCTACACACAAAGGGTAGTAGAAGTTTGGAACCCTCTTCCGCAAACAGCAAATGGTGCGAGATCGATTGTTACTTTTAAATCTGAGATTGATAGATTTTTGTTACCCAAAGGTATTAAGGGATATGGGCCAAAGGCGGGTATGTGGAGTTAGATCGCAGATCAATCATGATCTCATTGAATGGCGGAACAGGCTCGAGGGGCTGAATGGCCTGCTCCTCTTCCTATGTTGATATCGAGATTCCGATCTTCCCCACGATGATGCCCCCCCCCCCACCTCCCCATCTCCCCACCCCCTGACAATGCGGTCTCTCCCTGCGGAAAGTGATGGGGCACTAAACCGGCAAGCGAGGGGGCTGGGCTATTCACCGATCCACTTTGGTAGGAAGAATAGAAAAGCAGAGTATTTTTTAAACAGTGAGAGATTGGGAAATGTTGGTGTTCAGAGGGACCTGGGTGTCCTTGTACAGTTTTGGTCTCCTTACCTATACTTGCCATAGAGGGAGTGCAACAAAGGTTCACCAGACTGGTTCCTGGGATGGGGGGATTGTCCTATGAGGACAGATTGAGTAGACCAGGCCTATATTCTCTAGAGTTTAGAAGAATGAGAGGTGATCTCATTGAAACATACAAAATTCTGACAGGGTTTGACAGGGTAGATGCCGGGAGGATGTTTCCCCCTGGCTGGGGAGTCTAGAACCAGGGGTCACAGTCTCAGGATAGGGGGTCTGTCATTTAGGACTGAGATGAGGAGAAATTTCTTCACTCATAAAAACACAGAAGATAGGAGCAGGAGTAGGCCATTCGGCCCCTCGAGCCTGCTCCGCCATTTAATGAGATCATGGCTGATCATCCAAATTCAGTACCCTGTCCCTGCCTTCTCCCCATATCCCTTGATCCCTTTAGCCTTAAGAAATATATCTAACTCCTTCTTGAATATATTTAATGAATTGGCCTCCACTGTCTTCTGTGGTAGAGAATTCCACAGGTTCACCACTCTCTGGGTGAAGAAATTCCTCCTCATCTCAGTCCTAAATGGCTTACCCCTTATCCTTAGACTGTGACCCCTGGTTCTGGACTCCCTCGCCATCGGGAACATCCTTCCTGCATCTAGTCTGTCTAGTCCTGATAGAATTTTATAAGTTTCAATGAGATCCCAAGGGGTGCGGACATTGCAGCCCAGCTCCCGAGGCTGCCCTCCATAATCCAGCTGGTACTCCCCCACCAAGCTGAGATAACAGAAACCGGAAGCGGGAAATCACGGCAATCATTGACAAGCCTCTCACAGGTACGGCGGGGGACTCGCTCATAGTCTTGTAGTTCAGCTCCCGGAAAAACAGGTTTAACTTTGCGATTTCTTTCCTGCGGAGAGAGAGAACATAACGAAATGATTTAACACGGCAAGGGAGGAGAACGAGAGATGGAGAGAGAGAGAGAGAGAGAGAGATGGCATCCTAAGCGAAATGATTAAACACATGGACGATAAAATGAAATTGGCTATCCTAAAACTCTTCAACTTGGTTCTGAGTGTCGGTTACTTCCCTGATATCTGGAACAAAGGACTCATAACGCCCATATACAAAAGTGGCGACAAAGTTGACCCAAATAACTATCGAGGCATCTGTGTAAACATTAACCTGGGGAAGGTATTCTGTAGTATCATAAACAAAAGACTTAAACTTCCTTGAGGAGCACAATGTCTTGAGTAAAAGCCAAATTGGATTCCGACCAAACTATAGAACATCGGATCATATCATCACCCTACACACCCTAATTGACAAACATGTTCATCAAAACAAAAGCAAAATTTTTGCCTGCTTTATAGATTTCCAGAAGGCTTTCGATTCCATTTGGCACGATGGTCTATTCTTGAAACTTATTGAAAGTGGTGAAGGGGGAAAAACATATGATGTAATTAAATCAATGTACACAAACAATAAATGTGCAGTTAAAATTGGAGACAAACAATCAAAATACTTCCCACAGGGGCGTGGTGTGATGCAGGGCTCGCCCATCTCACCGACACTCTTTAATATTTGCATAAATGAATTGGCAAAACTACTTGAACAATCTACAGCACCCGGCTGTTGTGTCCGTGTGTTGATAGAGACACTGAAGACAGGAGTTGATTTCACAGGTGTTTACTAAACAAAGTCTGGAGGGGAACTAACTGATACAACACAATATACAGGCTTATATAGCCCGAGTGGCCATTACCGGCATTACAGTACACCTGGGGCTCTTAAAGGCACATACACTACAATTCCTCCCCTTTTAGCCAACCAGTACATAATATTTTGAGTAATCATTAATTACATGTTACAAGAAAAATAATTTACACATTGCTGCAGTTAATTAATTATAAGTCAGTCTCTCTGGAGGCTTCCTGACTCGGTCCGGATAACGCCTCGGTGGTGTAGTAGTTTCTGGTGGTGTAGTAGGTTCTTTTGGCAAGGCTGATTCGGCTTGAATGCCAGTGTCGGGTTCATCGGGTTCCAGTGTCACCGGATCGGAGGTAGATATGGGTATCTCTACTTCATCATTAGGCGTATAGAGTTGTGGTGTAGGTTGTCCCTTTTCGGATGACTCTATGATTTGGTCAGCATGGCACCTTATTATGCTTTCTCCGATGTCCACGGTATACATCAGCGGTCCTAGTCGTGTGCAGATAGTTCCAGGCTGCCATTTCTCGGTACGGTAGTCCCGGGCCACAACTTGTTGACCTATCTGGAAGGTTCTAGTTGGCCTTTCATTCATGCCTTGAAATTGCCGGTTCTCCACGTCCCTTCTGATGTTTGGCTTGATCAAATCCAGCCAGCATTTTAGGCTTCTATTGAAGAACATCATGGCGGGAGTTTGGTTTGTAACCATATGTGTTGCATTCCTGTATGCGAACAAGAAGTTATCCATCTTGTGCTGAAGTTTTATGTCTTCATTACCCATGGCCTTTATGGCCTTCTTGAAGGTCTGGACAAACCTTTCAGCCAATCCATTGGTGGCGGGATGGTATGGGGCGGACGTGTAGTGCTTAACCCCATTGTTTTTTTAAGAACTTCCTGAATTCTTCGGACACAAATTGCGGTCCATTATCAGAACAGATCTGTTCCGGCAGCCCATTCCTGGCAAATATGGTCCTTAATACTGTGATGGTTTTTTCCGTGGTGGTGGAGGACATCTTTATTACCTCCGGCCACTTGGAGTGTGCATCAACCGCGATTAAGAACATTGAGTCCATAAATGGACCAGCAAAGTCGATGTGTACCCTTTGCCAGGGAGATGAGGGCCACTCCCATGGATGTAGAGGGGCTTGTGGTGGAGCGTTTTGGACCTTCTGGCATCCTAGGCAGCTCTTGGTCATTTCTTCGATGTCTCCATCGATACCTGGCCACCATACAAACGCCCTGGCTAGGTCCTTCATTTTCACTCCACCCAGATGCCCCTCGTGAAGCTCCTTTAGAACTTTATCCTGGAGTTTGGGTGGAATCACCACTCTGGATCCACACATCAAGGTTCCTCGGCACACTGACAGTTGTTCTCTTCTTTGCGAGAATGCTGGCAACAGTCGTTCGCCATGTGCTGGCCATCCCTTCACTGTTAAATCGTAGACTCGTGAGAGAGTCGGGTCATTTCTAGTTTCCCTTTCAATGGCTGAATTTGTTACTGGTAGACATTCGACTATGGTAGAGTGGAAAATCTCCACTGGGTCTACGGTAGGTGCTTCTTCTACCGTTGGCAACGGTAGGCGCGATAACCCGTCAGCATTCCCATGCTGTTTTGATCCTTTGTATTCTATGTTGTATTGGTGTGCCCCTAGAAAAAGGGACCACCTCTGTAGCCTTTGCGCTGTCATAATGGGAACCCCCTTTTTAGGGTTGAATATGGAGATGAGGGGTTGATGGTCAGTCAACAAGGTAAATTTTTGTCTGTGTAGGTAATGGTTGAATTTCTTCACTCCCCATACCAAGCTGAGTGCTTCCCTGTCGATTTGGACATAGTTACGCTCAGCTGAGTTCAATGAGCGTGACGCAAAAGCTATCGGCCGTTCCGAGCCATCAGGGAATTTATGCGATAATACTGCTCCTACGCCGTAAGGGGATGCATCGCACGCCAGTCTGATTGGCAGTGATGGGTTGTAATGAGCCAAAACTTCTTCGGACGTGATTAAGTCTTTGCATTTATGGAAGGCACGTTTACAGTCTTTGCTCCATTTCCAAATTACTCCTGTTTGTAGCAGTTCATTAAGGGGGTGTGGAAGAGTTGATAAGTTCGGTAAAAATTTATGATAGTAATTTATTAATCCCAGGAACGATCTTAATTGTGAAACATTTTCAGGTGCTGGAGCTTTTATGACCGCTTCAATTTTTTCAGGTGACTTATGCAACCCTTCTTTATTAATTATGTGGCCACAATATGATATTTGATTTTGGAAAAATTCACACTTGGGGCGATTTGCTCGTAGACCCCGTTCTCTTAGCCTAGTGAGCACCTGCTCCAAATTGGCAAGGTGCTCGTTGTCGTTTTCTCCTGTTACAAGGATGTCGTCTAGGTAGCATTGAGTCCCCGGAATCCCTTGGAGGACTTGCTCCATAGCTCTTTGCCAGATAGCTGGAGCGGATGCTACTCCGAAAACCAGTCGATTGTACTGGCACAGACCTTTGTGTGTATTTATCGTGAGATATTTTTTAGAGGCCTCTTCAACCTCCATCTGTAGATATGCCTGTGCCAAGTCAATTTTGGTGAAACGTTTCCCTCCGGATAGTGAGGCGAAAATATCTTCTATCCTCGGAAGAGGATACTGTACCGTGTGAAGGATCGGGTTTACAGTCACCTTGAAGTCTCCACAGATGCGAATTTTTCTCTGTTCTTCAGATTTATCATTATTCAATGCTTTCTTCATGACTGGGACGATGGGTGTTGCCCACTCGCTCCAATCTATTTTGGATAATACGCCTGCTTTTTCCAAATTCTCCAGCTCTGCCTCGACTGCTGGACGAATTGCGTATGGCACCGGTCTTGCCTTAAAAAACTTGGGAATTGCTGCATCTTCCACTTTTATTGAGGCGGAGATGCCTTTCAAGGTTCCTAGTTTCTCTTGAAACACTTCTTTGGCGTTGGCCAAGATGTCTTTTAATCGTTCAGGTATGACGTCATCATCGTTTTTTTTCTTACTGGTCACCGTCAGTGCCTGAATGGAGTGCCAGTCTAAATGTATTTTCCTGATCCATTCACGTCCCAACAGCGGTGGACCACCATCTTGTAGGATGTATAAATACAACTTTTGTATTTCCTTGCCGTTGTATACAACAGGCACCTTTATTTTTCCTTTGGGGTATACTATCTGCCCCGTATATGTTTTCAAGATAATGGATGTGTCTTTTAAAGGTATATGCGGAAATAGCCGCTCGTATTCCCGTCGATTTATGACGGTCAGAGCTGATCCTGTATCTAGCTCCATTTTAACTGGGGACCCTGCTATCGTGAGGGTAACCCAAATGGTCTGGTAATCATCTTTGGCAATTACATTATGTAATTTGAGACAGCTTAGTCTCTTGTTTTCGGAGTCGCTATCACTCTTCTGGTCTTCGGAGCTACTGTCCGTCATCATTTGTACCTTTCTGTACTTTTCTTTATTGATTTTTTTTTTCCTGTCCGTGGATTTTTTTTGTCCAGATCGGCATACCCGTGCAATGTGTCCAATCTTTCCGCATTGCCTGCATGCTTTGTCCTTGAACCAGCAGTCCCTCTGGTCATGGGTGGGTCTGCCGCAGCGATAACATCTCTCGAAACCCCGTGTCATTTCATGGGTGCCGAAGTCCTGTGTCTTTTGTTGTATCTCTGCAGCTCCTCTTGTGGCCGCTTCGTATGATACAGCCATACTGAAAGCCTTGTCCAGTGTTAAATCTTTTTCAGAAAGCAGCCTTTTCTGTGTTCCTTCACTTAGGAGACCGCAGACGAATTTGTCTCGAAGATAATCTGCTAGTCCTGCCCCGAATTGGCAGTGTTTTGATAGCTTTCTTAATTCGGTGAGGTAATCAGCGTTACTTTCATTCTTGTGTTGATTTCTCTTGAAGAATTTGAATCGTTCCGCTATCAGCAGCGGTGTTGGGTTTAAGTGCTCCTGTAGGGTATCAACAATTTCTTTAAAATTCTTGTCCTTTGGTTTGGCTGGAGTGATTAAATTTCGTAACAGCCCGTATGTCTTTGCGCCCATTAGATTTAGCAGTACTGAAGCTTTTTTTTCATCTTCTATTCCATTTGCGGTGCAATATACCTCCACTCTTTCCACATATGTGGTCCAATCCTCTATCTCGTTATCAAAAGCATCAATATTGCCAGACTTAGGCATCCTAGAAAAAAAATGGCGCTTCCCGCGCTTCTCTTTCTTTTCTGCAGAAAAGATATGGTGCTTCCCCGCCGCTGCTGCCGATGCCAACGCTGTTTCCCGCGGTTTCCGTTCTTTTTATTTATTTATTTACAGTTGGAGACTCGTTCCCGCCGGACTCTCTCTCTAGGTCTGAACGCCGACCTGCTTGCAGCGCCGGCCGTCTCCCGAGTGCTCCCTCCCCGTCTGTTACTGCTTGCCTCTGCTTTCGCTGCTTGGCGTAGCTGCAGAGCCAGCCGCTGGAGCCCCAGCCCGACGCCCAGGAAGGATTATTGCAGTACCTGCCACCAGCTTGGCTAGCTGGTGAAACCACAGCTTTGTCTTTTTCTTGATTTTTCTTCAACTTTGGACGCCAGAGGAATCGATGTCCTTGAGGTGCTGCCGAATTGCAGGTAAGTCCGTTTCCAATTCGTCGCCACTGTTGTGTGTCCATGTGTTGATAGAGACACTGAAGACAGGAGTTGGTTTCACAGGTGTTTACTAAACAAAGTCTGGAGGGGAACTAACTGATACAACACAATATACAGGCTTATATAGCCCGAGTGGCCATTACCGGCATTACAGTACACCTGGGGCTCTTAAAGGCACATACACTACACCGGCCTCACCCTATATGAATCCAAGGTTAAATTCCTCCTCTATGCAGATGACCTGGTTCTGCTGTCACCAACTAAGGAGGGTCTACAGCAGAACCTGGATCTGCTGGAGTCGTTCTGCCAGACCTGGGCCCTGACAATAAACCCCCAAAAAACCAAAGTTCTTGTGTTCCAGCAAAGATCCAGACATCAGGGACCCAGAATAAATTTCACACTAGGAACAACTAAAATTGAACAAACCACTAACTACACATACTTGGGCTTAAAAATCAGTTCTATGGGAAATTTTCATCTGGCTGTGAATGAACTGAAAGAGAAAGCAAGAAGGGCTTTCTATGCCATTAAAAAATCAATCCAAATAGAAATCCCAATTGGCATTTGGCTCAAAATTTTTAAATCAGTAATTGAACCAATTGCACTCTATGGCAGTGAGGTGTGGGGACCGCTAACACAACAAGAATTTGCAAAATGGGACAAACATCCAATTGAGATCCTAAATGCAGAATTCTGTGAAAGTATCCTCCGGATTCAAAGGAAAACCGCAAACAATGCATGCAGGGCAGAACTCGGCCAATATCCACTATTAATTACTATCCAAAAAAGAGCCACCAAATTTTGGAAACACCTAAAAATGAGCAACCCCCACTGCTATCATTACGAACCCCTGAAATGCCAAGAGAGGATCATAAAGAAGAATACCCTCAGTCAACTAGTCCTGGGACTCAGTGAAGTAAATACTAACACTACTAACAATAACCAGCCCCAGGACAGTGACAGCGTAACACAAAGAATTCGACCCAACACAATTGTCACGAAGCAAAAGGAAAAATATCTGTCATATTGGGCAGAAACAACAAAAACCCAAAACAAACTCAATTGCTACTTGGCCCTAAACAGACAATACAACATGGCTGAATACCTGACCACGGTAAAAGATAGCAAATTGAGAAAAACCTTGACTATGTACAGACTTAGTGAGCATAGCCTGGCTATCGAAAAAGGCAGACACAGACAGACCTGGCTGACAAGAGAGGACAGGATATGCTCTCACTGCAGTCAGGGAGTGGTGGAGACAGAGATGCACTTCCTCACAGCTTGTGGAAACTATCAGGGCATAAGGGAGAATTTCTACCCAAAATTCACGAAAATATGCCCTGAATTCGAAAATTTGAAGGACGACCAAAAACTCCCATACCTATTAGGGGAAGAGAGAAATTGTGTAACCTTAGCGGCACACTATGTTACAGCTTGCCATAAACAGAGGGACAACCAGTAAACCTAAGAATAGAGTATATACAAATTATATGAATGTATGTTTATACACTCAGGGATATATCTGTTTATACACTGCATGGATAGATCTGCGTTTATGTGTTCAACCATAAATTTTTTCGATGCTTTGGCAACATAAGATGTACCTTGTCATGCTAATAAAGCGATTTGAATTGAATTGAATTGAATTGAATTGAGAGATAGTGAGACAGAGAGAGAGAGAGAGAGAGAGAGAGAGGGAGAAAGAGAGATAGAGAGAGAGAGACAGAGAGATAGAGAGAGAGAGACAGAGAGAGTGAGAGGGACAGAGAGAGAGAGACAGAGAGAGAGACAGAGAGATAGAGAGAGAGGGACAGAGAGAGAGAGAGACAGAGACTCGCACTGACTATTCCGGTTTCTCACCTGTTTGAGGTGATGAACTGGTTTTCCTCGAATATTACGGGATAAATCCAGCTCTGTCAGTGAAAAACATGGAAAAATCATTTTAATCAGGAGATATAGTTACAGCTGGTATCTGAGAGTGGGACAGGCTGTGTGTGGGTGATGGAGGAGCTGGTATCTGAGAGTGGGACAGGCTGTGTGAGGGTGATGGAGGAGCTGGTATCTGAGAGTGGGACAGGCTGTGTGTGGGTGATGGAGGAGCTGGTATCTGAGAGTGGGACAGGCTGTGTGTGGGTGATGGAGGAGCTGGTATCTGAGAGTGGGACAGGCTGTGTGTGGGTGATGGAGGAGCTGGTATCTGAGAGTGGGACAGGCTGTGTGTGGGTGATGGAGGAGCTGGTATCTGAGAGTGGGACAGGCTGTGTGTGGGTGATGGAGGAGCTGGTATCTGAGAGTGGGACAGGCTGTGTGGGTGATGGAGGAGCTGGTATCTGAGAGTGGGACGGGCTGTGTGTGTGGGTGATGGAGGAGCTGGTATCTGAGAGTGGGACAGGCTGTGTGTGTGGGTGATGGAGGAGCTGGTATCTGAGAGTGGGACAGGCTGTGTGTGTGGGTGATGGAGGAGCTGGTATCTGAGAGTGGGACAGGCTGTGTGTGGGTGATGGAGGAGCTGGTATCTGAGAGTGGGACAGGCTGTGTGTGTGGGTGATGGAGGAGCTGGTATCTGAGAGTGGGACAGGCTGTGTGTGGGTGATGGAGGAGCTGGTATCTGAGAGTGGGACGGGCTGTGTGTGGGTGATGGAGGAGCTGGTATCTGAGAGTGGGACAGGCTGTGTGTGTGGGTGATGGAGGAGCTGGTATCTGAGAGTGGGACAGGCTGTGTGTGGGTGATGGAGGAGCTGGTATCTGAGAGTGGGACAGGCTGTGTGTGGGTGATGGAGGAGCTGGTATCTGAGAGTGGGACGGGCTGTGTGTGGGTGATGGAGGAGCTGGTATCTGAGAGTGGGACAGGCTGTGTGTGTGGGTGATGGAGGAGCTGGTATCTGAGAGTGGGACAGGCTGTGTGTGGGTGATGGAGGAGCTGGTATCTGAGAGTGGGACGGGCTGTGTGTGGGTGATGGAGGAGCTGGTATCTGAGAGTGGGACAGGCTGTGTGTGGGTGATGGAGGAGCTGGTATCTGAGAGTGGGACGGGCTGTGTGTGGGTGATGGAGGAGCTGGTATCTGAGAGTGGGACAGGCTGTGTGGGTGATGGAGGAGCTGGTATCTGAGAGTGGGACAGGCTGTGTGTGGGTGATGGAGGAGCTGGTATCTGAGAGTGGGACAGGCTGTGTGTGGGTGATGGAGGAGCTGGTATCTGAGAGTGGGACAGGCTGTGTGTGTGGGTGATGGAGGAGCTGGTATCTGAGAGTGGGACAGTCTGTGTGTGGGTGATGGAGGAGCTGGTATCTGAGAGTGGGACAGGCTGTGTGTGGGTGATGGAGGAGCTGGTATCTGAGAGTGGGACAGGCTGTGTGTGGGTGATGGAGGAGCTGGTATCTGGGAGTGGGACAGGCTGTGTGTGGGTGATGGAGGAGCTGGTATCTGAGAGTGGGACAGGCTGTGTGTGGGTGATGGAGGAGCTGGTATCTGAGAGTGGGACAGGCTGTGTGTGGGTGATGGAGGAGCTGGTATCTGAGAGTGGGACAGGCTGTGTGTGGGTGATGGAGGAGCTGGTATCTGAGAGTGGGACAGGCTGTGTGTGGGTGATGGAGGAGCTGGTATCTGAGAGTGGGACAGGCTGTGTGTGGGTGATGGAGGAGCTGGTATCTGAGAGTGGGACAGGCTGTGTGTGGGTGATGGAGGAGCTGGTATCTGAGAGTGGGACAGGCTGTGTGTGGGTGATGGAGGAGCTGGTATCTGAGAGTGGGACAGGCTGTGTGTGGGTGATGGAGGAGCTGGTATCTGAGAGTGGGACAGGCTGTGTGTGGGTGATGGAGGAGCTGGTATCTGAGAGTGGGACAGGCTGTGTGTGGGTGATGGAGGAGCTGGTATCTGAGAGTGGGACAGGCTGTGTGTGGGTGATGGAGGAGCTGGTATCTGAGAGTGGGACAGGCTGTGTGTGGGTGATGGAGGAGCTGGTATCTGAGAGTGGGACAGGCTGTGTGTGGGTGATGGAGGAGCTGGTATCTGAGAGTGGGACAGGCTGTGTGTGGGTGATGGAGGAGCTGGTATCTGAGAGTGGGACAGGCTGTGTGTGGGTGATGGAGGAGCTGGTATCTGAGAGTGGGACAGGCTGTGTGTGGGTGATGGAGGAGCTGGTATCTGAGAGTGGGACAGGCTGTGTGTGGGTGATGGAGGAGCTGGTATCTGAGAGTGGGACAGGCTGTGTGTGGGTGATGGAGGAGCTGGTATCTGAGAGTGGGACAGGCTGTGTGTGGGTGATGGAGGAGCTGGTATCTGAGAGTGGGACAGGCTGTGTGTGGGTGATGGAGGAGCTGGTATCTGAGAGTGGGACAGGCTGTGTGTGGGTGATGGAGGGGCTGGTATCTGAGAGTGGGACAGGCTGTGTGTGTGGGTGATGGAGGAGCTGGTATCTGAGAGTGGGACAGGCTGTGTGTGGGTGATGGAGGGGCTGGTATCTGAGAGTGGGACAGGCTGTGTGTGGGTGATGGAGGAGCTGGTATCTGAGAGTGGGACAGGCTGTGTGTGTGGGTGATGGAGGAGCTGGTATCTGAGAGTGGGACAGGCTGTGCTTCTTTTAGGTACGGACGAGTCTTATTTTTATAAACATACCCCCGAATTCTTGGAAGGCCAGTTTGCGTATCCTGCTATCATCTGGTATTCTGTTTGCCTGGGAAGAGAATCGTCAATAATTTAGTGATCCATCGCCTATTAAATGGGTTTTATACTGATTGTACTGCCCCTCCCACAGTGCAGCGTTCCCTCAGTACTGCCCCTTCGACAGTGCGGCGCTTCCTCAGTACAGCCCCTCCGACAGTGCAGCGCTCCCTCAGTACTGCCCCTCCGATAGTGCGGCACTCCCTCAATACTGCCCCTCCGACAGTGCAGCGCTCCCTCAGTACTGCCCCTCGACAATGCAGCGCTTCCTCAGTACTGCCCCTCCGACAGTGCAGCGCTCCCTCAGTACTGCCCCTCCGACAGTGCAGCACTCCCTCAGTACTGCCCCTCCGACAGTGCAGCGCTCCCTCAGTACTGCCCCTCCGACAGTGCAGCACTCCCTCAGTACTGCCCCTCCGACAGTGCAGCACTCCCTCAGTACTGCTCCTCCGAAAGTGCGGCACTCCCTCAGTACTGCCCCTCGACAATGCAGCGCTCCCTCAGTACTGCCCCTCCGACAGTGCGGCACTCCCTCAGTACTGCCCCTCCGACAGTGCAGCGCTCCCTCAGTACTGCCCCTCCGACAGTGCAGCACTCCCTCAGTACTGCCCCTCCGACAGTGCAGCGCTCCCTCAGTACTGCCCCTCCGACAGTGCAGCACTCCCTCAGTACTGCCCCTCCGGCAGTGCAGCACTCCCTCAGTACTGCCCCTCCGACAGTGCAGCACTCCCTCAGTACTGCCCCTCCGACAGTGCAGCACTCCCTCAGTACTGCCCCTCCGACAGTGCAGCACTCCCTCAGTACTGCCCCTCCGACAGTGCAGCGCTCCCTCAGTACTGCCCCTCCGATAGTGCAGCACTCCCTCAGTACTGCTCCTCCGAAAGTGCGGCACTCCCTCAGTACTGCCCCTCGACAATGCAGCGCTTCCTCAGTACTGCCCCTCCGACAGTGCAGCGCTCCCTCAGTACTGCCCCTCCGATAGTGCAGCACTCCCTCAGTACTGCCCCTCCGACAGTGCAGCACTCCCTCAGTACTGCTCCTCCGAAAGTGCGGCACTCCCTCAGTACTGCCCCTCGACAATGCAGCGCTTCCTCAGTACTGCCCCTCCGACAGTGCAGCACTCCCTCAGTACTGCCCCTCCGACAGTGCAGCGCTCCCTCAGTACTGCCCCTCCGACAGTGCAGCACTCCCTCAGTACTGCCCCTCCGACAGTGCAGCACTCCCTCAGTACTGCCCCTCCGACAGTGCAGCACTCCCTCAGTACTGCTCCTCCGAAAGTGCGGCACTCCCTCAGTACTGCCCCTCGACAATGCAGCGCTTCCTCAGTACTGCCCCTCCAACAGTGCAGCACTCCCTCAGTACTGCCCCTCCGACAGTGCAGCGCTCCCTCAGTACTGCCCCTCCGACAGTGCAGCACTCCCTCAGTACTGCCCCTCCGGCAGTGCAGCACTCCCTCAGTACTGCCCCTCCGACAGTGCAGCACTCCCTCAGTACTGCCCCTCCGACAGTGCAGCACTCCCTCAGTACTGCCCCTCCGACAGTGCAGCACTCCCTCAGTACTGCCCCTCCGACAGTGCAGCGCTCCCTCAGTACTGCCCCTCCGACAGTGCAGCGCTCCCTCAGTACTGCCCCTCCGATGGTGCAGCACTCCCTCAGTACTGCTCCTCCGAAAGTGCGGCACTCCCTCAGTACTGCCCCTCGACAATGCAGCGCTTCCTCAGTACTGCCCCTCCGACAGTTCGGCGCTCCCTCAGCCCTGCCCCTCCGACAGTGCGGCGCTCCCTCAGTCCTGCCCCTCCGACAGTGCTGAATGCAAGCACAAAGCTCCATCGCTAAGTCTCCCTCAACCTTTACGCATCTTGTGCTTAGGCGACACATTCCTGCTCTCCTGCATTATAAAGTGTTTTGGAATAATGAAAGGGGAGTTTGGAAGGGAGAGAAGGGCCAGCGTGAGACTGAGGATGAACACACTACTCACTGGCAAGGTTTGCGACACGTTTTGAAACAGCCAAGAACGTCAGCAGAGAACTCTTTGTACAATCGATAATAACAGTGTCCTGGGGTGAGTGGAAAAGGAACAGTGCAAGTTAGAATATAACTAGCAATAGAACTGAGAGGCTGCGATATACTCAGATCAGCCTGAACAACAGGCCTGAGGCTGTGGCCTACTCATATCAGCCTGAACAACAGGCCTGAGGCTATGGCCTATATATATGAGATGAACAACAGGCCCGAGAGGCAGTGGCCTACACATATCAGCCTTCGCAACAGGGCCTGACAGGCTGTGGCTAACTCATATCATCCTTAGCAACAGGCCTGACAGGCTGTGGCCTACACATATCAACCGTAGCAACAGGCCGAACAGGCTGTGGCCTACACATATCAGCCTTAGCAACAGGGCCGAGAGGCTGTGGCCTACACGTCAGCTTTAGCAACAGGGCCGAGAGGCTGCGGCCTACACATGTCAGCCTTAGCAACAGGCCTGACAGGCTGTGGCCTACACCTATCAACCTTAGCAACAGGGCCTGACAGACTGTGGCCTACACATATCAACCTTAGCAGCAGGGCCCGACAGGCTGTGGCCTACACATATCAGCCTTCGCAACAGGCCCGAGAGGCTGTGGTCTACACATATCAGCCTTAGCAACAGGCCAGACAGGCTGCGGCCTACACATGTCAGCCTGAGCAACAGGGCCGAAAGGCTGCGGCCTACACATGTCAGCCTGAGCAACAGGGCCGAGAGGCTGCGGCCTACACATATCAGCCTTAGCAACATGCCCGAGAGGCTGCGGCCTACACATGTCAGCCTTAGCAACAGGCCAGACAGGCTGCGGCCTACACATCAGCCTTAGTAACAGGCCTGAGAGGCTGCGGCCTACACATGTCAGCCTTAGTAACAGGCCCAAGAGGCAATGGCCTACACATATCAGAAGCTGCAGCCTACACAGATCAGCCTGAGCAACAGGCCCGAGAGGCTGTGGCCTGGTCCCAGGGAGGTGGAGAGCGAGTGTCTGATTAGGGCAGAGGTGTCCGACTTACCCCAGGCAGTGTGCTTGTTGTAGTTGCAGTATTCCGCCCCGGGGGGTAGCGGATAGAAGTAGTACGCGCAACCACAGCGGGAGACCATGGTGAGCTGGAAGCACGATCGAACACAGGCCTAGGAGGAGGGGGAGAGAGAGAGAGAGAGAGAGACACAGTCAGGGTCGGGGTGAAAGTGTAGGAGCACAGGAATGGTATGAGGGTTCGGTTAACCCCTCCCTCAGAAAGCTCGGGGGAAGCGAGTGGGGCAGGAAGGAGTGGCCCCATTCGATACGTGTGAGCCTCAGACGGGGGGAGTTGGCGAGATATTCAACTACATGGGGCATCGCGAGCACCACAATCCTGTCCTTAAAGGAGGAGAGAGAGGCGGAGTCGTTTAGGCAGGGAATTCCAGAGCTTAGGGCCTCGGCAGCTGAAGGCACGGCCACCAACGGTGGAGCGATTAAAATCAGGGATGCTCAAGAGGGCAGAATTAGAGGAGCGCAGATATCTCTGGGGGGTTGTGGGGCTGGAGGAGGTTACAGAGATAGGGAGGGGCAAAGGCCATGGAGGGATTTGAAAACAAGGATGAGAAATTTGAAATCGAGGCGCTGCTTAACCGGGAGCCAATGTAGGTCAGCGAGCACAGGGGTGACAGGTGAATGGGACTTGGTGCGCATTAGGACACGAGGCAGCTGAGTTTTGGAGAGCTAAAGTTTACAGAGAGTGGGAGATGGGAGGCCAGCTGATCTTTTTTTAACTCCCGCTACCTCTGCATCGCTAACGGAGGGGAACTGAGGGCAACTGAATTCAGCTGACCCAGAGTAGAGCGTGGTAAAGAAGCTGGGACCCTTCCTGTTCTGTGTGTGGGGCTCAGCGAGCAGGAAAGGCCCAGGCTCCATCCCCGGCCTGTGCTGAGTTAGCCTGACCTCACACCCAGTGTGGTACTGAGCCCCACACACACACACAGAGCAGGAAAGCCCAGGCTCCATCCCCGGCCTGTGCTGAGTTAGCCTGATCTCACGCCCGGTGTGGTACTGAGCCCCACACACAGAGCAGGAAAGCCCAGGCTCCATCCCCGGCCTGTGCTGAGTTAGCCTGATCTCACGCCTGGTGTGGGACTGAGCCCCACACAAACAGAGCAGGAAAGGCCCAGGCTCCGTCCCCGGCCTGTGTTGAGTGAGCCTGATCTCACACCCGGTGTGGGACTGAGCCCCACACAAACAGAGCAGGAAAGGCCCAGGCTCCGTCCCCGGCCTGTGTTGAGTGAGCCTGATCTCACACCCGGTGTGGTACTGAGCCCCACACACACAGAGCAGGAAAGGCCCAGGCTCCGTCCCCGGCCTGTGCTGAGTTAGCCTGATCTCACACCCAGTGTGGTACTGAGCCCCACACACAGAGCAGGAAAGGCCCAGGCTCCATCCCCGGCCTGTGCTGAGTTAGCCTGATCTCACTCCCGGTGTGGTACTGAGCCCCACACACAGAGCAGGAAAGGCCCAGGCTCCAGCCCCGGCCTGTGCTGAGTTAGCCTGATCTCACACCCGGTGTGGGACTGAGCCCCACACACAGAGCAGGAAAGGCCCAGGCTCCGTCCCCGGCCTGTGTTGAGTTAGCCTGATCTCACACCCGGTGTGGGACTGAGCCCCACACACAGAGCAGGAAAGGCCCAGGCTCCGTCCCCGGCCTGTGTTGAGTTAGCCTGATCTCACACCCGGTGTGGGACTGAGCCCCAAACACACACAGAGCAGGAAAGGCCCAGGCTTGATCCCCGGCCTGTGCTGAGTTAGCCTGATGTCACACCCAGTGTGGTACTGAGCCCCACACACAGAGCAGGAAAGGCCCAGGCTTGATCCCCGGCCTGTGCTGAGTTAGCCTGATCTCACACCCGGTGTGGTACTGAGCCCCACACCCACACACACACAGAGCAGGAAAGGCCCAGGCTCCATCCCCGGCCTGTGAGACCCCTCAAACTTTGGCAGGAAGAATAGAAAAACAGAATATTTTTGAAATAGTGAGAAACTATTAAATGTTCAGAGAGATTTAGGTGTCCTCGTGCAAGAAACACAGAAAGCTAGCGTGCAGGTGCAGCAAGCAATAAGGAAGGCAAATGGCATGTTGGCCTTTATTGTAAGGGGGTTGGAGTATAAGAGTGAGGAAGTCTTGCTCCAATTGTACAGGGCCTTGGTGAGACCACACCTGGAGCACTGTGCACAGTTCTGGTCTCCTTATCTAAGGAAGGATATACTTGCCTTGGAGGCGGTGCAACGAAGGTTCACTAGATTGATTCCTGGGATGAGGGGGCTGTCCTATGAGGAGAGATTGTGTAGAATGGGCCGATACTCTCTGGAGTTTAGAAGAATGAGAGGTGATCTGATTGAAACATACAAGATTCTGAGGGGGATTGACAGGGTAGATGCTGAGAGGTTGTTTCCCCTGGCTGGAGTGTCTAGAACTAGGGGTCATAGTCTCAGGATAAGGGGTCGGCCATTTGGGACCGAGATGAGGAGGAATTTCTTCGCAGAGGGTTGTGAGTCTTTGGAATTCTCTGCCCCAGAGGGCTGTGAATGCTGAGCGTTTGAGTACATAGTAACATAGAAGATAGGAGCAGGAGTAGGCCATTCGGCCCCTCGAGCCTGCTCCGCCATTCAATGAGATCATGGCTGATCATCCAAACTCAGTACCCTGTCCCTGCTTTCTCCCCATATCCCTTGATCCCTTTAGCCTTAAGAAATATATCTAACTCCTTCTTGAATATATTTATTAAGTTGGCCTCAACTGCCTTCTGTGGTAGAGAATTCCACAGGTTCACCACTCGCTGGGTGAAGAAATTCCTCCTCATCTCTGTCCTAAATGGCTTACCCCTTATCCTTAGACTGTGACCCCTGGTTCTGGACTCCCCCGCCATCGGGAACATCCTTCCTGCATCTAGTCTGTCTAGTCCTGTTAGAATTTTATAAGTTTCAATGAGATCCCCTCTCATTCTTCTAAACTCCAGCGAGTATAAGCCCAATCGACCCAATCTCTCTTCATACGTCATTCCTGCCATCCCAGGTATCAGTCTGGTGAATCTTCGCTGCACTCCCTCCATGGCAAGAACATCCTTCCTCAGATAAGGTGACCAAAACTGCACAAAATACTCAAGGTGTGGTCTCACCAAGGCCCTGTACAACTGCAGCAAGACATCCTTGTTCCTGTACTCGAATCAAGGCTGAGATCGATAAATTTTTGGAGTCTAGGGGAATTGAGGGATATGGGGATCGGGCGGGAAAGTGGAGTTGAGGTCGATGATCAGCCATGATCTTACTGAATGGCGGAGCAGGCTCGAGGGGCCGAATGGCCGACTCCTGCTCTATTGCCTCAGTGCCTCTCGATCAACGACGGGGTAGGGGGTCCCCGCTCCTGACCAAGGTCCAGAGAATTCAACCGGGAAAGCATGCGAGGGATGTGAGAAGACAGGATCGGAGCTCGGCGGTGATGCTGCACGCAGTCGAATAGCACGGGAGGAGCTCGCGGAAAATGAACCCGCGGCGAAGGATCGATTTGTGCGTCAGAGGGAAGCGGTGGTCCAGAGTTGGGTGGACACACAGGTGAGCGGGGGGGGGATTTTGAACCCTAACCACTGCTCGCCACCGCTCTGCCCACCCCACCCCTTTACCTGTTGCGTGTAGTCCGAGCTGTAGAGGTTAGGAACCCCGAGCTCGAGCCCATCCTGGGTGCAGTCACTGTACGCGCCCCCGAGTCGAAAAACTTCCTCCTGAAAAACACAACGGCCGGAACCTCGATTAAACAGCCGAGACTGTTGCCCCCCTCTCCTTAACAGCGCTCGCCCAGGGTGAACCCCCCTCTTTAACAGGGGTCTGTTCCTGACCTTTCGCATGCTGATCGATGTTTCCACACCCGGTCGAATGTCAAATCCTCCATCTTCCATGAAGGGCGCTTTGTTCTGTTCATGGACCATGACCCTCGCCCCGGCGACAGTGGACAGGTGCGGGATATAATCGTTCTGCTCCGTCTTCAGCAGAAGAGAAAGACCTGCAGAGAGAGGAGAGAGACAGTGTAGAGGGAGCTTTACTCTGTATCTAACCCGTGCTGTACCTGCCCTGGGAGTGTTTGATGGGACAGTGTAGAGGGAGCTTTACTCTGTATCTAACCCGTGCTGTACCTGCAGTGGGAGTGTTTGATGGGACAGTGTAGAGGGAGCTTTACTCTGTATCTAACCCCGTGCTGTACCTGCCCTGGGAGTGTTTGATGGGACAGTGCAGAGGGAGCTTTACTCTGTATCTATCCCTTGCTGTACCTGCCCTGGGAGTGTTTGATGGGACAGTGTAGAGGGAGCTTTACTCTGTGTCTAACACGTGCTGTACCTGCCCTGGGAGTGTTTGATGGGACAGTGTAGAGGGAGCTTTACTCTGTATCTATCCCTTGCTGTACCTGCCCTGGGAGTGTTTGATGGGACAGTGTAGAGGGAGCTTTACTCTGTATCTAATCCGTGCTGTACCTGCCCTGGGAGTGTTTGATGGGGCAGTGTAGAGGGAGCTTTACTCTGTATCTAACCCGTGCTGTACCTGCCCTGGGAGTGTTTGATGGGACAGTGTAGAGGGAACTTTACTCTGTGTATAACCCGTGCTGTACCTGCCCTGGGAGTGTTTGATGGGACAGTGTAGAGGGAGCTTTACTCTGTATCTGACCCGTGCTGTACCTGCCCTGGGAGTGTTTGATGGGACAGTGTAGAGGGAGTTTTACTCTGTATCTAACCCGTGCTGTACCTACCCTGGGAGTGTTTGATGGGACAGTGTAGAGGGAACTTTACTCTGTGTATAACCCGTGCTGTACCTGCTCGGGAAGTGTTTGATGGGGCAGTGTAGAGGGAGCTTTACTCTGTATCTAACCCCGTGCTGTACCTGCCCTGGGAGTGTTTGATGGGACAGTGTAGAGGGAGCTTTACTCTGTATCTAACCCGTGCTGTACCTGCCCTGGGAGTGTTTGATGGGGCAGTGTAGAAGGAGCTTTACTCTGGATTGGAGCTCACTCACCATTTTCTTTCCCGGGCATCGAGGATTGCCATTGGCAAGTGCTGTTGATTCCGTTAAATGTGTAACAGTTGCCGTAGATTGGGTGGTGAAATGTGGTATATTTACTGGAATTAAAGAGAGGAGAGAATGAGTGACAGAAAGTCAGGAAAGAGACCCCTAACTCTCTCTCTCTATCTCTCTCCCCCTCCCCCTCTCTCCCCTCCCCCTCTCTCCCCTCCCCCTCTCTCCCTCTCTCCCCACCCCCCCTCTCTCCCCCTCACTCACCCTCCCTCTCGCTACCCCTCTCTCCCCCTCCCCTCTCCCCCTCCCCCCCTCTCTCCCCCTCCCCCTCTCTCCCCTCCCTCTCTCCCCCTCCCCCTTGTTAGATCCGTGTATCTTCATGTTGTGTCCTTCAATAATTAGACAACAAGACTGTAGGGAACGATTCAACAGGTGTTTACTGAATGAGGGTTACTCTAGAACTAACTATATAGATCACTACTCAGGGTTTATATACAGGTGTGGTCACTGCCGGTACTACAGTATACATGAGCTGTAAAAAGTAGTTCTCCCCCTTAAAGGTACATACATTACAATTCCTCCCCTTTTAGATTAACAGTACCATAACACTCATTTAACAATTAAATAGCAAACTAATTACAATTAACACTTTTAACATGCAACATTAACTAAAAATAGTCTATTTATAAATTCAGTCTTTGGGGAGGCTTCCTGATTCTTTCTGGATAGCGCCTTTCCCGAGTGTCTCGCTCTTGGTGCGGAGGCGATTCCAACACCCTGTCGTCAGTTGATTCATCAGCTTCCAATGCTATTGTTTCTGAGGTAGATGCGACCTGTACGTCGGGTTCCTCATCAGGTATGTATGGGCGAGACATGGGGTTGACTCGTTCCTGTGACTCTAGGATCTGGTCAGCATGGCGTCTCACAATGTTCTCCCCAACATCCACTGTGTACATTAGTGGCCCCTGCCGTGTGCAGATCGTTCCTGGTTGCCATTTCTCTGTTCGGTAGTCGCGGGCCAAGACTGGTTGCCCTGCATTGAAGCTCCTTGTCGGCTTCTCATTGATGTGCTGGAATTGCTTACTCTCAACATCTCTTCGTACATTTGGTCTGAGCAAATCCAGACGAGATCTCAACCTTCGGTTAAAGAACATCATGGCCGGGGCTGCATGTGTCGCATCCCGGTAGGCGAACAGGAAATTGTCCACCTTATGCTGCAGTGGAATGTCGTCATCGCACATGGCCTTTATTGCCTTCTTAAAGGTTTGTACGAACCTCTCAGCCAATCCATTTGTGGCTGGATGATACGGGGCGGATGTGTAATGCCTTACCCCATTCCTTTTCATAAATCTTCGAAACTCTTCGGACACAAACTGTGGTCCGTTATCAGAGCAAATCTGCTCTGGCAAGCCGTTCCTGGCAAAAATGGTCCGTAGGACTGCAATAGTTTTCTCCGTGGTGGTGGAGGACATTTTGATCACCTCAGGCCATTTCGAGTGCGCATCCACGGCTATTAAAAACATTGAGTCCATGAATGGACCAGCAAAATCAATATGCACCCGTTGCCATGGAGATGAGGGCCATTCCCATGGGTGTAGAGGGGCCTGTGGTGGTGCATTTTGGACCTTCTGGCATCCTGAGCAGCTCTTTGTCAGGTCCTCGATTTGCTGATCGATCCCCGGCCACCACACATAAGCCCTAGCAAGGCTTTTCATTTTCACCCATCCCAGATGACCTTCGTGAAGCTCATTGAGCACTCTCTCCCTTAACTTGGGTGGAATTACCACTCAGGATCCACACATCAAGGTCCCCTGGCATACTGACAGCTGTTCTCTTCTGGATGAGAGTGCTGGCAACAGTGAGTCGCCATGTGCTGGCCGTCCCTTCACCGTCAAATCATATACCCGAGACAGTGTCGGGTCATTTCAGGTCTCCTTCTCCATACCAGCGTTAGTTATTGGCAAGCATTCAATTATAGTCGAATGAAATATTTCGACAGGATCCACTGCTGGTGCTTTCTCCGCAGTAGGCAGTGGCAGGCGTGATAGCCCATCAGCGTTTCCATGCTGTTTCGTGCCCTTATACTCGATTTCATATTGGTGCGCCCCTAGAAAAAGGGACCATCTTTGTAGCCATTGTGCAGTCATCACCGGAACGCCCTTCTTTGGATTAAAGATGGAGACAAGTGGTTGGTGGTCAGTCAGCAAGGTGAACTTCTGCCCGTGCAGATAGTGGTTGAACTTTTTCACTCCCCACACTAGGCTGAGGGCCTCCCTGTCAATCTGGGCGTAGTTATGTTCAGCTGAGGTTAGTGACCGAGACGCAAAGGCTACTGGCCTCTCCGAGCCGTCCAGGAATTTGTGCGACAGCACCACTCCAATGCCATAGGGTGATGCATCACACGCCAACCGAATTGGTAGTGCTGGGTTGAAATGAGCCAACACCTCTGTTGATGTGATCAATGCTTTGCTCTTCTGGAAAGCTCGTTTACATTCGTCACTCCACTTCCATGGTACCCCCGTTTGCAGTAGGGTGTTCAGTGGGTGTAGTACGGTAGACAAATTCGGCAAGAACTTATGGTAGTAGTTCACCAGCCCGAGGAACGACCTCAGTTGTGACACATTTTCCGGTGCTGGAGCCTTGACTACTGCCTCAATCTTTTCAGGGGACTTATGTAACCCCTCTTTATCAATAACGTGGCCACAATACGAGATCTGCTTCTGGAAAAACTCGCATTTGTGGCGATTAGCTCGGAGCCCATATCCCTTCAATCTAGTGAGCACCTGCTCCAGGTTGGCGAGGTGCTCACTGTCATTTTCGCCCGTGACCAGGATGTCGTCCAAATAACACTGGGTCCCTGGAATCCCTTGCAGGACTTGTTCCATTGCCCTTTGCCAAATAGCCGGAGCTGATGCTACCCCGAACACCAGCCGGTTGTATTGGTAGAGACCTTTATGAGTGTTGATCGTGAGGTGCTGTTTCGAGGCTTCTTCTACCTCCATTTGCAGGTACGCCTGGGCCAGATCAATCTTAGTGAAGCGTTTCCCTCCAGATAGCGAGGGGAAAATATCTTCAATCCGCGGAAGCGGATATTGTACAGTGTGAAGGACTGGGTTCACTGTCACCTTAAAGTCCCCACAAATGCGAACCTTCTTTGGTTCCCCAGGCGTATTACTCAATGACCTCTTCATTACAGGAACGATGGGTGTAGCCCACTCGCTCCAGTCCACTTTGGACAGTACTCCTGAATGTTCCAAACCTTCCAGCTCTGCTTCGACGGCTGGGCGGATCGCATAAGGTACCGGTCTGGCCTTAAAAAACTTTGGGCTTGCATTTTCCTCTATTTTGATCATCGCTTTTATGCCTTTTAGTGTACCGAGTCCCTGCTGGAACACTTCTTGTGCGTCAGTTAGCATTTTTGACAGTCGTCCAGGTGTGACGTCGTCATCCTTTTTGGCATCTACAGTCAGTGCTTGTATGGAATGCCAATCTAGCTGTATCTTCCAGATCCATTCACGTCCTAGTAGTGGTGGTCCTCCATCTGGCAATACATATAGGTCCATTTATTGGTGTTTCCTTGCTGTTATATATAACGTTCACCCTTATTTTTCCTTTGGGGTAGACTTTTTGCCCCGTGTACATCTTCAAGACAATCTTTGTATCTCTCAAGGGTATATGTGAGAATAGCCGCTTGTAATCCCTTCGGTTTGTGACTGTTAGGGCTGATCCTGTGTCCAATTCCATTTTCACTTGGACTCCTGCTATCTTGAGCGTGACCCAGATAGTTTGGTGATCCTCCATTTTGATCACATTATGTAGTTTCAGACAACCCAGCTCCTTGCTTCCGGAGTCTGTATCACTTTTCTGTTTGTCTGAACTACTCTCCGTCACCTTATGTACCTTCTTGTACTTCTCCTGTGGAGATTTCTTGCTGCTGGTTTTCTTTCCCGACCTGCAGACTCTTGCTATGTGTCCTACTTTTCCACACTGTCTGCACACTTTGTCCTTCAACCAGCAATCATTATAGTCGTGTGTTTGTTCTGCCGCAGCGATAGCACTTCACTGTTCCATATGACATTTCATTTGTGCCATATTCTTGTGGTCTCCGTTGTATCTCTGCCGCGCCCCGTGCAGCTGCTTCATGTGATACTGCAATGCTGAAAGCCTTGTCCAGCGTAAGATCCTTTTCTGATAGAAGCCGTTTCTGGGTTCCTTCACTTTGAAGCCCACACACAAACTTGTCCCTTAAAGTATCTGCTAGTCCCGTTCCAAACTGGCAGTGTTTCGATAGCTTGCGCAGTTCCGTTAAATACTCAGCATTACTTTTATCTTTATGCTGGTTCCTTTTGTGAACCTTAAATCTTTCTGCTATCAGCAGCGGTGTGGGGTTTAAGTGGTCCTGTAGGATTGACGCTATGTTTTTCAAAATCCTTTTCTACTGGCTTCTCTGGGGTTACTGGGTTTCGTAGTAAGCCATACGTTTTTGCACCCATTGAATTCAACAATACCAGCGCTTCATTTGCCTTGCAGTATACTTCTATGCGTTTGACATATGTCGTCCAATCTTCGATTTCATTGTCGAACGCTGTGATACTGCCACTCTTCGGCATTTTTGGGTGTGGTTAGACTGGCTTAAAATGGCGTCTCCCGCGCTTTCCTTTCTTCCCCGCTGCGGCTTAAAATGGCGTCCTCCCGCGCTTTCCTTTCTTCCCCGCTGCGGCTTAAAATGGCGTCTCCCGTGCTGCTGCCAATGCCGCTCTCGGCGGTCCTCGTGGCAAATGGCGACGCCCTGTGGGTTTCGTGCGCTGCTCCTGCGCTGCTGCCAATGCCGCTCTCTACGGTCCTCGTGGCAATGGCAGTGCCTCGCGTTTTCCTGCGCGCCTCTCTCCCCCGTTGACACTGCTCAGCCCTTGAACACCGGCTGTGCTCTGCGCGTTTTCCTGCACGCCTCTCTCCCCCGTTGACGCTGCTCGGCCCTTGACCACCGCTGCGCTCTGCTCTCTCTCGCCTCTCTCCCCCGTTGACGCCGCTCGGTTCCTGAACACCAGCTGCGCCCTGTGCGCTCTACCCTCTCTCTCTCCCCCGTCAATGCTGCTCGGCCTTTTTCTGTGCCGCTCGGTCGGCTCTAGCCGCCGCTGTCCCGGGAAGGGTCTGCGCAGTACCTGCTGCCAGCCCGTTTCGCTGGACCACCGTGACTGGAAAGCCAAGCCTGGCTCTTGACAGCCTCCCCTGCGATGCTCAAATCTCCGCTGGATGACTGGGCATTTGCCCGTGGTCGACGCCCGTGCTTCTGGACTCGACCTTCTTCCACTGTTCTCCAGGAGCGAATCCCTGGGAGGTGATGCAGAGTTGCAGGTAGGTTCGAATCTGCTCATCGCCAATGTTAGATCCGTGTATCTTAATGTTGTGTCCTTCAATAATCAGACAACAAGACTGCAGGGAACGATCAACAGGTGTTTACTGAATGAGGGTTACTCGAGAACTAACTATATAGATCACTACTCAGGGTTTATATACAGGTGTGGTCACTGCCGGTACTACAGTATACAGGAGCTGTAAAAAGTAGTTCTCCCCTTAAAGGTACATACACTACAACCCCGATCCCAGCCCCCTCTCTCCCCCTCCCTCTCTCCCCCTCCCCCATCTCCCCCTCCCCTC
>NW_028225181.1:50354973-50357473 GCF_052327205.1 Somniosus microcephalus
TCACTCTCTCTCACTCACTCTCTCCCTCACTCTCTCACTCACTCTCTCACTCTCTCACTCACACTCTCCCTCCCTCCATCACACCCTCTGTCACTCCACTCACTCACTCCTCCCTCCGTCACTCTCTCCCTCACTCTCTCTCTCCCCTCTCTCTCTCCCTCTCTCACTCCCTCTCTCACTCACTCACTCACTCTCTCTCTCCCTCTCTCTCTCCCTCTCTCACTCCCTCTCTCACTCCCTCTCTCACTCACTCCCTCCGTCACTCTCTCACTCACTCACTCTCTCCCTCTCTCACTCATTCACTCACTCACTCACTCCGTCACTCACTCACTCCCTCTCTCACTCTCTCACTCACTCCCTCCCCTCCCTCCCTCCCTCTCTCTCTCTCACTCTCTCACTCACTCACTCTCTCCGTCACTCACTCTCTCACTCACTCTCTCACTCTCTCACTCACTCACTCACTCACTCCGTCACTCACTCTCTCACTCCGTCACTCACTCACTCCCTCTCTCACTCTCTCACTCACTCACTCCCTCCCTCCCTCCCTCCCTCTCTCACTCTCTCACTCTCTCTCTCACTCACTCACTCACTCTCTCCGTCACTCACTCTCTCACTCACTCTCTCACTCTCTCACTCACTCACTCTCTCACTCTCTCACTCACTCACTCACTCACTCACTCCGTCACTCACTCTCTCACTCCGTCACTCACTCACTCTCCCTCTCTCACTCACTCACTCCCTCCCTCCCTCCCTCCCTCTCTCACTCTCTCACTCTCTCACTCACTCACTCACTCACTCTCTCACATCACTCACTCACTCTCTCTCTCCCTCCCTCCGTCACTCCCTCTCTCACTCACTCACTCACTCACTCTCTCTGTCACTCCCTCTCTCCCTCTCTCACTCTCTCACTCACTCACTCACTCACTCCCTCTCTCCATCACTCTCTCCCCCACCCATCCCCCCCGCCACCCCACCTCCCTCCCTCCCCTGGGGGCCTGCCAGTGACTGAGGGGAACAGGATTGTTCCGATGGCCTAAAGGTCGACTGACGCCAGAGACCGAGATCAGCAACCGTCAGCAGAACATCCAAATTAAACAAAACACACACACACGTGTCTAAACCGCAGAACTGAAAGAAAGACAGAGAGAGAGAGAGAGAGAGACAGACATGCAGCAGCATCTACTTCCGCCTTATGGATCAGAAAATGAAAAAAATCAAGCACTAATTAATAGAAAGAATTGTAACCAAGTAGTATTAGCATTTATAGACAACTGAGATGATCTTTTTTTCCCACATTTAGACACGACAAACACATATCATTCTTTAACATATAGTAAAAGATCAAACTTAACATGAAATCCTTATATATTTCGACCTGGAATATCCAAGGTCTACGCTCTTCGGTGCTCGACGTGAAGAGTAGGACCCCAGAGTTCATAGATGAAACTAAAGATCTAGATATTATCATTTTACAGGAAACTTGGTATAAAGGAAAAGGACACACTGGCCGTCCCCAAGGGTACACAGAGCTGGTGGTCCCCTCCAATAAATTACCAGGAGTAACCCAAGGCAGAGACTCCGGAGGCATACTGATTTGGTTTAAAACAGAACTTAAGAATTACATCAAATTTATAAAAAAGGGCGAAAACCACATGTGGCTCAAAATTGAGAGGGAGATTATCTCTAACACCCAAGATGTTTTCATTTGCACACTCTATATCCCCCCAATGGAATCCCCGTATTTTAAAGAGGACACCTTCTCCAACATTGAGGGGGAAATTATCCAATACCAGGCCCAGGGGAACGTGTTGATCTGTGGGGACCTCAATTCAAGAACTGGCGAAGAACCAGACTTCACCAATAATCAGGGAAACAATTACATATTCGGGAATAACCACTTCGATATCCCTTCCCTTCCATACAGGCATAACTGTGACAAGCAGACAAATACCAACGGAAAACAGCTCCTGCAGCTCTGTCGAAGCCTGGGTCTGTACATTGTCAATGGCAGGTTCATAGGAGACCTCCTAGGAAGATCGACCTATTGCTCACCTCTTGGCTGCAGCACCGTAGACTATATGATTACGGATTTGGACCCATCCTCTTTCAGAGCATTCACAGTCAAACCACAAACAACACTGTCAGATCACAGTCAAATTACTATGTATCTTAAAAAGACAGAAACAAACAACATAGAAGCACAACCCAGTAAACTGTACAACACCAAAAAATCGTACAGATGGGCCAAAAACGACACGGAAAAATACCAGAAAGCAATTAGCAATGAATCAACTCAAGCTCTCTTGGACACCTTTCTGGATAACATATACACTCACAATAAAGAAGGCGTAAACCGGGCAGTGAATAACCTAAACAATATTTTTGATAATTTGGCAACAAGGTCAAACTTGAAAGCTCGCAAGAACAAACTCAAAACAAAAAACTATGAAAAATGGTTTGACCCAGATTACCATAACATGAGGAAAAAACTTAGAAAAAT
>NW_028225181.1:50362473-50377473 GCF_052327205.1 Somniosus microcephalus
CCAGGAGGGAAGCCTCTGGCTACAGGATGATATAGACGGGTTGGTCAGATGGGCAGAGCAGTGGCAAATGCAATTTAACCCTGAAAAGTGTGAGGTGACGCAGTTTGGGAGGACTAACAAGGCAAGGGAATACACAATGAATGTTAGGACCCTAGGAAGGACAGAGGATCAGAGGGACCTTGGTGCGCATGTACATAGATCCCTGAAGGCAGCAGGGCAGGTAGATAAGGTGGTTAAGAAGGCACATGGGATACTTGCCTTCATTAGCCGAGGTAAACGCTGTTTACGGAGGTCACGGTCCATCATCAAAGACCCTACCCACCCCAGCCACGGTCTGTTCGTCCTCCTGCCATCTGGGAGACGCTACAGATGCATTCGCACCCGTACGACCAGATTTAGGAACAGCTTCTTTCCCAGGGCTGTCATCCTACTGAACTCCACAAATAAACTCTAAATCCTGCACATCTGCCAATGCACTTTATTATGGTTATGTTTATGTTAATGTATTACAAGCCAAATGTATGTTGAATGTTTAAATGTCTTAATCTAAATGTACACTCTCGGGAGCCGCAAGCCTACATTTCGTTGTACTGCACTTGTGCACTAACAATGACAATAAAAGTTGATTTGATTTGATTTGATTTGATTTGAAGAGCAGGGAGGTTATGATGGAGCTGTACAAAATGCTAGTTAGGCCACAGCTGGAACACTGTGTGCAATTCTGGTCGCCACACGATAGGAGGGATGTGATTGCTTTGGAGAGGGTGCAGAGGAGATTCACCAGGATGTTACCTGGGCTGGAGCGCTTCAGCTATGAAGAGAGACTGGACAGGCTGGGGTTGTTTTCCTTAGAGCAGAGAAGGCTGAGGGGGGACCTGATTGAGGTGTACAAAATTATGAGGGGAATAGATAGGGGAGATAGAAAGGAACTTTTCCCCTTAGTAGAGGGGTCAATAACCAGGGGGCTTACTTCCTTAATGCTTCTTCTTCTTAGGCAGTCCCTCGGAACCGAAGATGACTTGCTTCCACATTAAAAATGAGTTCTCAGGTGACTGATGAGTCCAATGTGGGACCTACAGTCTCTGTCACAGGCGGGGCAGACGGTGGTTGAAGGGGCGGGTGGGTGGGTGCTTGGGTTGACGTGCGCTCCTTGCGCTGCCTGCGCTTGGCTTCCGCTTGCTCCCAGCGAAGAGACTCGAGGTGTTCGGCGCCTTCCCGGATGCTTCTCCTCCACTTTGTGCGGTCTTGGGCCAGGGATTCCCAGGTGTCGGTGGGGATGTTGCACTTTTACCAAGGAGGCTTTGAGGGTGTCCTTGAAGTGTTTCCTCTGCCCACCTGGGGCTCTCTTGCCGTGCCGGAGCTCCGAGTAGAGCGCTTGTTTTGGGAGTCTTGTATCGGGCATGCGGACAATGTGACCCGTCCATCGGAGCTGATTGAGCGTGGTCAAAGCTTCGATGCTGGGGATGTTGGCCTGAGCGAGAACACTGACGTTGGTGCGCCTATCCTGCCAATGGATTTGCAGGATCTTGAGGAGGCAGCGTTGGTGGTACCTCTCCAGTGCTTTGAGGTGCCTGCTGTACATGGTCCATGTCTCTGAGGCATACTGCAGGGCGGGTATCACTGCTGGTCTGTAGACCATGAGCTTAGTGCCGGGTTTGAGGTCCTGGTCTTCAAACACTCTCTTCCTCAGGCGACCGAAGGCTGCACTGGCACACTGAAGACGGTGTTGGACTTCGTCGTCGACGTCTGCCCTTGTTGACAGTAGGCTCCCGAGGTATGGAAAGTGGTCCACGTTGTCCAAGGCCTTGTCATGGCTTTTGATAATCAGGGGGCAGCACTGTGTGGCGGGGGCAGGTTGGTAGAGGACCTTTGTCTTACAGATGTAGATATACCAGGAGGTGATGTATTTTGAGAGGACTAACAAGGCAAGGGAATACACAATGAATGGTAGGACCTTAGGAAAGACAGAGGATCAGAGGGACCTTGGTGTGCATGTACATAGATCCCTGAAGGCAGCAGGACAGGTAGATAAGGTGGTTAAGAAGGCATATGGGATACTTGCCTTCATTAGCCGAGGCATAGAATATAAGAGCAGGGAGGTTATGATGGAGCTGTACAAAATGCTAGTTAGGCCACAGCTGGAATAGTGTGTGCAGTTCTGGTCGCCACACTATAGGAAGGATGTGAGTGCATTGGAGAGGGTGCAGAGGAGATTCACCAGGATGTTACCTGGGCTGGAGCACTTCAGCTATGAAGAGAGACTGGACAGGCTGGGGTTGTTTTCCTTAGAGCAGAGAAGGCTGAGGGGGGACCTGATTGAGGTGTACAAAATTATGAGGGGCATAGATAGGGTAGATAGAAAGGAACTTTTCCCCTTAGTAGAGGGGTCAATAACAGGGGGCATAGTTTCAAGGTAAGGGGCAGGAGGTTTAGAGGGGATTTGAGGAAAAACATTTTCACCCAGAGGGTGGTTGGAATCTGGAACTCACTGCCTGAAAGGGTGGTAGAGGCAGGAAACCTCACAACATTCAAGAAGCATTTAGATGAGCACTTGAAACGCCATAGCATACAAGGCTACGGACCAAGTGCTGGAAAATGGGATTGGAATAGACAGGGCTTGATGGCCGGCGTGGACATGAAGGGCCGAAGGACAACTTTCAGTGCTGTATAACTCTCTGACTCTATGACAAAGGGTAGTGGAAATCAGGAACTCTCTCCCCAAAAAAGCTGTTGAGGTTGGGGGTGATTTGGAGCTTTCAAGACTGCTGGGTAAGGGTATCGAGGGATATGGAGCAAAGGCAGGTAAATGGAGCTAAGATCTGCTTAAATGGTGGAACATGCATGAGGGGCTGACTGGCCTCCTCCTGTTCCTGTGTAACAGGTTCATGGGGCTGAATGGCCTCCTCCTGTTCCTGTGTAATAGGCTCGAGGGGCTGAATGGACGCCTCCTGTTCCTGTGTAACAGGCTCGAGGGGCTGAATGGCCTCCTCCTGTTCCTGTGTAACAGGCTTGAGGGGCTGAATGGCCTCCTCCTGTTCCTGTGTAACAGGCTCGAGGGGCTGAATGGCCTCCTCCTGTTCCTGTGTAACAGGCTCGAGGGGCTGAATGGCCTCCTCCTGTTCCTGTGTAACAGGCTCATGGGGCTAAATGGCCTCCTCCTGTTCCTGTGTAACAGGCTCGAGGGACTGAATGGCCTCCTCCTGTTCCTGTGTAACAGGCTCGAGGGGCTGAATGGCCTCCTCCTGTTCCTGTGTAACAGGCTCATGGGGCTAAATGGCCTCCTCCTGTTCCTGTGTAACAGGCTCGAGGGACTGAATGGCCTCCTCCTGTTCCTGTGTAACAGGCTCGAGGGGCTGAATGGCCTCGTTCCTGTTTCTATGTAACAGGCTCGAGGGGCTGAATGGCCTCCTCCTGTTCCTATGCTCGTCTCCCACTGTCTCTCTCCCTCTGTCACGACTTAAATCTTTCTCTCTCTCTCTCCTGCTGTCTCCCTCCTTCTCCCTGTTTCTCTTATTGATCTCCCTCCGATAGGGAACAGGCTGCCCGGTGTCTGTAACTGGGAGGAGGTGGGTGAGAGGGTTAATCCCCTCCGATAGGGAACAGGCTGCCCGGTGTCTGTAACTGGGAGGAGGTGGGTGAGAGGGTTAATCCCCTCCGATAGGGAACAGGCTGCCTGGTGTCTGTAACTGGGAGGAGGTGGGTGAGAGGGTTAATCACCCTCCGATAGGGAACAGGCTGCCTGGTGTCTGTAACTGGGAGGAGGTGGGTGAGAGGGTTAATCACTCTCCGATAGGGAACAGGCTGCCCGGTATCTGTAACTGGGAGGAGGTGGGTGAGTGGGTTAATCCCCTCCGATAGGGGACAGGCTGCCCGGTGTCTGTAACTGGGAGGAGGTGGGTAAGAGGGTTAATCCCCTCCGATAGGGAACAGGCTGCCTGGTGTCTGTACCTGGGAGGAGGTGGGTGAGAGGGTTAATCCCCTCCGATAGGGGACAGGCTGCCCGGTGTCTGTAACTGGGAGGAGGTGGGTGAGAGGGTTAATCCTCCTCTGATAGGGAACAGGCTGCCCGGTGTCTGTAACTGGGAGGAGGTGGGTGAGAGGGTTAATCCCCTCCGATAGGGAACAGGCTGCCCGGTGTCTGTAACTGGGAGGAGGTGGGTGAGAGGGTTAATCCCCTCCGATAGGGAACAGGCTGCCTGGTGTCTGTAACTGGGAGGAGGTGGGTGAGAGGGTTAATCACCCTCCGATAGGGAACAGGCTGCCTGGTGTCTGTAACTGGGAGGAGGTGGGTGAGAGGGTTAATCACTCTCCGATAGGGAACAGGCTGCCCGGTATCTGTAACTGGGAGGAGGTGGGTGAGTGGGTTAATCCCCTCCGATAGGGGACAGGCTGCCCGGTGTCTGTAACTGGGAGGAGGTGGGTAAGAGGGTTAATCCCCTCCGATAGGGAACAGGCTGCCCGGTGTCTGTAACTGGGAGGAGGTGGGTGAGAGTGTTAATCCCCTCCGATAGGGGACAGGCTGCCCGGTGTCTGTAACTGGGAGGAGGTGGGTGAGAGGGTTAATCCCCCTCTGATAGGGAACAGGCTGCCCGGTGTCTGTAACTGGGAGGAGGTGGGTGAGAGGGTTAATCCTCCTCTGATAGGGAACAGGCTGCCCGGTGTCTGTAACTGGGAGGAGGTGGGTGAGAGGGTTAATCCCCTCCGACAGGGGACAGGCTGCCCGGTGTCTGTAACCGGGAGGAGGTGGGTGAGAGTGTTAATCCCCTCCGATAGGGAACAGGCTGCCCGGTGTCTGTAACCGGGAGGAGGTGGGTGAGAGGGTTAATCCCCTCCGATAGGGAACAGGCTGCCCGGTGTCTGTAACTGGGAGGTGGTGGGTGAGAGGGTTAATCCCCTCCGATAGGGGACAGGCTGCCCGGTGTCTGTAACTGGGAGGAGGTGGGTAAGAGGGTTAATCCCCTCCGATAGGGAACAGGCTGCCCGGTGTCTGTAACTGGGAGGAGGTGGGTGAGAGTGTTAATCCCCTCCGATAGGGGACAGGCTGCCCGGTGTCTGTAACTGGGAGGAGGTGGGTGAGAGTGTTAATCCCCTCCGATAGGGAACAGGCTGCCCGGTGTGTGTAACTGGGAGGAGGTGGGTGAGAGGGTTAATCCCCCTCTGATAGGGAACAGGCTGCCCAGTGTCTGTAACTGGGAGGAGGTGGGTGAGAGTGTTAATCCCCTCCGATAGGGAACAGGCTGCCCGGTGTCTGTAACTGGGAGGAGGTGGGTGAGAGGGTTAATCCCCCTCCGATAGGGAACAGGCTGCCCGGTGTCTGTAACCGATAGGGAACAGGCTGCCCGGTGTCTGTAACTGGGAGGAGGTGGGTGAGAGGGTTAATCCCCTCCGATAGGGGACAGGCTGCCCGGTGTCTGTAACTGGGAGGAGGTGGGTAAGAGGGTTAATCCCCTTCCGATAGGGGACAGGCTGCCTGGTGTCTGTAACTGGGAGGAGGTGGGTGAGAGGGTTAATCCCCTCCGATAGGGAACAGGCTGCCCGGTGTCTGTAACTGGGAGGAGGTGGGTGAGAGGGTTAATCCCCTCCGATAGGGGACAGGCTGCTCGGTGTCTGTAACTGGGAGGAGGTGGGTGAGAGGGTTAACCCCCTCCGATAGGGAACAGGCTGCCTGGTGTATGTAACTGGGAGGAGGTGGGTGAGACGGTTAATCCCCCTCCGATAGGGAACAGGCTGCCCGGTGTCTGTAACTGGGAGGAGGTGGGTGAGAGGGTTAATCCCCTCCGATAGGGAACAGGCTGCCCGGTGTCTGTAACTGGGAGGAGGTGGGTGAGAGGGTTAATCCCCTCCGATAGGGGACAGGCTGCCCGGTGTCTGTAACCGGGAGGAGGTGGGTGAGAGGGTTAATCCCCCTCCGATAGGGAACAGGCTGCCTGGTGTCTGTATCTGGGAGGAGGTGGGTGAGAGGGTTAATCCCCCTCTGATAGGGAACATGTTGCCCAGTGTCTGTAACTGGGAGGAGGTGGGTAAGAGGGTTAATCCCCTCTGATAGGGAACAGGCTGCCCGGTGTCTGTAACTAGGAGGAGGTGGGTGAGAGGGTTAATCCCCTCCGATAGGGAACAGGCTGCCCGGTGTCTGTAACTAGGAGGAGGTGGATGAGAGGGTTAATCCCCTCTGATAGGGAACAGGCTGCCCGGTGTCTGTAACTAGGAGGAGGTGGGTGAGAGGGTTAATCCCCCTCCGATAGGGGAACAGGCTGCCCAGTGTCTGTAACTAGGAGGAGGTGGGTGTTAGATCCGTGATTCTGAGAATATGATGTTTTTCAATAACCACACAGATGCTGTAACTTAACAATCAACAGGTGTTTACTGGAGTAGGGTAGTCTCAAGACTGGGGTACAGAGGCATGCTCAAGGCTTATATACAGGTGTGGTCACTGCCGGTACTACAGTATACAGGAGCTGTAAAATTAGTTCTCTCTTAAAGGTACATACACTACAATTCCTCCCCTTTTAGATTAGCAGTACCCATAATATTCAAATAACAATCAACACTTTAACATGTACATTAAACAACAATAGTCCATTTATAGATTCAGTCTTTGGGGCAGCTTCCTGATCCTTTCGGGATAGCGCCTTTCCTGAGGTTCTTGTTCTAGATGCGGAGGCGATTCTGGCCCCTTTTCGTCGGTTAGTTCATCGGTTTCCACTGCTACTGGTTCTGAGGTAGATGCTACCGGTATGTCGGGTTCAACCCCAGGTACGCGAGACATGGGGTTGACTTGTTCCTGTGACGCTAAGATCTGATCGACGTGGCGTCTCACAATGTTCTCCCCGACATGCACTGTGTACATTAATGGCCCCTGCCTTGTGCATATCGTTCCAGGTTGCCATTTCTCTGTTCGGTAGTCACGGGCCAAGACTGGTTGTCCTACGTTGAAGCTCCTTGTCGGCTTCTCATTGATGTGCTGGAATTGTCTATCCTCAACATTTCTTCACACATTTGGTCTGAGCAAGTCCAGACGAGATCTCAACCTTCGGTTAAAGAACATCATGGCCGTGGTCTGGTTGGTAACTGCATGTGTCGCGTTTCGGTAGGCTAATAAGAAATTGTCCACCTTATGCTGTAGTGGAATTTCATCATCGCCTTTATCGCCTTCTTAAAGGTTTGTACGAACCTCTCAGTCAATCCATTTGTGGCTGGATGATACGGGGCGGATGTGTAATGCCTTACCCCATTCCTTCTCATAAATTTTCGAAACTCTTCGGACACAAACTGTGGTCCATTATCAGAGCAAATCTGCTCTGACAAGCCGTTCCTGGCAAATATGGTCCGTAGTACTGCAATCGTTTTCTCTGTAGTGGTTGAGGACATTTTTATCACCTCAGGCCATTTCGAATGAGCATCCACTGCTATTAAGAACATTGAGTCCATGAATGGACCAGCGAAATCAATATGCACCCGTTGCCATGGAGAGGAGGGCCACTCCCATGGGTGTAGAGGGGCATGTGGTGGTGCATTTTGGACTTTCTGGCATCCTGAGCAGCTCTTGGTTAGGTCCTCGATTTGTTGATCGATTCCCGGCCACCACACATAAGCCCTAGCAAGGCTTTTCATTTTCACTCCCCCCAGATGACCTTCATGAAGCTCATTTAGCACTCTCTCCCTTAACTTGGGTGGAATCACCACTCTGGATCCACACATCACTGTCCCCTGGCATACTGACAGCTGTTCTCTTCTGGATGAGAATGCTGGCAACAGTGAGTCGCCATGTGTTGGCCATCCCCTCACCGTCAAATCATATACCTGAGACAGCGTCGGATCATTGCGGGTCTCCTTCTCCATATCCGCGTTCGTTACTGGCAATCGTTCAATTATTGATGAATAAAATATCTCGATAGGGTCCACTGCTGGTGCTTCCTCCACAGTAGGCAGTGGCAGGCGCGATAGCCCATCAGCGTTTCCATGCTGTTTCGTGGCTTTATATTCTATTTCATATTGATTCGCCCCTAAAAACAGGGACCATCTTTGTAACCGTTGTGCAGTCATCACTGGAACGCCCTTCTTAGGATTAAAGATGGAGACAAGTGATTGGTGGTCAGTCAGCAAGGTGAACTTCTGCCTATGCAGATAGTGGTTGAATTTTTTTACCCCCCAGACTAGGCTGAGGGCCTCCCTGTCAATCTGGGCGTAGTTGCGCTCGGCTGAGGTTAGTGACCGAGACGCAAAGGCGACTGGCCTCTCCAACCCGTCTGGGGATTTGTGCGACAGCACTGCTCCAATACCATAGGGTGATGCATCACATGCCAAACGAATTGGTAGTGCTGGGTTGAAATGGGCCAACACCTCTTTTGATGTGATCAATTCTTTACACTTCTGGAAAGCTCGTCTACGTTCGTCATTCCACTTCCATGGTACCCCTGTTTGCAGTAGGGTGTACAGTGGGTGTAATACCGTGGACAAATTTGGTAAGAACTTATGGTAGTAGTTTACCAGCCCGAGGAACGACCTCAGTTGTGACACATTTTCCGGTGCTGGAGCCTTGACTACTGCCTCAATCTTTTCAGGGGACTTATGTAACCCCTCTTCATCGATGACGTGGCCACAATACGAGATCTGCTTCTGTAAAATCTCGCACTTGTGGCGATTAGCTCGTAACCCATATTCCTTTAATCTGGTGAGCACCTTCTCCAAGTTGGCGAGGTGATCACTGTCATTTTCGCCCGTGACCAGGATGTCGTCCAAATAACACTGGGTCCCTGGAATCCCTTGCAGGACTTGATCCATCGCCCTTTGCCAAATAGCCAGAGCCGATGCTACCCCGAACACCAGCCGGTTGTATTGATAGAGACCTTTATGAGTGTTGATCGTAAGGTATTGTTTCGAGGCTTCTTCTACCTCCATTTGCAAGTACACCTGTGCTAGATCAATTTTGGTGAAGCGTTTACCTCCAGATAGCGAGGCGAAAATATCCTCAATTCGTGGAAGCGGATATTGTACCGTGTGAAGGACTGGGTTCACTGTCACCTTAAAATCCCCACAGATGCGGACCTTCTTTGGTTCCCCAGGCATATTACTCAACGACCTCTTCATTACAGGAACGATGGGTGTAGCCCACTCGCTCCAGTCTACTTTGGACAGTACTCCTGAACGTTCCAACCCTTCCAGCTCTGCTTCGACGGCTGGTCTGATCGCATAAGGCACTGGTCTGGCCTTAAGAAACTTTGTGCTTGCATTTTCCTCTATTTTAATCATTGCTGTTATTCCTTTTAGTGTTCCGAGTCCCTCCTGGAACACTTCTTTTGCGTCAGTTAGCATTTTTGACAGTCGTCCAGGTGCGACGTCGTGATCCTTTTTGGCCTCAACCTTCAGTGCCTGTATGGAATGCCAGTCTAATTGTATCTTCCGGATCCATTCACGTCCTAGCAGTGGTGGTCCTCCATCTGGCAATACATATATGTCCATTTTAGGTATTTCCTGGCCTTTGTATATCACTTTCACCGTTATCGTTCCTTTGGGGTAGACTTTTTGCCTCGTGTACGTCTTCAAGACAATCTCTGTAGCTTTCAAGGGTATATGTGAAAATAGCCGCTTGTAGTCCCTTTGGTTTATGACTGTTAGGGCTGATCCTGTGTCCAATTCCATTTTCACTTGGACTCCGTCTATCTCGAGTGTAACCCAGATAGTCTGGTGATCCTCCATTTTGCTTACCTTATGTAGTTTCAGACAACCCAGCTCCTTGCTTCCGGAGTCTGTGTCACTTTTCTGTTCGTCTGAACTACTGTCCATCACCTTGTGTACATTTTTGTACTTCTCCTGTGGAGATTTCTTGCTGTTGGTTTTCTTCCCAGACCTGCAGACTCTTGCGATGTGTCCTGCTTTTCCACACTGTCTGCACACTTGGCCCTTGAACCAGCAATCCTTCTGGTCGTGTGTTGTTCTGCCGCAGCAATAACACTTCCCTGTTCCATAGGACATTTCATTGGTGCCATATTCTTGCGGTCTCTGTTGTATCTCTGCAGCGCCCCTTGCAGCTGCTTCGTGTGATACTGCCACACTGAAAGCCTTGTCCAGCGTAAGATCCTTTTCTGATAGAAGCCGTTTCTGGGTTCCTTCACTTTGCAGCCCACACACAAACTTGTCCCTTAACGTATCTGCTAGTCCCACTCCAAACTGGCAGTGTTTCGATAGCTTGCGCACTTCTGTTAAATACTCAGCATTGCTTTCGTCTTTGTGTTGGTTCCTTTTATGGAACTTAAATCATTCTGCTATCAGCAGCGGTGTGGGGTTTAAGTGGTCCTGTAGGATTTCTACTATGCTTTCGAAATTCTTGTTCACAGGCTTCTCTGGGGTTATTAGGTTTCGCAGTAACCCATAAGTTTTTGCACCCATGGAATTTAACAAAACCAGTGCTTTCCTAGCATCTGGCACTTCATTTGCCCTGCAGTACACCTCAATACGTTCCACATATGTCGCCCAATCTTCGACTTCATTGTCGAACGTAGAGATACTGCCACTCTTCGGCATCCCTGGGTGTGATTTAACTGTCAAAAATGGTGTCTCCCGCGCTTTCCCTTCTTCTCCGCTGGCACAAAATGGCGTCTCCCGCGCTTTCCTTTCTTCCCGCGCTCGCCCTTCTTATCCACTGCGGCTTCTAAAAATGGCGCCTCCTGCGCTCTTCCTTCTTCTCCGTGGCTCAATGGCGTCTCCCGCGCTCTCCCTTCTTCTCCCCGCGGACACTGTTCAGCCCTTGAGCCCTGGCTGTGCTCTGCACATTTTTTTTTTCTGTGCGCCTTTCCCGTTTCCACCGCTCGGTCCTGAACCCGGCTGCTGCTTTACCCTCTCTCTCTCCGTTTTGTTTTTCCTCGACGCCACTCGGTTTTCAAACCCCGGCTGCGCCCTGTGCGCTTCACCCTCTGTCTTACCCCGTCGACGCTGCTCGGCTTTCTCTCCGCCGTCGGTCGGCTCCAGCCGCCGCTGTCCGGGAAGTGTCTGCGCTGTACCTGTTGTCAGTCTATTGCTGATCGTCGTGGCTGGGGAACCAAGCCCGGCTCTCCACAGCCTCCCCTGCGATGTTCACTCTCTGCCGGACGACTGGGCGGTTGCTCGTGGTCGACGCCCGTGTTTCTGGCCTCGACTTTCTTACACCGCCCTCCCGGAGCGAATCCTCGAAGGGAAATGCAGAGTTGCAGGTAGATTCGAATCGACACTCGTCACCACTGTTAGATCCGTGATTCGGAGAGTATGATGTTTTTCAATAACCACACAGATGCTGTAACTTAACAATCAACAGGTATTTACTGGAGTAGGGTAGTCTCAAGACTGGGGGTACAGAGGCATGCTCAAGGCTTATATACAGGTGTGGTCACTGCCGGTACTACAGTATACAGGAGCTGTAAAAGTCGTTCCCTCTTAAAGGTACATACACTACAGTGGCTGAGAGGGTTAATCCCCATCCAATAGGGAACAGGCTGCCCGGTGTCTGTAACTGGGAGGAGGTGGGTGAAAGGGTTAATCCCCCTCCGTTAGGGAACAGGCTGCCCGGTGTCTGTAACTGGGAGGAGGTGGGTGAAAGGGTTAATCCCCCTCCGTTAGGGAACAGGCTGCCCGGTGTCTGTAACGGGGAGGAGGTGGGCGAGAGTGTTCATCCCCTCTGATAGGGAACAGGCTGCCCAGTGTCTGTAACTGGGAGGAGGTGGGTGATGTAATGATATCAGCAAATAGAGATGGTATTTGCCTGTTCGATTATGATGCCTTAATAGCATGTTTGCATGTATTGATTGCTTGTGCCTGACCAGCAGAGGGCATGTGACCGAGAGAAGCAAGGCAGTTAGTTTTAGTTTCAGTTTCGTTCTAGATGCATCACAAGCTTGATGTCTCCTGTAAAGCTGTATAAAGAGTTGAACAGAGTTTAGATTAAAACTCATTCTCTTTCATGAATGTGTCGTCATTGAACCCACAAAGAAATCAATACATGGTGTCAGAAGTGACTGAAAGAGATGAAGAGAAAAAATCTGAAGTTAAATCAGCTCTCCACAGATTAGCAAGCCAAAAGAGAACATCGTTACTTACCATTAGAGAATAGCTAACGAAGTGAAAAATGGAAGGTTTACTCCCACCGGCGACGCTTCAGTTGACAGGTAATGTGGCTGAAAATTGGAGAAGGTTCAAACAACGTGTGGGTTTGTATTTATCAGCAATCGGAGCTGACGAGAAAAGTAATAAACAGAAATCGTCACTGTTCTTACATGTCGTGGGTGATGAAGCGCTGGAGGTGTATAATAACTTCACATTCGCTGCTAATGGAGACAAAATGAAGCTAGATAAAATAATGGAACAGTTTGAGGCCTACTGCATACCTAAACGTAACGTGACGTTTGAGAGGCACAGATTTTTCACATGTGTACAGAAAACGGGTGAGACTATTGATCAGTATGTGACTGAACTAAGAAACTGAAGCAAAACATGTGAATTTGGGGAACTGACAGACTCGCTGATAAAAGACAGACTGGTGTGTGGTATTTCAGATAATGGTCTAAGGGAAAGACTGCTAAGAGAGCAAGATCTAGACCTGGGAAAAGCCATAGCACTGTGTAGGGCTACAGAGACTGTGAAGTTGCAGGCAAAGGAGCTGTTCAATGACAGTAGCTGCAACGTGGATGCAGTGAGAATGAACGGACATGAACCGTTTAACAAAAAGAGCGCCAATGTGAAAAAAGATGCGTGGCCAGCGAACGAAAATGAAAGGGACAATCGAAAGACATGTAGTCGATGCGGTACACAGCATCCACCAAGAAAGTGTCCAGCATATGGTAAAACATGCAATAGTTGCAACAAGAACAACCATTATGCCCGTTGCTGTAAGAACCAAGTGCAACAAAGCAAGGTCCATGCAGTAGATGAAAGTGACATAGAGGAGTTCAATGTAGATGTTGTGTCTGAAAACAAAAAAGAAGAAAGAGACTGGATGTTGACACTAAAAGTGAATGACATACACATTCCATTTAAATTGGATACTGGAGCACAAGTTAATGTGATATCAGAGACTGATTTTAAGAAAATTAGACCCAGACCAAAGTTACATGGAATACAAGTGAAAGTGACCGGATACTCAGGTACTGATATACCAGTGAAGGGAAAATGCATTGCCAAAGTAACACACAAGGACAGAGAGCACACGCTAGCATTAATCGTGGTGCCAAAGGATGTGCAAGCCATACTAGGTTTAAAAGCCTGTGAGAGACTGAACCTGGTAAAGAGAGTCCTCGTTGTGGAAAGCGAAGGAGAGACAGTCTATGATGAACTCATGAAAGAGTACAAAGACCTATTTAAGGGTCTAGGCTGCATTCCAGGAGAACACACGACCAGAGTAGATAAAAGTATGACACCGGTCATACATCCATGCAGAAAAGTTCCATTTGCTCTTCAAAAGCAACTGAAGGCAGAGTTGGACAGGATGGAAAGCCTGAACGTGATTCAGAAGATAGATGAGCCAACTGAGTGGGTGAGTTCCCTCGTCATAGTGGACAAAAAGAATGGAAAGCTCAGAATTTGCCTGGATCCAAGAGATCTAAACAGAGCAATAAAGAGAGAGCACTTCAAGCTTCCTACACGTGAGGAAATCATGGCACAGTTTGCAAATGCAAAATATTTCAGCAAGTTAGATGCATCCTCAGGATTTTGGCAGAATAAGCTGGACGAAGCAAGTTCAAGACTGTGCACGTTCAACACTCTATATGGCAGATACAGATTCCTAAGGTTACCATTTGGCATTGCCTCAGCTCCTGAAGTGTATCACAAGACTATCCATATGATCTATGAGCACCTGGAGGGAGTTGATACATCAATGGATGACATCATAGTATGGGGAACCATGAGAACTGAGCATGACGAGAGACTGAAAAAAGTGTTGGAAGCAACAAGGAAAACAAACCTGAAGCTGAATAGAGAGAAATGCCAGCTCGGGGTGACAGAACTGACATTTGTGGGAGATATCCTTAGCAGTGAGGGCATCAGACCAGATCCCAGAAAGGTGTCCGCCATTGAGAATATGCCAAGGCCACAATGCAAAAAGGACGTGCAGAGGTTTAATGGAATGATCAACTACATGGGTAAATTCATATCCAACCTCTCAGAAAAAATAGCGCCACTGAGAAGACTAACTGAAAAGAACATAGAGTGGGAATGGAATCATGAGCATGAGAAGTCATGGAGCGATCTAAAGAAACTGCTCACAGAGGAACCAGTTCTGAGGTTTTATGACCCAGCGAGACCCATCAAGATATCATCAGATGCATCACAGAGTGGGCTCGGTGCCGTTCTTCTGCAACAATATGACTACTGGCAACCTATTGCATATGCATCACGCTCAATGACAGACGCGGAGACGCGATATGCTCAAATAGAAAAGGAGCTGCTCAGCATCACATACGCCTGTGAAAGATTTCACCAGTTTGTGGCAGGACAAGCAATCAGTGTAGAGACTGACCATAAGCCCTTGATTGCATTGTTCCAAAAGCCACTGAATAGCTGTCCGCTTAGAATACAAAGAATGATGATCAGGCTGCAACGCTATACACTGAATGTTGCGTACACATCGGGTAAGCTGATGTATACAGCAGACACGTTGTCCAGAGCTGTAGACCCAAGTGAGCCCGCAAACACCACAATGGATGAAAAAGTGAACGCCTACGTGGACATGATCACAAGTGCACTGCCCATAGCAGATGCAAAAATGGAGCTCATAAAGACTGAGACAAACAAAGATGAAACAATGAGACGACTGAGGAAAAGCATCTTGGATGGATGGCCCAACATGAAGCAAGACTGCTCACCTGACATAGCAGAGTACTGGAACTGCAGGGCGGAACTATCAGTGGTCGAAGACATCATCTACAAAGGAAGTAAAATAGTTATCCCAAAGAGTCTGAGAAAAGAGATGCTAAAAAGGATCCATGGAGGACATCTGGGAATCGAAAAGTGTAAGAAAAGAGCTCGAGGGGTGAT
>NW_028225181.1:50382473-50394484 GCF_052327205.1 Somniosus microcephalus
GCAGCTCTCCCTCAGTACTGCCCCTCCGACAGTGCAGCTCTCCCTCAGTACTGCCCCTCCGACAGTGCAGCGCTCCCTCAGTACTGCCCCTCCGACAGTGCAGCTCTCCCTCAGTACTGCCCCTCTGACAGTGCAGCACTCCCTCAGTACTGCCCCTCCGACAGTGCAGCTCTCCCTCAGTACTGCCCCTCCGACAGTGCAGCGCTCCCTCAGTACTGCCCCTCCGACAGTGCAGCTCTCCCTCAGTACTGCCCCTCCGACAGTGCGGCGCTCCCTCAGTACTGCCCCTCCGACAGTGCAGCACTCCCTCAGTACTGACGCTCCGACAGTGCAGCGCTCCCTCAGTACTGCCCCTCTGACAGTGCGGCGCTCCCTCAGTACTGCCCCTCTGACAGTGCAGCGCTCCCTCAGCACTGCCCCTCCGACAGTGCAGCGCTCCCTCAGTACTGCCCCTCTGACAGTGCGGCGCTCCCTCAGTACTGCCCCTCCGACAGTGCAGCACTCCCTCAGTACTGCCCCTCCGACAGTGCAGCGCTCCCTCAGTGCTGCCCCTCCGACAGTGCAGCGCTCCCTCAGTACTGCCCCTCCGACAGTGCAGCGCTCCCTCAGTACTGCCCCTCCGACAGTGCAGCGCTCCCTCAGCACTGCCCCGCCAACAGTGCGGCGCTCCCGCAGTGCTGCCCCTCTGACAGTGCAGCGCTCCCTCAGCACTGCCCCCCCAACAGTGCGGCGCTCACTCAGTACTGCCCCTCCGACAGTGCGGCACTCCCTCAGTGCTGCCGATCCCGCGGTGTGGCACTCCCTCAGTACTGCCCCTCTGACAGTGCAGCGCTCCCTCAGCACTGCCCCCCCAACAGTGCGGCGCTCACTCAGTACTGCCCCTCCGACAGTGCGGCACTCCCTCAGTGCTGCCGATCCCGCGGTGTGGCACTCCCTCAGTACTGCCCCTCTGACAGTGCAGCACTCCCTCAGTGCTGCCCCTCCAACAGTGCGGTGCTCCTTCAGAACTGCCCCTCTGACAGTGCAGCGCTCCCTCAGTACTGCGCCTCCGACAGTGCAGGGCTCCCTCAGCACTGACCATCTGACAATGCAGCGCTCCCTCAGTACTGCCCCTCCGACAGTGCAGCACTGCCTCAGTACTGCCCCTCCGACAGTGCAGCGCTCCCTCAGTACCGCAATCTGACAGTGCAGCGCTCCCTCATTATTGCCCCTCCAACAGTGCAGCACTCCCTCAGTATTGCCCCTCTGACAGTGCAGCGCTCCCTCAGTACTGCCCCTCGAACAGTGGGGCACTCCCTCAGTTCTGCCCCTCCGACATTGCAGCGCTCCCTCAGTACAGCCCCTCCGACAGTGCAGCACTCCCTCAGTATTGCCCCTCCGACAGTGTAGCACTCCCTCGGTACTGCCACTCTGACAGTGAGGCGCTCCCTCAGTACTGCCCCTCCGACAGTGCCTCACTCCCTCAGTACTGCCCTCTGACAGTGCAGCGCTCCCTCAGTACTGACCCTCTGACAGTGCGGCGCTCTCTCAGTACTGCCCATCCGACAGTGCAGCACTGCCTCAGTACTGCCCCCCTGACAGTGCAGTGCTCCCTCAGTACTGCCCTTCTGACAGTGCAGCGCTCCCTCAGTACTGCCCCTCTGACAGTGCAGCGCACCCTCAGTACAGCCCCTCCGACAGTGTGGTGCTCCCTCAGTATTGCCCCTCCGACAGTGCAGCGCTCCCTCAGTACTGCCCCTCAGACAGTGCAGCGCTCCCTCAGTACTGCCCCTCCGACAGTGCAGCGCTCCCTCAGTACTGCCCCTCCGACAGTGAAGCGCTCCCTCAGTACTGCCACTCCGACAGTGCAGCGCTCACTCAGTACTGCCCCTCCGACAGTGCAGCGCTCCCTCAGTACTGCCCCTCCGACAGTGCAGCGCTCCCTCAGTACTGCCCCTCCGACAGTGCAGCGCTCCCTCAGTACTGACCCTCTGACAGTGCAGCACTCCCTCAGTACTGCCCCTCCGACAGTGCAGCGCTTCCTCAGTACTGCCCTGCGACAGTGCAGCACTCCCCCAGTACTGCCCCTCCGACAGTGCAGCGCTCCCTCAGTACTGCCCCTGCAACAGTGCGGCGCTCCTTCAGAACTGCCCCTCTGACAGTGCAGCGCTCCCTCAGTACAGCCCCTCCGACAGTGCAGGGCTCCCTCAGTACTGACCATCTGACAATGCAGCGCTCCCTCAGTACTGCCCCTCCGACAGTGCAGCACTCCCTCAGTACTGCCCCTCCGACAGTGCAGCGCTCCCTCAGTACCGCAATCTGACAGTGCAGCGCTCCCTCATTATTGCCCCTCCAACAGTGCAGCACTCCCTCAGTATTGCCCGTCTGACAGTGCAGCGCTCCCTCAGTACTGCCCCTCCAACAGTGGGGCACTCCCTCAGTTCTGCCCCTCCGACATTGCGGCGCTCCCTCAGTACAGCCCCTCCGACAGTGCAGCAATCCCTCAGTATTGCCCCTCCGACAGTGTAGCACTCCCTCGGTACTGCCACTCTGACAGTGAGGCGCTCCCTCAGTACTGCCCCTCCGACAGTGCCTCACTCCCTCAGTACTGCCCTCTGACAGTGCAGCGCTCCCTCAGTACTGACCCTCTGACAGTGCGGCGCTCTCTCAGTACTGCCCATCCGACAGTGCAGCGCTCCCTCAGTACAGCCCCTCTGGCAGTGCAGCGCACCCTCAGTACAGCCCCTCCGACAGTGTGGTGCTCCCTCAGTACTGCCCCTCCGACAGTGCAGCGCTTCCTCAGTACTGCCCCTCCGACAGTGCAGCGCTCCCTCAGTACTGCCACTCCGACAGTGCAGCGCTCACTCAGTACTGCCCCTCCGACAGTGCAGCGCTCCCTCAGTACTGCCCCTCCGACAGCGCAGCGCTCCCTCAGTACTGCCCCTCTGACAGTGCAGCGCTCCCTCAGTACTGCCCCTCCGACAGTGCAGCGCTCCCTCAGTACTGCCCCTCCGACAGTGCAGCGCTCCCTCAGTACTGACCCTCTGACAGTGCAGCACTCCCTCAGTACTGCCCCTCCGACAGTGCAGCGCTTCCTCAGTACTGCCCTCCGACAGTGCAGCGCTCCCTCAGTACTGCCCCTCCGACAGTGCCGCGCTCCCTCAGTACTGCCCCTCCGACAGTGCAGCGCTTCCTCAGTACTGCCCCTCCGACAGTGCAGCGCTCCCTCATTATTGCCCCTCCAAAAGTGCAGCACTCCCTCAGTATTGCACCTCTGACAGTGCAGCGCTCGCTCAGTACTGCCCCTCCAACAGTGGGGCACTCCCTCAGTTCTGCCCCTCCGACATTGCGGCGCTCCCTCAGTACAGCCCCTCCGACAGTGCAGCACTCCCTCAGTATTGCTCCTCCGACAGTGTAGCACTCCCTCGGTACTGCCACTCTGACAGTGCGGTGCTCCCTCAGTACTGCCCCTCCAACAGTGCCTCACTCCCTCAGTACTGCCCTCTGACAGTGCAGCGCTCCCTCAGTACTGCCCCTCCGACAGTGCAGCACTCCCTCAGTACTGCCCCTCCGACAGTGCAGCGCTCCCTCAGTGCTGCCCCTCCGACAGTGCAGCGCTCCCTCAGTACTGCCCCTCCGACAGTGCAGCGCTCCCTCAGTACTGCCCCTCCGACAGTGCAGCGCTCCCTCAGCACTGCCCCGCCAACAGTGCGGCGCTCCCTCAGTACTGCCCCTCTGACAGTGCAGCGCTCCCTCAGCACTGCCCCCCCAACAGTGCGGCGCTCACTCAGTACTGCCCCTCCGACAGTGCGGCACTCCCTCAGTGCTGCCGATCCCGCGGTGTGGCACTCCCTCAGTACTGCCCCTCTGACAGTGCAGCACTCCCTCAGTGCTGCCCCTCCAACAGTGCGGCGCTCCTTCAGAACTGCCCCTCTGACAGTGCAGCGCTCCCTCAGTACTGCGCCTCCGACAGTGCAGGGCTCCCTCAGCACTGACCATCTGACAATGCAGCGCTCCCTCAGTACTGCCCCTCCGACAGTGCAGCACTCCCTCAGTACTGCCCCTCCGACAGTGCAGCGCTCCCTCAGTACCGCAATCTGACAGTGCAGCGCTCCCTCATTATTGCCCCTCCAACAGTGCAGCACTCCCTCAGTATTGCCCCTCTGACAGTGCAGCGCTCCCTCAGTACTGCCCCTCGAACAGTGGGGCACTCCCTCAGTTCTGCCCCTCCGACATTGCAGCGCTCCCTCAGTACAGCCCCTCCGACAGTGCAGCACTCCCTCAGTATTGCCCCTCCGACAGTGTAGCACTCCCTCGGTACTGCCACTCTGACAGTGAGGCGCTCCCTCAGTACTGCCCCTCCGACAGTGCCTCACTCCCTCAGTACTGCCCTCTGACAGTGCAGCGCTCCCTCAGTACTGACCCTCTGACAGTGCGGCGCTCTCTCAGTACTGCCCATCCGACAGTGCAGCACTGCCTCAGTACTGCCCCCCTGACAGTGCTGTGCTCCCTCAGTACTGCCCTTCTGACAGTGCAGCGCTCCCTCAGTACTGCCCCTCTGACAGTGCAGCGCACCCTCAGTACAGCCCCTCCGACAGTGTGGTGCTCCCTCAGTGTTGCCCCTCCGACAGTGCAGCGCTCCCTCAGTACTGCCCCTCAGACAGTGCAGCGCTCCCTCAGTACTGCCCCTCCGACAGTGCAGCGCTCCCTCAGTACTGCCCCTCCGACAGTGAAGCGCTCCCTCAGTACTGCCACTCCGACAGTGCAGCGCTCACTCAGTACTGCCCCTCCGACAGTGCAGCGCTCCCTCAGTACTGCCCCTCCGACAGTGCAGCGCTCCCTCAGTACTGCCCCTCCGACAGTGCAGCGCTCCCTCAGTACTGACCCTCTGACAGTGCAGCACTCCCTCAGTACTGCCCCTCCGACAGTGCAGCGCTTCCTCAGTACTGCCCTGCGACAGTGCAGCGCTCCCTCAGTACTGCCCCTCCGACAGTGCAGCGCTCCCTCAGTACTGCCCCTCCGACAGTGCAGCGCTCCCTCAGTACTGCCCCTCCGACAGTGCAGCGCTCCCTCATTATTGCCCCTCCAACAGTGCAGCACTCCCTCAGTACTGACCCTCCGACAGTGCAGCGCTCCCTCAGTACTGCGCCTGCAACAGTGCGGCGCTCCTTCAGAACTGCCCCTCTGACAGTGCAGCGCTCCCTCAGTACAGCCCCTCCGACAGTGCAGGGCTCCCTCAGTACTGACCATCTGACAATGCAGCGCTCCCTCAGTACTGCCCCTCCGACAGTGCAGCACTCCCTCAGTACTGCCCCTCCGACAGTGCAGCGCTCCCTCAGTACCGCAATCTGACAGTGCAGCGCTCCCTCATTATTGCCCCTCCAACAGTGCAGCACTCCCTCAGTATTGCCCGTCTGACAGTGCAGCGCTCCCTCAGTACTGCCCCTCCAACAGTGGGGCACTCCCTCAGTTCTGCCCCTCCGACATTGCGGCGCTCCCTCAGTACAGCCCCTCCGACAGTGCAGCACTCCCTCAGTATTGCCCCTCCGACAGTGTAGCACTCCCTCGGTACTGCCACTCTGACAGTGAGGCGCTCCCTCAGTACTGCCCCTCCGACAGTGCCTCACTCCCTCAGTACTGCCCTCTGACAGTGCAGCGCTCCCTCAGTACTGACCCTCTGACAGTGCGGCGCTCTCTCAGTACTGCCCATCCGACAGTGCAGCGCTCCCTCAGTACTGCCCCTCTGGCAGTGCAGCGCACCCTCAGTACAGCCCCTCCGACAGTGTGGTGCTCCCTCAGTACTGCCCCTCCGACAGTGCAGCGCTCCCTCAGTACTGCCCCTCCGACAGTGCAGCGCTCCCTCAGTACTGCCACTCCGACAATGCAGCGCTCCCTCAGTACTGCCCCTCCGACAGTGCAGCACTCCCTCAGTACTGCCCCTCCGACAGTGCAGCGCTCCCTCAGTACCGCAATCTGACAGTGCAGCGCTCCCTCATTATTGCCCCTCCAACAGTGCAGCACTCCCTCAGTATTGCCCGTCTGACAGTGCAGCGCTCCCTCAGTACTGCCCCTCCAACAGTGGGGCACTCCCTCAGTTCTGCCCCTCCGACATTGCGGCGCTCCCTCAGTACAGCCCCTCCGACAGTGCAGCACTCCCTCAGTATTGCCCCTCCGACAGTGTAGCACTCCCTCGGTACTGCCACTCTGACAGTGAGGCGCTCCCTCAGTACTGCCCCTCCGACAGTGCCTCACTCCCTCAGTACTGCCCTCTGACAGTGCAGCGCTCCCTCAGTACTGACCCTCTGACAGTGCGGCGCTCTCTCAGTACTGCCCATCCGACAGTGCAGCGCTCCCTCAGTACTGCCCCTCTGGCAGTGCAGCGCACCCTCAGTACAGCCCCTCCGACAGTGTGGTGCTCCCTCAGTACTGCCCCTCCGACAGTGCAGCGCTCCCTCAGTACTGCCCCTCCGACAGTGCAGCGCTCCCTCAGTACTGCCACTCCGACAGTGCAGCGCTCACTCAGTACTGCCCCTCCGACAGTGCAGCGCTCCCTCAGTACTGCCCCTCCGACAGCGCAGCGCTCCCTCAGTACTGCCCCTCCGACAGTGCAGCGCTCCCTCAGTACTGCCCCTCCGACAGTGCAGCGCTCCCTCAGTACTGCCCCTCCGACAGTGCAGCGCTCCCTCAGTACTGACCCTCTGACAGTGCAGCACTCCCTCAGTACTGCCCCTCCGACAGTGCAGCGCTTCCTCAGTACTGCCCTCCGACAGTGCAGCGCTCCCTCTGTACTGCCCCTCCGACAGTGCCGCGCTCCCTCAGTACTGCCCCTCCGACAGTGCAGCGCTTCCTCAGTACTGCCCCTCCGACAGTGCAGCGCTCCCTCATTATTGCCCCTCCAAAAGTGCAGCACTCCCTCAGTATTGCCCCTCTGACAGTGCAGCGCTCGCTCAGTACTGCCCCTCCAACAGTGGGGCACTCCCTCAGTTCTGCCCCTCCGACATTGCGGCGCTCCCTCAGTACAGCCCCTCCGACAGTGCAGCACTCCCTCAGTATTGCTCCTCCGACAGTGTAGCACTCCCTCGGTACTGCCACTCTGACAGTGCGGCGCTCCCTCAGTACTGCCCCTCCGACAGTGCCTCACTCCCTCAGTACTGCCCTCTGACAGTGCAGCGCTCCCTCAGTACTGACCCTCTGACAGTGCGGCGCTCTCTCAGTCCTGCCCATCCGACAGTGCAGCACTGCCTCAGTACTGCCCCCTGACAGTGCAGTGCTCCCTCAGTACTGCCCCTCTGACAGTGCAGCGCTCCCTCAGTACTGCCCCTCTGACAGTGCAGCGCACCCTCAGTACAGCCCCTCCGACAGTGTGGTGCTCCCTCAGTACTGCCCCTCTGACAGTGCAGCGCTCCCTCAGTACTGCCCCTCCGAAAGTGCAGCGCTCCCTCAGTACTGCCCCTCTGAAAGTGCAGCGCTCCCTCAGTACTGCCCCTCCGACAGTGCAGCGCTCCCTCAGTACTGCCCCTCCGACAGTGCAGCACTCCCTCAGTACTGCCACTCCGACAGCGCAGCGCTCCCTCAGTACTGCCCCTCCGACAGAGCAGCGCTCCCTCAGTACTGCCCCTCCGACAGCGCAGCGCTCCCTCAGTACTGCCCCTCCGACAGTGCAGCGCTCCCTCAGTACTGCCCCTCCGACAGTGCAGCGCTCCCTCAGTACTGCCCCTCCGACAGTGCAGCGCTCCCTCAGTACTGACCCTCTGACAGTGCAGCGCTCCCTCAGTACTGCCCCTCCGACAGTGCAGCGCTTCCTCAGTACTGCCCTCCGACAGTGCAGCGCTCCCTCAGTACTGCCCCTCCGACAGTGCAGCGCTCCCTCAGTACTGCCCCTCCGACAGTGCAGCGCTCCCTCAGCACTGCCCCTCCGACAGTGCAGCGCTCCCTCAGTACTGCCCCTCCGACAGTGCAGCGCTCCCTCAGTACTGCCCCTCCGACAGTGCAGCGCTCCCTCAGTACTGCCCCTCCGACAGTGCAGCGCTCCCTCAGTACTGCCCCTCCGACAGTGCAGCGCTCCCTCAGTACTGCCCCTCCGACAGTGCAGCGCTCCCTCAGTACTGACCCTCCGACAGTGCGGCGCTCTCTCAGTACTGCCCCTCTGACAGTGCAGCACTCCCTCAGTACTGCCTCTCTGACAGTGCAGCACTCCCTCAGTACTGCCCCTCCGACAGTGCAGAGCTCCCTCAGTACTGCCCCTCCGACAGTGCAGCGCTCCCTCAGTACTGCCCCTCTGACAGTGCAGCGCTCCCTCAGTACTGCCCCTCCGACAGTGCAGCGCTCCATCAGTACTGCCCCTCTGACAGTGCAGCGCTCCCTCAGTAGTGCCCCTCCGACAGTGCAGCCCTCCCTCAGTACTGCCCCTCCGACAGTGCAGCGCTCCCTCAGTACTGCCCCTCCGACAGTGCAGCGCTCCCTCAGTTCTGCCCCTCCGACAGTGCAGCGCTCCCTCAGTTCTGCCCCTCCGACAGTGCAGCGCTCCCTCAGTTCTGCCCCTCCGACAGTGCAGCACTCCCTCAGTACTACCCCTCTGACAGTGCAGCGCTCCCTCAGTACTGCCCCTCCGACAGTGCAGCACTCCCTCAGTAATGCCCCTCCGACAGTGCAGCGCTCCCTCAGTACTGCCCCTCCGACAGTGCAGTGCTCCCTCAGTAGTGCCCCTCCGACAGTGCAGCCCTCCCTCAGTACTGCCCCTCCGACAGTGCAGTGCTCCCTCAGTAATGCCCCTCCGACAGTGCAGTGCTCCCTCAGTACTGCCCCTCCGACAGTGCGGCGCTCCCTCAGTACTGCACCTCAGACAGTGCGGCGCTCCCTCAGTACTGCCCCTCCGACAGTGCAGCGCTCCCTCAGTACTGACCCTCCGACAGTGCAGTGCTCCCTCAGCACTGCCCCTCCGACAGTGCAGCGCTCCCTCAGTACTGCCCCTCCGACAGTGCGGCACTCCCTCAGTGCTGCCGATCCCGCGGTGTGGCACTCCCTCAGTACTGCCCCTCTGACAGTGCAGCACTCCCTCAGTACTGCCCCTGCAACAGTGCGGCGCTCCTTCAGATATGCCCCTCTGACAGTGCAGCGCTCCCTCAGTACAGCCCCTCCGACAGTGCAGGGCTCCCTCAGTACTGACCATCTGACAATGCAGCGCTCCCTCAGTACTGCCCCTCCGACAGTGCAGCACTCCCTCAGTACTGCCCCTCCGACAGTGCAGCGCTCCCTCAGTACCGCAATCTGACAGTGCAGCGCTCCCTCATTATTGCCCCTCCAACAGTGCAGCACTCCCTCAGTATTGCCCGTCTGACAGTGCAGCGCTCCCTCAGTACTGCCCCTCCAACAGTGGGGCACTCCCTCAGTTCTGCCCCTCCGACATTGCGGCGCTCCCTCAGTACAGCCCCTCCGACAGTGCAGCACTCCCTCAGTATTGCCCCTCCGACAGTGTAGCACTCCCTCGGTACTGCCACTCTGACAGTGAGGCGCTCCCTCAGTACTGCCCCTCCGACAGTGCCTCACTCCCTCAGTACTGCCCTCTGACAGTGCAGCGCTCCCTCAGTACTGACCCTCTGACAGTGCGGCGCTCTCTCAGTACTGCCCATCCGACAGTGCAGCGCTCCCTCAGTACTGCCCCTCTGGCAGTGCAGCGCACCCTCAGTACAGCCCCTCCGACAGTGTGGTGCTCCCTCAGTACTGCCCCTCCGACAGTGCAGCGCTTCCTCAGTACTGCCCCTCCGACAGTGCAGCGCTCCCTCAGTACTGCCACTCCGACAGCGCAGCGCTCACTCAGTACTGCCCCTCCGACAGTGCAGCGCTCCCTCAGTACTGCCCCCATGACAGCGCAGCGCTCCCTCAGTACTGCCCCTCCGACAGTGCAGCGCTCCCTCAGTACTGCCCCGCCGACAGTGCAGCGCTCCCTCAGTACTGCCCCTCCGACAGTGCAGCGTTCCCTCAGTACTGACCCTCTGACAGTGCAGCACTCCCTCAGTACTGCCCCTCCGACAGTGCAGCGCTTCCTCAGTACTGCCCTCCGACAGTGCAGCGCTCCCTCAGTACTGCCCCTCCGACAGTGCCGCGCTCCCTCAGTACTGCCCCTCCGACAGTGCAGCGCTTCCTCAGTACTGCCCCTCCGACAGTGCAGCGCTCCCTCATTATTGCCCCTCCAAAAGTGCAGCACTCCCTCAGTATTGCCCCTCTGACAGTGCAGCGCTCGCTCAGTACTGCCCCTCCAACAGTGGGGCACTCCCTCAGTTCTGCCCCTCCGACATTGCGGCGCTCCCTCAGTACAGCCCCTCCGACAGTGCAGCACTCCCTCAGTATTGCTCCTCCGACAGTGTAGCACTCCCTCGGTACTGCCACTCTGACAGTGCGGCGCTCCCTCAGTACTGCCCCTCCGACAGTGCCTCACTCCCTCAGTACTGCCCTCTGACAGTGCAGCGCTCCCTCAGTACTGACCCTCTGACAGTGCGGCGCTCTCTCAGTCCTGCCCATCCGACAGTGCAGCACTGCCTCAGTACTGCCCCCCTGACAGTGCAGTGCTCCCTCAGTACTGCCCCTCTGACAGTGCAGCGCTCCCTCAGTACTGCCCCTCTGACAGTGCAGCGCACCCTCAGTACAGCCCCTCCGACAGTGTGGTGCTCCCTCAGTACTGCCCCTCTGACAGTGCAGCGCTCCCTCAGTACTGCCCCTCCGAAAGTGCAGCGCTCCCTCAGTACTGCCCCTCTGAAAGTGCAGCGCTCCCTCAGTACTGCCCCTCCGACAGTGCAGCGCTCCCTCAGTACTGCCCCTCCGACAGTGCAGCACTCCCTCAGTACTGCCACTCCGACAGCGCAGCGCTCCCTCAGTACTGCCCCTCCGACAGAGCAGCGCTCCCTCAGTACTGCCCCTCCGACAGCGCAGCGCTCCCTCAGTACTGCCCCTCCGACAGTGCAGCGCTCCCTCAGTACTGCCCCTCCGACAGTGCGGCACTCCCTCAGTGCTGCCGATCCCGCGGTGTGGCACTCCCTCAGTACTGCCCCTCTGACAGTGCAGCACTCCCTCAGTACTGCCCCTGCAACAGTGCGGCGCTCCTTCAGAACTGCCCCTCTGACAGTGCAGCGCTCCCTCAGTACAGCCCCTCCGACAGTGCAGGGCTCCCTCAGTACTGACCATCTGACAATGCAGCGCTCCCTCAGTACTGCCCCTCCGACAGTGCAGCACTCCCTCAGTACTGCCCCTCCGACAGTGCAGCGCTCCCTCAGTACCGCAATCTGACAGTGCAGCGCTCCCTCATTATTGCCCCTCCAACAGTGCAGCACTCCCTCAGTATTGCCCGTCTGACAGTGCAGCGCTCCCTCAGTACTGCCCCTCCAACAGTGGGGCACTCCCTCAGTTCTGCCCCTCTGACATTGCGGCGCTCCCTCAGTACAGCCCCTCCGACAGTGCAGCACTCCCTCAGTATTGCCCCTCCGACAGTGTAGCACTCCCTCGGTACTGCCACTCTGACAGTGAGGCGCTCCCTCAGTACTGCCCCTCCGACAGTGCCTCACTCCCTCAGTACTGCCCTCTGACAGTGCAGCGCTCCCTCAGTACTGACCCTCTGACAGTGCGGCGCTCTCTCAGTACTGCCCATCCGACAGTGCAGCGCTCCCTCAGTACTGCCCCTCTGGCAGTGCAGCGCACCCTCAGTACAGCCCCTCCGACAGTGTGGTGCTCCCTCAGTACTGCCCCTCCGACAGTGCAGCGCTTCCTCAGTACTGCCCCTCCGACAGTGCAGCGCTCCCTCAGTACTGCCACTCCGACAGTGCAGCGCTCACTCAGTACTGCCCCTCCGACAGTGCAGCGCTGCCTCAGTACTGACCCTCCGACAGCGCAGCGCTCCCTCAGTACTGCCCCTCCGACAGTGCAGCGCTCCCTCAGTACTGCCCCTCCGACAGTGCAGCGCTCCCTCAGTACTGCCCCTCCGACAGTGCAGCGCTCCCTCAGTACTGACCCTCTGACAGTGCAGCACTCCCTCAGTACTGCCC
>NW_028225181.1:50394984-50415636 GCF_052327205.1 Somniosus microcephalus
GTGTGTCTGTATTTACAGGGGGTCCCCGGGAGTGTGTCTGTATTTACAGAGGGTCCCCGGGAGTGTGTCTGTATTTACAGGGGGTCCCCGGGAGTGTGTCAGTATTTACAGGGTGTCCCCGGGAGTGTGTCAGTATTTACAGGGGGTCCCCGGGAGTGTGTCAGTATTTACAGGGGGTCCCTGGGGAGTGTGTCAGTATTTACAGGGGGTCCCCGGGAGTGTGTCAGTATTTACAGGGGGTCCCCGGGAGTGTGTCAGTGTTTACAGGGGGTCTCCGGGAGTGTGTCAGTATTTACAGGGGGTCCCCGGGAGTGTGTCAGTATTTACAGGGAGTCCCCGGGAGTGTGTCAGTATTTACTGAGGGTCCCCGGGAGTGAGTCAGTATTTACAGGGGGTCCCCGGGAGTGTGTCAGTATTTACAGGGGGTCCCCGGGAGTGTGTCAGTATTTACTGAGGGTCCCCGGGAGTGTGTCAGTATTTACAGGGGGTCCCCGGGAGTGTGTCAGTGTTTACAGGGGGTCTCCGGGAGTGTGTCAGTATTTACAGGGGGTCCCCGGGAGTGTGTCAGTATTTACACGGGGTCCCCGGGAGTGTGTCAGTATTTACAGGGGGTCCCCGGGAGTGTGTCAGTATTTACAGGGGGTCCCCGGGAGTGTGTCGGTATTTACAGGGGGACCCCGGGAGTGTGTCAGTATTTACAGGGGGTCCCCGGGAGTGTGTCGGTATTTACAGGGGGTCCCCGGGAGTGTGTCAGTATTTACAGGGGGTCCCCGGGAGTGTGTCAATATTTACAGGGTGTCCCCGGGAGTGTGTCAGTATTTACAGGGGGTCCCCGGGGAGTGTGTCGGTATTTACAGGGGGTCCCCGGGAGTGTGTCAGTATTTACAGGGGGTCCCCGGGAGTGTGTCAATATTTACAGGGTGTCCCCGGGAGTGTGTCAGTATTTACAGGGGGTCCCCGGGAGTGTGTCAGTATTTACAGGGGGTCCCCGGGAGTGTGTCAGTATTTACTGAGGGTCCCCGGGAGTGTGTCAGTATTTACAGGGGGTCCCCGGGAGACTGTCAGTATTTACAGGGGGTCACCGGGAGTGTGTCAGTATTTACAGGGGGTCCCCGGGAGTGTGTCAGTATTTACACGGGGTCCCCGGGAGTGTGTCAGTATTTACAGGGGGTCCCCGGGAGTGTGTCAGTATTTACAGGGGGTCTCTGGGAGTGTGTCAGTATTTACACGGGGTCCCCGGGAGTGTGTCAGTATTTACAGGGGGTCCCCGGGAGTGTGTCAGTATTTACACGGGGTCCCCGGGAGTGTGTCGGTATTTACAGGGGGACCCCGGGAGTGTGTCAGTATTTACAGGGGGTCACCGGGAGTGTGTCAGTATTTACAGGGGGTCCCCGGGAGTGTGTCAGTATTTACACGGGGTCCCCGGGAGTGTGTCAGTATTTACACGGGGTCCCCGGGAGTGTGTCGGTATTTACAGGGGGACCCCGGGAGTGTGTCAGTATTTACAGGGGGTCCCCGGGAGTGTGTCGGTATTTACAGGGGGTCCCCGGGAGTGTGTCAGTATTTACAGGGGGTCCCCGGGAGTGTGTCAGTATTTACAGGGGGTCCCCGGGAGTGTGTCAGTATTTACAGGGGGTCTCCGGGAGTGTGTCAGTATTTACAGGGGGTCCCCGGGAGTGTGTCAGTGTTTACAGGGGGGTCTCCGGGAGTGTGTCAGTATTTACAGGGGGTCCCCGGGAGTGTGTCAGTATTTACAGGGGGTCCCCGGGAGTGTGTCAGTATTTACAGGGGGTCCCCGGGAGTGTGTCAGTATTTACAGGGGGTCCCCGGGAGTGTGTCAGTATTTACAGGGGGTCCCCGGGAGTGTGTCAGTATTTACTGAGGGTCCCCGGGAGTGAGTCAGTATTTACACGGGGTCCCCGGGAGTGTGTCAGTATTTACAGGGGGTCCCCGGGAGTGGGTCAGTATTTACAGGGGGTCCCCGGGAGTGTGTCGGTATTTACAGGGGGACCCCGGGAGTGTGTCAGTATTTACAGGGGGTCCCCGGGAGTGTGTCGGTATTTACAGGGGGTCCCCGGGAGTGTGTCAGTATTTACAGGGGGTCCCCGGGAGTGTGTCAGTATTTACAGGGGGTCCCCGGGAGTGTGTCAGTATTTACAGGGGGTCCCCGGGAGTGTGTCAGTATTTACAGGGTGTCCCCGGGAGTGTGTCAGTATTTACAGGGGGTCCCCTGGGAGTGTGTCAGTATTTACAGGGGGTCCCCGGGAGTGTGTCAGTATTTACAGGGGGTCCCCGGGAGTGTGTCAGTATTTACAGGGGGTCCCCGGGAGTGTGTCAGTATTTACAGGGGGTCCCCGGGAGTGTGTCAGTATTTACAGAGGCCCCCAGGAGTGTGTCAGTATATACAGGGGGTCCCCGGGAGTGTGTCAGTATTTACAGGGGGTCCCCGGGAGCGTGTCAGTATTTACAGGGTGTCCCCGGGAGTGTCAGTATTTACAGGGGGTCCCCGGGAGTGTGTCAGTATTTACAGGGAGTCCCCAGGAGTGTGTCAGTATTTACAGGGAGTCCCCAGGAGTGTGTCAGTATTTACAGGGGGTCCCCGGGAGTGTGTCAGTATTTACAGGGGGTCCCCGGGAGTGTGTCAGTATTTACAGGGGGTCCCCGGGAGTGTGTCAGTATTTACAGGGGGTCCCCGGGAGTGTGTCAGTATTTACAGGGGGTCCCGGGAGTGTGTCAGTATTTACAGAGGGTCCCAGGGAGTGTGTCAGTATTTACAGAGGGTCCCCGGGAGTGTGTCAGTATTTACAGGGGGTCCCCGGGAGTTTGTCAGTATTTACAGGGGGTCCCCGGGAGTGTGTCAGTATTTACAGGGGGTCCCCGGGAGTGTGTCAGTATTTACAGGGGGTCCCCGGGAGTGTGTCAGTATTTACAGGGGGTCCCCGGGAGTGTGTCAGTATTTACAGGGGGTCCCCGGGAGTGTGTCAGTATTTACAGGGGGTCCCCGGGAGTGTGTCAGTATTTACAGGGGGTCCCCGGGAGTGTGTCAGTATTTACAGGGGGTCCCCGGGAGTGTGTCAGTGTTTACAAAGATCCCCGGGAGTGTGTCAGTATTTACAGGGGGTGTCCCCGGGAGTGTGTCAGTATTTACAGGGGGTCCCCGGGAGTGTGTCAGTATTTACAGGGGGTCCCCGGGAGTGTGTCAGTATTTACAGGGGGTCCCCAGGAGTGTGTCAGTATTTACGGGGGGTGGGGGTCCCTGGGAGTGTGTCAGTATTTGCAGGGGGTCCCCGGGAGTGTGTCAGTATTTACAGGGGGTCCCCGAGAGTGTGTAAGTATTTACAGGGGGTCCCCAGGAGTGTGTCAGTATTTACAGGGGGTCCCCGGGCGTGTGTCAGTATTTACAGGGGGTCCCCAGGAGTGTGTCAGTATTTGCAGGGGGTCCCCGGGAGTGTGTCAGTATTTACAGGGGGTCCCGGGAGACTGTCAGTATTTACAGGGGGTCCCCGGGAGTGTGTCAGTATTTACAGGGGGTCCCCGGGAGTGTGTCAGTATTTACAGGGGGGTCCCGGGAGACTGTCAGTATTTACAGGGGTCCCCGGGAGTGTGTCAGTATTTACAGGGGGTCCCCAGGAGTGTGTCAGTATTTACAGGGGGGTCCCCGGGAGTGTGTCAATATTTACAGGGGGTCCCGGGAGACTGTCAGTATTTACAGGGGGTCCCCGGGAGTGTGTCAGTATTTACAGGGGGTCCCCGGGAGTGTGTCAGTATTTACAGGGCACATGGGATTGGGGGCAAGGTACTGACTTGGATAGAGAACTGGTTGGCAGACAGGAAGCAAAGAGTTGGGATAAACGGGTCTTTTTCCGAGTGGCAGGCAGTGACTAGTGGGGTACCGCAGGGATCGGTGCTAGGACCCCAGCTATTCACAATATATATTTATGATCTAGACAAGGGAACTAGATGTAATATCTCCAAGTTTGCAGACGACACAAAGCTGGGTGGGCGTGTGTGTTGTGAGGAGGATACCGAGAAACTCCAGTACGATTTGGACAGGTTGGGTGATTGGGCAGAAGCATGGCAGATGCAACATAACGTGGATAAAAGCGAGGTTATCCACTTTGGTGTCAAAAACAGGAAGGCAGATTATTATCTGAATGGCAATAGATTGGGAGAAGTGGAAGTGCAACGAGACCTGGGTGTCCTTGTGCACCAGTCGCTGAAGGTAAGCATGCAGGGGCAGCAGGCGGTTAAGAAGGCAAATGGTATGTTGGCCTTCGTAGCGAGAGGGTTCGAGTACAGGAGCAAGGATGTCTTGCTGCAGTTGTACAGGGCCTTGGTGAGACCACATCTTGAGTATTGTGTGCAGTTTTGGTCGCCTTATCTGAGGAAGGATGTTCTTGCCATGGAGGGAGTGTAGCGAAGATTCACCAGACTGATACCTGGGATGGCAGGAATGATGTATGAGGAGAGATTGGGTCAATTGGGCTTGTACTCACTGGAGTTTAGAAGAATGAGAGGGGATCTCATCGAAACTTATAGAATTCTAACAGGACTAGACAGACTAGATGCTGGAAGGATGTTCCCGATAGTCGGGGAGTCCAGAACCAGGGGTCACAGTCTAAGGATAAGGGGTAAGCCATTTAGGACAGAGATGAGGAGGAATTTCTTAACCCAGAGAGCGGTGAACCTGTGGAATTCTCTACCACAGAAGGCAGTAGAGGCCAATTCATTAACTATATTCAAGAAGGAGTTGGATATATTTCTTAAGGCTAAAGGGATCAAGGGATATGGGGAGAAAGCAGGGACAGGGTACTGAATTTGGATGATCAGCCATGATCTCATTGAATGGCAGAGCAGGCTCGAGGGGCCGAATGGCCTACTCCTGCTCCTATCTTCTATGTTTCTATGTGTGTCAGCATTTACAGGGAGTCCCCGTGAGTGTGTCAGTATTTACAGAGGATCCCCGGGAGTGTGTCAGTATTTACAGGGGGTCCCCGGGAGTGTGTCAGTATTTACAAGGGGTCCCCGGGAGTGTGTCAGTATTTACAGGGGGTCCCCGGGAGTGTGTCAGTATTTACAGGGGGTCCCCGGGAGTGTGTCAGTATTTACAGGGGGTCCCCGGGAGTGTGTCAGTATTTACAGGGGGGGCCCGGGAGTGTGTCAGTATTTACAGGGGGTCCCCGGGAGTGTGTCAGTATTTACAGGTGGTCCCCGGGAGTGTGTCAGTATTTACAGGGGGTCCCCGGGAGTGTGTCAGCATTTACAGAGGGTCCGCGGGAGTGTGTCAGTATTTACAGGGGGTCCCCGGGAGTGTCGGTATTTACAGGGGGTCCCCGGGAGTGTGTCAGTATTTACAGGTGGTCCCCGGGAGTGTGTCAGTATTTACAGGGGTCCCCGGGAGTGTGTCAGTATTTACAGGGGGTCCCCAGGAGTGTGTCAGTATTTACAGTGGGTCCCCAGGAGTGTGTCAGTATTTACAGGGTGTTCCCGGTAGTGTGTCAGTATTTACAGGGGATCCCCGGGAGTGTGTCAGTATTTACTGAGGGTCCCTGGGAGTGTGTCAGTATTTACAGGGGATCCCCGGGAGTGTGTCAGTATTTACAGGGGGGTCCCCGGGAGTGTGTCAGTATTTACAGGGGGGTCCCCGGGAGTGTGTCAGTATTTACAGGGGGTCCCGGGAGACTGTCAGTATTTACAGGGGGTCCCTGGGAGTGTGTCAGTATTTACAGGGGGTCCCCGGGAGTGTGTCAGTATTTACAGGGGGTTCCGGGAGACTGTCAGTATTTACAGGGGGTCCCCAGGTGTGTGTCAGTATTTACAGGGGGTCCCCGGGAGTGTGTCAGTATTTACAGGGGGGTCCCCGGGAGTGTGTCAGTATTTACAGGGGGTCCCCAGGAGTGTGTCAGTATTTACAGGGGGTCCCCGGGAGTGTGTCAATATTTACAGGGGGTCCCGGGAGACTGTCAGTATTTACAGGGGGTCCCCGGGAGTGTGTCAGTATTTACAGGGGGTCCCCGGGAGTGTGTCAGTATTTACAGGGCACATGGGATTGGGGGCAAGGTACTGACTTGGATAGAGAACTGGTTGGCAGACAGGAAGCAAAGAGTTGGGATAAACGGGTCTTTTTCCGAGTGGCAGGCAGTGACTAGTGGGGTACCGCAGGGATCGGTGCTAGGACCCCAGCTATTCACAATATATATTTATGATCTAGACAAGGGAACTAGATGTAATATCTCCAAGTTTGCAGACGACACAAAGCTGGGTGGGCGTGTGTGTTCTGAGGAGGATACCGAGAAACTCCAGTACGATTTGGACAGGTTGGGTGATTGGGCAGAAGCATGGCAGATGCAATATAACGTGGATAAAAGCGAGGTTATCCACTTTGGTGTCAAAAACAGGAAGGCAGATTATTATCTGAATGGCAATAGATTGGGAGAAGTGGAAGTGCAACGAGACCTGGGTGTCCTTGTGCACCAGTCGCTGAAGGTAAGCATGCAGGGGCAGCAGGCGGTTAAGAAGGCAAATGGTATGTTGGCCTTCGTAGCGAGAGGGTTCGAGTACAGGAACAAGGATGTCTTGCTGCAGTTGTACAGGGCCTTGGTGAGACCACATCTTGAGTATTGTGTGCAGTTTTGGTCGCCTTATCTGAGGAAGGATGTTCTTGCCATGGAGGGAGTGTAGCGAAGATTCACCAGACTGATACCTGGGATGGCAGGAATGATGTATGAGGAGAGATTGGGTCAATTGGGCTTGTACTCGCTGGAGTTTAGAAGAATGAGAGGGGATCTCATCGAAACTTATAGAATTCTAACAGGACTAGACAGACTAGATGCTGGAAGGATGTTCCCGATAGTCGGGGAGTCCAGAACCAGGGGTCACAGTCTAAGGATAAGGGGTAAGCCATTTAGGACAGAGATGAGGAGGAATTTCTTAACCCAGAGAGCGGTGAACCTGTGGAATTCTCTACCACAGAAGGCAGTAGAGGCCAATTCATTAACTATATTCAAGAAGGAGTTGGATATATTTCTTAAGGCTAAAGGGATCAAGGGATATGGGGAGAAAGCAGGGACAGGGTACTGAATTTGGATGATCAGCCATGATCTCATTGAATGGCAGAGCAGGCTCGAGGGGCCGAATGGCCTACTCCTGCTCCTATCTTCTATGTTTCTATGTGTGTCAGCATTTACAGGGAGTCCCCGTGAGTGTGTCAGTATTTACAGAGGATCCCCGGGAGTGTGTCAGTATTTACAGGGGGTCCCCGGGAGTGTGTCAGTATTTACAAGGGGTCCCCGGGAGTGTGTCAGTATTTACAGGGGGTCCCCGGGAGTGTGTCAGTATTTACAGGGGGTCCCCGGGAGTGTGTCAGTATTTACAGGGGGTCCCCGGGAGTGTGTCAGTATTTACAGGGGGGCCCCGGGAGTGTGTCAGTATTTACAGGGGGTCCCCGGGAGTGTGTCAGTATTTACAGGTGGTCCCCGGGAGTGTGTCAGTATTTACAGGGGGTCCCCGGGAGTGTGTCAGCATTTACAGAGGGTCCGCGGGAGTGTGTCAGTATTTACAGGGGGTCCCCGGGAGTGTCGGTATTTACAGGGGGTCCCCGGGAGTGTGTCAGTATTTACAGGTGTTCCCCGGGAGTGTGTCAGTATTTACAGGTGGTCCCCGGGAGTGTGTCAGTATTTACAGGGGTCCCCGGGAGTGTGTCAGTATTTACAGGGGGTCCCCGGGAGTGTGCCAGTATTTACAGGGGGTCCCCAGGAGTGTGCCAGTATTTACAGGGGGTCCCCAGGAGTGTGTCAGTATTTACAGGGTGTTCCCGGTAGTGTGTCAGTATTTACAGGGGATCCCCGGGAGTGTGTCAGTATTTACAGGGGGTCCCCGGGAGTGTGTCAGTGTTTACAGGGATCCCCGGGAGTGTGTCAGTATTTACAGAGGGTCCCCGGGAGTGTGTCAGTATTTACAGAGAGTCCCCGGGAGTGTGTCAGTATTTACAGGGGGTCCCCAGGAGTGTGTCAGTATTTACAGGGGGTCCCCAGGAGTGTGTCAGTATTTACAGTGGGTCCCCAGGAGTGTGTCAGTATTTACAGGGGGTCCCCAGGAGTATGTCAGTATTTACAGTGGGTCCCCAGGAGTGTGTCAGTATTTACAGGGGGTCCCCGGGAGTGTGTCAGTATTTACAGGGGATCCCCGGGAGTGTGTCAGTATTTACTGAGGGTCCCTGGGAGTGTGTCAGTATTTACAGGGGGTCCCCGGGAGTGTGTCAGTGTTTACAGGGGATCCCCGGGAGTGTGTCCATATTTACTGAGGGTCCCTGGGAGTGTGTCAGTATTTACAGGGGATTCCCGGGAGTGTGTCAGTATTTACAGGGGGTGTCCGGGAGTGTGTCAGTATTTACAGGGGGTTCCCGGGAGTGTGTCAGTGTTTACAGGGATCCCCGGGAGTGTGTCAGTATTTACAGGGGGTGTCCGGGAGTGTGTCAGTATTTACAGGGGGTTCCCGGGAGTGTGTCAGTGTTTACAGGGATCCCCGAGAGTGTGTCAGTATTTACAGGGGGTGTCCGGGAGTGTGTCAGTGTTTACAGGGGGTCCCCGGGAGTGTGTCAGTGTTTACAGGGATCCCCGGGAGTGTGTCAGTATTTACAGAGGGTCCCCGGGAGTGTGTCAGTATTTACAGAGGGTCCCCGGGAGTGTGTCAGTATTTACAGAGGGTCCCTGGGAGTGTGTCAGTATTGACAGGGGGTCCCCAGGAGTGTGTCAGTATTGACAGGGGGTGTCCGGGAGTGTGTCAGTATTTACAGGGGGTGTCCGGGAGTGTGTCAGTATTTACAGGGTGTCCCCGGGAGTGTGTCAGTATTTACAAGGGGTCCCCGGGAGTGTGTCAGTATTTACAGGGGGTCCCCGGGAGTGTGTCAGTATTTACAGGGGGTCCCCGGGAGTGTGTCAGTATTTACAGGGGGTCCCCGGGAGTGTGTCAGTATTTACAGGGGGTCCCCGGGAGTGTGTCAGTGTTTACAGGGATCCCCGGGAGTGTGTCAGTATTTACAGAGGGTCCCCGGGAATGTGTCATTATTTACAGAGGGTCCCCGGGAGTGTGTCAGTATTTACAGAGGGTCCCCGGGAATGTGTCATTATTTACAGGGGGTCCCCGGGAGTGTGTCAGTATTTACAGAGGGTCCCCGGGAGTGTGTCAGTATTTACAGAGGGTCCCTGGGAGTGTGTCAGTATTGACAGGGGGTCCCCGGGAGTGTGTCAGTATTTACAGAGGGTCCCCGGGAGTGTGTCAGTATTTACAGAGGGTCCCCGGGAGTGTGTCAGTATTTACAGAGGGTCCCTGGGAGTGTGTCAGTATTGACAGGGGGTGTCCGGGAGTGTGTCAGTATTTACAGGGAGCCCCTGGGAGTGTGTCAGTATTGACAGGGGGTGTCCGGGAGTGTGTCAGTATTTACAGGGAGCCCCCGGGAGTGTGTCAGTATTTAAAGGGGGTCTCTGGGGAGTGTGTCATTGTCCCAGAACACTTCACGTCCGACAAATTGCATTAGAATGCAGTCACTGATTTAGGCAAAACTGGCAGACCATTTTGAGCATAGCAAGATCCCGCAAACAGCACTTGCGATTAATGAGCGGTTAATCTGTTTGTGGTGCCTCACTGCTCTTCGATATAGTTCCGCGGGATCTTACACATCCACCTTAAACAGTGCAGCCCCGAACGAGTTCAATAATTACGCAGGGCCCCTTGTCGGGGGGGTTCTTTGCGAGTGCTGGGGTTGTTCGAAAGATTAATTCTCTTCTTCCTTCGCCCTCCCCCAGTCGCTGTGTGCCTCCTGCTGTCTCTCTTTGCGTCTGCGCTGATCCACCGAGTGTGTGTCACGACCTGGTAAGTGTCTCTGTGTATCCGCGCGCTCACCCTGGCGTCCCCTCACCATGCACCCGGTACAAATCATAGAATTACATGGCAGAGCAGGAGGCCTTTCAGCCCATCGAGATTTGTGCTGGCTCATTGCTAGATCAATCGCAAGCTAATTCCACTCCCCATAGCCCTGTATCCATCCCCAAACTAATCCCACTGCCCCGCTCTCACCCCATAGCCCTGTATCAATCCCCAAACTAATCTCACTGCCCCACTCTCTCCCCATAGCCCTGTATCAATCCCCAAACTAATCCCACTGCCCCGCTCTCTCCCCATAGCCCTGTATCAATCCCCAAACTAATCCCACTGCCCCGCTCTCTCCCCATAGCCCTGTATCAATCCCCAAACTAATCTCACTGCCCCACTCTCTCCCCATAGCCCTGTATCAATCCCCAAACTAATCCCACTGCCCGCTCTCACCCCATAGCCCTGTATCAATCCCCAAACTAATCTCACTGCCCCACTCTCTCCCCATAGCCCTGTATCAATCCCCAAACTAATCCCACTGCCCCGCTCTCTCCCCATAGCCCTGTATCAATCCCCAAACTAATCCCACTGCCCCGCTCTCTCCCCATAGCCCTGTATCAATCCCCAAACTAATCTCACTGCCCCACTCTCTCCCCATAGCCCTGTATCCATCCCCAAACTAATCCCACTGCCCCGCTCTCTCCCCATAGCCCTGTATCCATCCCCAAACTAATCCCACTGCCCCGCTCTCTCCCCATAGCCCTGTATCAATCCCCAAACTAATCTCACTGCCCCGCTCTCTCCCCATAGCCCTGTATCAATCCTCAAACTAATCCCACTGCCCCGTTCTCTCCCCATAGCCCTGTATCAATCCCCAAACTAATCCCACTGCCCCGCTCTCTCCTCATTGCCCTGTATCAATCTCCAAACTAATCCCACTGCCCCGCTCTCTCCCCATAGCCCTGTATCAATCCCCAAACTAATCCCACTGCCCCGCTCTCTCCCCATAGCCCTGTATCAATCCCAAACTAATCCCACTGCCCCGCTCTCTCCCCATAGCCCTGTATCAATCCTAAACTAATCCCACTGCCCCGCTCTCTCCCCAAAGCCCTGTATCAATCCTAAACTAATCCCACTGCCCCACTCTCTCCCCATAGCCCTGTATCAATCCCCAAACTAATCCCACTGCCCCGCTCTCTCCCCATAGCCCTGTATCAATCCCCAAACTAATCCCACTGCCCCGCTCTCTCCTCATTGCCCTGTATCAATCTCCAAACTAATCCCACTGCCCCGCTCTCTCCCCATAGCCCTGTATCAATCCCCAAACTAATCCCACTGCCCCGCTCTCTCCCCATAGCCCTGTATCAATCCCAAACTAATCCCACTGCCCCGCTCTCTCCCCATAGCCCTGTATCAATCCCAAACTAATCCCACTGCCCCGCTCTCTCCCCAAAGCCCTGCATCAATCCTAAACTAATCCCACTGCCCCACTCTCTCCCCATAGCCCTGTATCAATCCCCAAACTAATCCCACTGCCCCGCTCTCTCCCCATAGCCCTGTATCAATCCCCAAACTAATCCCACTGCCCCGCTCCCTCCCCATAGCCCTGTATCAATCCCAAACTAATCCCACTGCCCTGCTCTCTCCCCATAGCCCTGTATCAATCCCCAAACTAATCCCACTGCCCTGCTCTCTCCCCATAGCCCTGTATCAATCCCCAAACTAAACCTACTGCCCCGCTCTCTCCCCATAGCCCTGTATCACTCCCCAAACTAATCCCACTGCCCCGCTCTCTCCCCATAGCCCTGTCTCAATCCCCAAACTAATCCCACTGCCCCGCTCTCTCCCCATAGCCCTGTATCAATCCCCAAACTAATCCCACTGCCCCGCTCTCTCCTCATAGCCCTGTATCAATCCCAAACTAATCCCACTGCCCCGCTCTCTCCCCATAGCCCTGTATCAATCCCAAACTAATCCCACTGCCCCGTTCTCTCCCCATAGCCCTGTATCAATCCCAAACTAATCCCACTGCCCCGCTCTCTCCCCATAGCCCTGTATCAATCCCCAAACTAATCCCACTGCCCCGCTCTCTCCCCATAGCCCTGTATCAATCCCCAACTAATCCCACTGCCCCGCTCTCTCCCCATAGCCCTGTATCAATCCCCAGACTAATCCCACTGCCCCGCTCTCTCCCCATAGCCCTGTATCAATCCCAGACTAATCCCACTGCCCCGCTCTCTCCCCATAGCCCTGTATCAATCCCCAAACTAAACCCACTGCCCCACTCTCTCCCCATAGCCTTGTATCAATCCCAAACTAATCCCACTGCCCTGTTCTCTCCCCATAGCCCTGTATCAATCCCCAAACTAATCCCACTGCCCCGCTCTCTCCCCATAGCCCTGTATCAATCCCCAACTAATCCCACTGCCCCGCTCTCTCCCCATAGCCCTGTATCAATCCCAAACTAATACCACTGCCCCGCTCTCTCCCCATAGCCCCGTATCAATCCCCAAACTAATCCCACTGCCCCGCTCTCACCCCATAGCCCTGTATCAATCCCCAAACTAATCCCACTGCCCCGCTCTCTCCCCATAGCCCTGTATCAATCCCCAACTAATCCCACTGCCCTGTTCTCTCCCCATAGCCCTGTATCAATCCACAAACTAATCCCACTGCCCCGCTCTCACCCCATAGCCCTGTATCAATCCCCAAACTAATCCCACTGCCCCGCTCTCTCCCCTTAGCCCCGTATCAATCCCCAAACTAATCCCACTGCCCCGCTCTCTCCCCATAGCCCTGTATCAATCCCAGACTAATCCCACTGCCCCGCTCTCACCCCATAGCCCTGTATCAATCCCCAAACTAATCCCACTGCCCCGCTCTCTCCGCATAGCCCTGTATCAATCCCAGACTAATCCCACTGCCCCGCTCTCTGCGCATAGCCCTGTATCAATCCCAAACTAATCCCACTGCCCCGCTCTCTCCCCATAGCCCTGTATCAATCCCCAAACTAATCCCACTGCCCCGCTCTCTCCCCATAGCCCTGTATCAATCCCAGACTAATCCCACTGCCCCGCTCTCTCCGCATAGCCCTGTATCAATCCCAAACTAATCCCACTGCCCTGTTCTCTCCCCATAGCCCTGTATCAATCCCCAAACTAATCCCACTGCCCCGCTCTCTCCCCATAGCCCTGTATCAATCCACAAACTAATCCCACTGCCCCGCTCTCTCCCCATTGCCCTGTATCAATCCCCAAACTAATCCCACTGCCCCGCTCTCTCCCCATAGCCCTGTTTCAATCCCCAAACTAATCCCACTGCCCCGCTCTCTCCCCATAGCCCTGTATCAATCCCCAAACTAATCCCACTGCCCCGCACTCTACCCATAGCCCTGTATCAATCCCCAAACTAATCCCACTGCCCCGCACTCTACCCATAGCCCTGTATCAATCCCCAAACTAATCCCATTGCCCCGCTCTCTCCCCATAGCCCTGTCTCAATCCCCAAACTAAACCCACTGCCCCACTCTCTCCGCATAGCCCTGTATCAATCCCAAACTAATCCCACTGCCCCGCTCTCTCCCCATAGCCCTGTATCAATCCCAAACTAATCCCACTGCCCCGCTCTCTCCCCATAGCCCTGTATCAACCCCCAAACTAATCCCACTGCCCCGCTCTCTCCCCATAGCCCTGTATCAATCCTAAACTAATCCCACTGCCCCGCTCTCTCCCCATAGCCCTGTATCAATCCCCAAACTAATCCCACTGCCCCGCTCTCTCCCCATAGCCCTGTATCAATCCCCAAACTAATCCCACTGCCCCGCTCTCTCCCCATAGCCCTGTATCAATCCCAATCTAATCGCACTGCCCCACTCTCTCCCCATAGCCCTGTATCAATCCCCAAACTAATCCCACTGCCCCGCTCTCTCCCCATAGCCCTGTATCAACCCCCAAACTAATCCCACTGCCCCGCTCTCTCCCCATAGCCCTGTATCAATCCTAAACTAATCCCACTGCCCCGCTCTCTCCCCATAGCCCTGTATCAATCCCCAAACTAATCCCACTGCCCCGCTCTCTCCCCATAGCCCTGTATCAATCCCCAAACTAATCCCACTGCCCCGCTCTCTCCCCATAGCCCTGTATCAATCCCAATCTAATCGCACTGCCCCACTCTCTCCCCATAGCCCTGTATCAATCCCCAAACTAATCCCACTGCCCCGCTCTCTCCCCATAGCCCTGTATCAATCCCCAAACTAATCCCACTGCCCCGCTCTCTCCCCATAGCCCTGTATCAATCCCCAAACTAATCCCACTGCCCCGCTCTCTCCCCATAGCCCTGTATCAATCCCAATCTAATCGCACTGCCCCACTCTCTCCCCATAGCCCTGTATCAATCCCCAAGCTAATGCCACTGCCCCGCTCTCTCCCCATAGCCCTGTATCAATCCCCAAACTAATCCCACTGCCCCGCACTCTACCCATAGCCCTGTATCAATCCCCAAACTAATCCCACTGCCCTGCTCTCTCCCCATAGCCCTGTATCAATCCCCAAACTAATCCCACTGCCCCGCTCTCTCCCCATAGCCCTGTATCAATCCCCAAACTAATCCCACTGCCCCGCACTCTACCCATAGCCCTGTATCAATCCCCAAACTAATCCCACTGCCCCGCTCTCTCCCCATAGCCCTGTATCAATCCCCAAACTAATCCCACTGCCCCGCTCTCTCCCCATAGCCCTGTATCAATCCCCAAACTAATCCCACTGCCCCGCTCTCTCCCCATAGCCCTGTATCAATCCCCAAACTAATCCCACTGTCCCGCTCTCTCCCCATAGCCCTGTATCAATCCCCAAACTAATCCCACTGCCCCGCTCTCTCCCCATAGCCCTGTATCAATCCCCAAACTAATCCCACTGCCCCACTCTCTCCCCATAGCCCTGTATCAATCCCCAAACTAATCCCACTGCCCCGCTCTCTCCCCATAGCCCTGTATCAATCCCAAACTAATCCCACTGCCCTGTTCTCTCCCCATAGCCCTGTATCAATCCCCAAACTAATCCCACTGCCCCGCTCTCTCCCCATAACCCTGTATCAATCCCCAAACTAATCCCACTGCCCCGCTCTCTCCCCATAGCCCTGTATCAATCCCCAAACTAATCCCACTGCCCCGCTCTCTCCCCATAGCCCTGTATCAATCCCAAACTAATCCCACTGCCCCGCTCTCTCCCCATAGCCCTGTATCAATCCCCAAACTAATCTCACTGCCCTGCTCTCTCCCCATGTCCCTGTATCAATCCCAAACTAATCCCACTGCCCCGCTCTCTCCCCATAGCCCTGTATCAATCCCCAAACTAATCCCACTGCCCCGCTCTCTCCCCATAGCCCTGTATCAAACCCCAAACTAATCCCACTGCCCCGCTCTCTCCCCATAGCCCTGTATCAATCCCCAAACTAATCTTACTGCCCCGCTCTCTCCCCCTAGCCCTGTATCAATCCCCAAACTAATCCCACTGCCCCGCTCTCTCCCCATAGCCCTGTATCAATCCCCAAACTAATCCCACTGCCCGCTCTCTCCCCCTAGCCCTGTATCAACCCCCAAACTAATCCCACTGCCCCGCTCTCTCCCCATAGCCCTGTATCAATCCCAAACTAATCCCACTGCCCCGCTCTCTCCCCATAGCCCTGTATCAATCCCCAAACTAATCCCACTGCCCCGCTCTCTCCCCCTAGCCCTGTATCAATCCCCAAACTAATCCCACTGCCCCGCTCTCTCCCCATAACCCTGTATCAATCCCCAAACTAATCCCACTGCCCCGCTCTCTCCCCATAGCCCTGTATCAATCCCCAAACTAATCCCACTGCCCCGCTCTCTCCCCATAGCCCTGTATCAATCCCCAAACTAATCCCACTGCCCCGCTCTCTCCCCATAGCCCTGTATCAATCCCCAAACTAATCCCACTGCCCCGCTCTCTCCCCATAGCCCTGTATCAATCCCCAAACTAATCCCACTGCCCCGCTCTCTCCACCTAGCCCTGTATCAATCCCCAAACTAATCCCACTGCCCCGCTCTCTCCCCATAGCCCTGTATCAATCACCAAACTAATCCCACTGCCCCGCTCTCTCCCCATAGCCTTGTCTCAATCCCCAAACTAATCCCACTGCCCCGCTCTCTCCCCATAGCCCTGTATCAATCCCCAAACTAATCCCACTGCCCCGCTCTCTCCCCATAGCCCTGTATCAATCCCCAAACTAATCCCACTGCCCCGCTCTCTCCCCATAGCCCTGTATCAATCCCAATCTAATCGCACTGCCCCGCTCTCTCCCCATAGCCCTGTATCAATCCCCAAACTAATCCCACTGCCCCGCTCTCTCCCCATAGCCCTGTATCAATCCCCAAACTAATCCCACTGCCCCGCTCTCTCCCCATAGCCCTGTATCAATCCCCAAACTAATCCCACTGCCCCGCTCTCTCCACCTAGCCCTGTATCAATCCCCAAACTAATCCCACTGCCCCGCTCTCTCCCCATAGCCCTGTATCAATCACCAAACTAATCCCACTGCCCCGCTCTCTCCCCATAGCCTTGTCTCAATCCCCAAACTAATCCCACTGCCCCGCTCTCTCCCCATAGCCCTGTATCAATCCCCAAACTAATCCCACTGCCCCGCTCTCTCCCCATAGCCCTGTATCAATCCCCAAACTAATCCCACTGCCCCGCTCTCTCCCCATAGCCCTGTATCAATCCCAATCTAATCGCACTGCCCCACTCTCTCCCCATAGCCCTGTATCAATCCCCAAACTAATCCCACTGCCCCGCTCTCTCCCCATAGCCCTGTATCAACCCCCAAACTAATCCCACTGCCCCGCTCTCTCCCCATAGCCCTGTATCAATCCTAAACTAATCCCACTGCCCCGCTCTCTCCCCATAGCCCTGTATCAATCCCCAAACTAATCCCACTGCCCCGCTCTCTCCCCATAGCCCTGTATCAATCCCCAAACTAATCCCACTGCCCCGCTCTCTCCCCATAGCCCTGTATCAATCCCAATCTAATCGCACTGCCCCACTCTCTCCCCATAGCCCTGTATCAATCCCCAAACTAATCCCACTGCCCCGCTCTCTCCCCATAGCCCTGTATCAATCCCCAAACTAATCCCACTGCCCCGCTCTCTCCCCATAGCCCTGTATCAATCCCCAAACTAATCCCACTGCCCCGCTCTCTCCCCATAGCCCTGTATCAATCCCAATCTAATCGCACTGCCCCACTCTCTCCCCATAGCCCTGTATCAATCCCCAAGCTAATGCCACTGCCCCGCTCTCTCCCCATAGCCCTGTATCAATCCCCAAACTAATCCCACTGCCCCGCACTCTACCCATAGCCCTGTATCAATCCCCAAACTAATCCCACTGCCCTGCTCTCTCCCCATAGCCCTGTATCAATCCCCAAACTAATCCCACTGCCCCGCTCTCTCCCCATAGCCCTGTATCAATCCCCAAACTAATCCCACTGCCCCGCACTCTACCCATAGCCCTGTATCAATCCCCAAACTAATCCCACTGCCCCGCTCTCTCCCCATAGCCCTGTATCAATCCCCAAACTAATCCCACTGCCCCGCTCTCTCCCCATAGCCCTGTATCAATCCCCAAACTAATCCCACTGCCCCGCTCTCTCCCCATAGCCCTGTATCAATCCCCAAACTAATCCCACTGTCCCGCTCTCTCCCCATAGCCCTGTATCAATCCCCAAACTAATCCCACTGCCCCGCTCTCTCCCCATAGCCCTGTATCAATCCCCAAACTAATCCCACTGCCCCACTCTCTCCCCATAGCCCTGTATCAATCCCCAAACTAATCCCACTGCCCCGCTCTCTCCCCATAGCCCTGTATCAATCCCAAACTAATCCCACTGCCCTGTTCTCTCCCCATAGCCCTGTATCAATCCCCAAACTAATCCCACTGCCCCGCTCTCTCCCCATAACCCTGTATCAATCCCCAAACTAATCCCACTGCCCCGCTCTCTCCCCATAGCCCTGTATCAATCCCCAAACTAATCCCACTGCCCCGCTCTCTCCCCATAGCCCTGTATCAATCCCAAACTAATCCCACTGCCCCGCTCTCTCCCCATAGCCCTGTATCAATCCCCAAACTAATCTCACTGCCCTGCTCTCTCCCCATGTCCCTGTATCAATCCCAAACTAATCCCTCTGCCCCGCTCTCTCCCCATAGCCCTGTATCAATCCCCAAACTAATCCCACTGCCCCGCTCTCTCCCCATAGCCCTGTATCAAACCCCAAACTAATCCCACTGCCCCGCTCTCTCCCCATAGCCCTGTATCAATCCCCAAACTAATCTTACTGCCCCGCTCTCTCCCCCTAGCCCTGTATCAATCCCCAAACTAATCCCACTGCCCCGCTCTCTCCCCATAGCCCTGTATCAATCCCAAACTAATCCCACTGCCCGCTCTCTCCCCCTAGCCCTGTATCAACCCCCAAACTAATCCCACTGCCCCGCTCTCTCCCCATAGCCCTGTATCAATCCCAAACTAATCCCACTGCCCCGCTCTCTCCCCATAGCCCTGTATCAATCCCCAAACTAATCCCACTGCCCCGCTCTCTCCCCCTAGCCCTGTATCAATCCCCAAACTAATCCCACTGCCCCGCTCTCTCCCCATAACCCTGTATCAATCCCCAAACTAATCCCACTGCCCCGCTCTCTCCCCATAGCCCTGTATCAATCCCCAAACTAATCCCACTGCCCCGCTCTCTCCCCATAGCCCTGTATCAATCCCCAAACTAATCCCACTGCCCCGCTCTCTCCCCATAGCCCTGTATCAATCCCCAAACTAATCCCACTGCCCCGCTCTCTCCCCATAGCCCTGTATCAATCCCCAAACTAATCCCACTGCCCGCTCTCTCCACCTAGCCCTGTATCAATCCCCAAACTAATCCCACTGCCCCGCTCTCTCCCATAGCCCTGTATCAATCACCAAACTAATCCCACTGCCCCGCTCTCTCCCCATAGCCTTGTCTCAATCCCCAAACTAATCCCACTGCCCCGCTCTCTCCCCATAGCCCTGTATCAATCCCCAAACTAATCCCACTGCCCCGCTCTCTCCCCATAGCCCTGTATCACTCCCCAAACTAATCCCACTGCCCCGCTCTCTCCCCATAGCCCTGTCTCAATCCCCAAACTAATCCCACTGCCCCGCTCTCTCCCATAGCCCTGTATCAATCCCAAACTAATCCACTGCCCCGCTCTCTCCTCATAGCCCTGTATCAATCCCAAACTAATCCCACTGCCCCGCTCTCTCCCCATAGCCCTGTATCAATCCCAAACTAATCCCACTGCCCCGTTCTCTCCCCATAGCCCTGTATCAATCCCAAACTAATCCCACTGCCCCGCTCTCTCCCCATAGCCCTGTATCAATCCCCAAACTAATCCACTGCCCCGCTCTCTCCCCATAGCCCTGTATCAATCCCCAACTAATCCCACTGCCCCGCTCTCTCCCCATAGCCCTGTATCAATCCCCAGACTAATCCCACTGCCCCGCTCTCTCCCATAGCCCTGTATCAATCCCAGACTAATCCACTGCCCCGCTCTCTCCCCATAGCCCTGTATCAATCCCAAACTAAACCCACTGCCCCACTCTCTCCCCATAGCCTTGTATCAATCCCAAACTAATCCCACTGCCCTGTTCTCTCCCCATAGCCCTGTATCAATCCCCAAACTAATCCCACTGCCCCGCTCTCTCCCCATAGCCCTGTATCAATCCCCAACTAATCCCACTGCCCGCTCTCTCCCCATAGCCCTGTATCAATCCCAAACTAATACCACTGCCCCGCTCTCTCCCCATAGCCCCGTATCAATCCCCAAACTAATCCCACTGCCCCGCTCTCACCCCATAGCCCTGTATCAATCCCAAACTAATCCCACTGCCCCGCTCTCTCCCCATAGCCCTGTATCAATCCCCAACTAATCCCACTGCCCTGTTCTCTCCCATAGCCCTGTATCAATCCACAAACTAATCCCACTGCCCCGCTCTCACCCATAGCCCTGTATCAATCCCCAAACTAATCCCACTGCCCCGCTCTCTCCCCTTAGCCCCGTATCAATCCCAAACTAATCCCACTGCCCCGCTCTCTCCCCATAGCCCTGTATCAATCCCAGACTAATCCCACTGCCCCGCTCTCACCCCATAGCCTGTATCAATCCCAAACTAATCCACTGCCCCGCTCTCTCCGCATAGCCCTGTATCAATCCCAGACTAATCCCACTGCCCCGCTCTCTGCGCATAGCCCTGTATCAATCCCAAACTAATCCCACTGCCCCGCTCTCTCCCATAGCCCTGTATCAATCCCCAAACTAATCCCACTGCCCCGCTCTCTCCCCATAGCCCTGTATCAATCCCAGACTAATCCCACTGCCCCGCTCTCTCCGCATAGCCCTGTATCAATCCCAAACTAATCCCACTGCCCTGTTCTCTCCCCATAGCCCTGTATCAATCCCCAAACTAATCCCACTGCCCCGCTCTCTCCCCATAGCCCTGTATCAATCCACAAACTAATCCCACTGCCCGCTCTCTCCCCATTGCCCTGTATCAATCCCCAAACTAATCCCACTGCCCCGCTCTCTCCCATAGCCCTGTTTCAATCCCCAAACTAATCCCACTGCCCGCTCTCTCCCCATAGCCTGTATCAATCCCCAAACTAATCCACTGCCCCGCACTCTACCCATAGCCCTGTATCAATCCCCAAACTAATCCCACTGCCCCGCACTCTACCCATAGCCC
>NW_028225181.1:50416136-50445688 GCF_052327205.1 Somniosus microcephalus
CCACATCCCTAATCCCAACACTAACCCCTCCCACATCCCTAATCCCAACACTAAACCCCTCCCACATCCTAATCCCAACACTAACCCCTCCCACATCCCTAATCCCAACACTAAACCCCTCCCACATCCCTAATCCCAACACTAACCCCTCCCACATCCCTAATCCCACACTAAACCCCTCCCACATCCCTAATCCCACACTAAACCCCTCCCACATCCCTAATCCCACACTAAACCCTCCCACATCCCTAATCCCAACACTAACCCCTCCCACATCCCTAATCTCTACACTAAACCCCCCACATCCCTAATCCCAACACTAAACCCCTCCCACATCCCTAATCCAACCCTAAACCCCTCCCACATCCCTAATCCCAACACTAACCCCTCCCACATCCCTAATCCCACACTAAACCCTCCCACATCCCTAATCCAACCCTAAACCCTCCCACATCCCTAATCCCAACCCTAAACCCTCCCACATCCCTAATCCCAACACTAAACCCCTCCCACATCCCTAATCCCTACACTAAACCCCTCCCACATCCCTAATCCCAACACTAAACCCTCCCACATCCCTAATCCTACACTAAACCCCTCCCACATCCCTAATCCCTACACTAAACCCCTCCCACATCCTAATCCCAACACTAAACCCCTCCCACATCCCTAATCCCGACACTAAACCCCTCCCACATCCCTAATCCCAACACTAACCCCTCCCACATCCCTAATCCCAACACTAAACCCCTCCCACATCCCTAATCCCAACACTAAACCCCTCCCACATCCCTAATCCAACCAAAACCCCTCCCACATCCCTAATCCCAACACTAAACCCCTCCCACATCCCTAATCCCAACACTAACCCCTCCACATCCCTAATCCCAACATTAAACCCCTCCCACATCCCTAAACCCCTCCCACATCCCTAATCCAACACTAAACCCCTCCCAAATCCCTAAACCCCTCCCACATCCCTAATCCCAACACTAAACCCCGCCCACATCCCCAATCCCAACCCTAAACCTCCTGATCCTCACCCACCCCGACCGATTCAGTACAAAAGTAGGGAAGTTATGCTGAACCTTTATAAAGCGCTGGTTAGGCCACAACTGGAGTATTGCGTCCAGTTCTGGTCACCACACTTTAGGAAGGATGTGAAGGCCCTCGAGAGGGTGCAGAGGAGATTTACCAGAATGGTTCCGGGGATTGGGGGATCTTAGCTACAAGGACAGGTTGGAGAAGCTGGATTTATTTTCATTAGAGCAAAGGAGGTTGAGGGGTGATTTGATCGAGGTGTACAAGATTATGACGGGTTTGGATAGGCTAGACAGAGAAAGGCTGTTCCCACTAGTTGATGGTACAAGGACTAGGGGACACAGATTTAAGGTTTTAGGCAAGAGATACAGGGGGGGGGGGACGTGAGGAAAAAAATTTTTACGCAGCGAGTGGTGAGGACCTGGAACTCGCTGCCGATGGAAGTGGTGGAAGCGGAGACACTCAATGTTTTCAAGGGGAGACTGGATCGGCAGTTGAGGGAAATAAACTTGCAGGGCTACGGGGATAGAGCGGGGGAATGGGACTGACTGGATTGTTCTACAGAGAGCCGGCACGGACTCAATGGGCCGAATGGCCTCCTTCTGTGTCGTTATGACTATGACCCTGCGGGACAGGCAGTCCCCACCCTTACCCTAACCCCAATCTCTGCCCCACACCGCTCACACTGACCCCGAGCTTACAGGATGAGGATGGATCCGGTGCTGAGCGTGTGGGTCACTGCGGGACAGGCAGTCCCCGACCCTAACCCTAACCCCAATCTCTGCCCCACACCCCTCACACTGACCCCAAGCCCCCTGACCCTGACCTTACAGGATGAGGAGGACGGATCCGGTGCTGAGCGTGTGGGTCACTGCGGGACAGGCAGACCCCGACCCAAACCCCAATCTCTGCCCCACACCCCTCACACTGACCCCAATCCCCCCTGGCCCTGACCTTCCAGGATGAGGAGGACGGATCCGGTGCTGAGCGTGTGGGTCACTGTGGGACAGGCAGTCCCCACCCTTACCCTAACCCCAATCTCTGCCCCGCACCCCTCACACTGACCCCAATCCCCCCTGGCCCCGACCCCGAGCTTACAGGATGAGGAGGATGGATCCGGTGCTGAGCGTGTGGGTCACTGCCGGACAGGCAGACCCCGACCCTAACCCCAATCTCTGCCCCGCACCCCTCACACTGACCCCGAGCTTACAGGATGAGGAGGATGGATCCGGTGCTGAGCGTGTGGGTCACTGTGGGACAGGCAGTCCCCACCCTTACCCTAACCCCAATCTCTGCCCCGCACCCCTCACACTGACCCCAATCCCCCCTGGCCCCGACCCCGAGCTTACAGGATGAGGAGGATGGATCCGGTACTCAGCGTGTGGGTCACTGCGGGACAGGCAGACCCCGACCCTAACCCCAATCTCTGCCCCGCACCCCTCACACTGACCCTGACCTTACAGGATGAGGACGACGGATCCGGTGCTGAGCGTGTGGGTCACTGTGGGACAGGCAGTCCCCACCCTTACCCTAACCCCAATCTCTGCCCCGCACCCCTCACACTGACCCCAAGCCCCCTGACCCTGACCTTCCAGGATGAGGAGGACGGATCCGGTGCTGAGCGTGTGGGTCACTGCGGGACAGGCAGACCCCGACCCAAACCCCAATCTCTGCCCCACACCCCTCACACTGACCCCAATCCCCCCTGGCCCTGACCTTCCAGGATGAGGAGGACGGATCCGGTGCTGAGCGTGTGGGTCACTGTGGGACAGGCAGTCCCCGACCCTAACCCCAATCTCTGCCCCACACCCCTCACACTGACCCCAATCCCCCCTGACCCCGAGCTTACAGGATGAGGAGGATGGATCCGGTGCTGAGCGTGTGGGTCACTGCCGGACAGGCAGTCTTGCTGTCCAGCTCGAACAGGTAGAAACAATCGGAAACCTTCTCCCTCTGCTCCACCACCACCGTGAATGCATCCTGCAACCAGAGAGAGAGAGACACCGTGTTAGCAACCAGAGAGAGAGACACGGCGGGGGAGCCCGAGAGAGACACCATGTTAGCAACCAGAGAGAGAGAGACACGGTGTGGGAGCCCGAGAGAGACACCGTGTTAGCAACCAGAGAGAGAGAGACACGGCGTGGGAGCCCGAGAGAGACACCATGTTAGCAACCAGAGAGAGAGACACGGCGGGGGAGCCCGAGAGAGACACCATGTTAGCAACCAGAGAGAGAGAGACACGGTGTGGGAGCCCGAGAGAGACACCATGTTAGCAACCAGAGAGAGAGAGACACGGTGTGGGAGCCCGAGAGAGACACCGTGTTAGCAACCAGAGAGAGAGAGACACGGCGTGGGAGCCCGAGAGAGACACCATGTTAGCAACCAGAGAGAGAGAGACACGGACGGCGGGGGGAGCGCGACAGAGCGCGACAGAGCGTGAGGGGGAGGGGAAGATACAAGCACGCTGAAGATGGGTTGCTGAAATTTTAGTGTTTTTAGTGTTTAAAGTGGGGAAAAAAGTTTCATTTCAAGTTTTAAAAGGTTTAAAAGTTAAATTTAATTTTAGTTAAGTTAGTTTAGTTTAAGTTTAAGTTTAGGTTAGTTTAGATTAAGTAAGGAAGGAAAAGACCGCCAAAAAGACAAGAGCCGACAGAGAAAAAAAAACCCCGAGGAAAACAGCAGAAAGAAACAAAGCAAAGGGACAGAAGAAGGAAAGGAATAAACCCGGGGAAAAACCGGGAGAACGAGGCACCAAGACACGGCCCGAGCGGCGGCCGGGGGGGGGACACGGCCTGAGCGGCGGCCGGGGGGGGGGGGGGGGACACGGCCCGAGCGGCGGCCGGGGGGGGGGACACGGCCCGAGCGGCGGCCGGGGGGGGGGACACGGCCCGAGCGGCGGCCGGGGGGGGGGGGGGGGACACGGCCCGAGCGGCGGCCGGGGGGGGGGGGGGACACGGCCCGAGCGGCGGCCGGGGGGGGGGACACGGCCCGAGCGGCGGCCGGGGGGGGGACACGGCCCGAGCGGCGGCCGGGGGGGGGACACGGCCCGAGCGGCGGCCGGGGGGGGGGACACGGCCCGAGCGCCGGCCGGGGGGGGGGGGACACGGCCCGAGCGCCGGCCGGGGGGGGGACACGGCCCGAGCGGCGGCCGGGGGGGGGGGACACGGCCCGAGCGGCGGCCGGGGGGGGGGGGACACGGCCCGAGCGGCGGCCGGGGGGGGGACACGGCCCGAGCGGCGGCCGGGGGGGGGGACACGGCCCGAGCGGCGGCCGGGGGGGGGGACACGGCCTGAGCGGCGGCCGGGGGGGACAAGGCCCGGGCCGGCGGCCGGGGGGGGGACACGGCCCGAGCGGCGGCCGGGGGGGACACGGCCCGAGCGGCGGCCGGGGGGGACACGGCCCGAGCGGCGGCCGGGGGGGACACGGCCCGAGCGGCGGCCGGGGGGGACACGGCCCGAGCGGCGGCCGGGGGGGACACGGCCCGGGCCGGCGGCCGGGGGGGGACACGGCCCGAGCGGCGGCCGGGGGGGACAAGGCCCGGGCCGGCGGCCGGGACACAAAGTCAGAAGCCCGGGAAAGGCCCGAGCAGCCCGAGGGCACCGTGAGGCAGTGGCTCCCAGGCGCAGACAGTGAGTACGGGTCCTGGGGAGGGAGCCTGAAGCCAGGGAAAGGCCCGAGGAGCCGGGCCAAGACAGAGGCCCAGAGACCTCTGAGGGGGAGGGGAGCAGCCGGGAGACACCGGGAATCAGCAAATCCCAGACACAGACCAGGACAGTGAGTACGGGGCCTGGAAAGCGAGCGAGTCCGGGTCCTGGGAAAGTTCGCGAGCAGGGAGAGGGAAACACCAAACCCGGGGCCCCAGAAAAGCTTATTCTAAGATCAACAATACTTTCTACCTCTACACTACCAATAATGAGCGAATCAGAGGAGCCACAGCAGCTCCCGAGGGACACTGAGAGCAACCTCATCCAGATTCCCCCCAACACCAGAAAAAATGCTAAAAAAATCGATCAAGCATGAGCAGCTGAGAGAAAAACCAGAAACTCTTTTTGCTGACTGGTACAGCACTGGGAAAAAGTGTAACCTCATTTTTTACTCAGATCAGTCAGCGGCTTGGATCACAGTAATAAAATCACACTATACCAGGGTTAAGCAGGAAAGAGCCGCGAATGGGTCCAAACTGAAAATTAAGAAACCAGGGGACCCGGACAGTGCAACCACGACTGTCAACATGTACAATAACGGAACAATAATGGTGCAAGGCAACCTCGACAACTTTGAAACGGCTTTCGAGACACTGAAAGAAATAACTGAGGGGGGAAGGAACAGCCCCAGAGTGGCTAACAGGGGAAAAGCGACTCGCACTCCCCCCACCATTGACAACTCAGCAGGAGTAAATCAGCCTGGTCAGGAGGTGAACGAGCCACACAGTTCTAACCAGACACTCAGCCCGGGGCCCCACAGCCACATGGTACAGCTGACTAACCCCAGCATAATTACCAGGGAGGAAGCCACACATACTCCCCCTACCACCTCCAGCTCACCAAGAGAAGAGCAGCCTAGCCAGGAAGTGAGTGAGCCCTCCAGCGCCGACCGGACACACACCCCGGGATCACACAGCCAGATACAACTAAAGGATAAATTTAACCAGTTGGAGACAGAGCTGGTTAAACTTAGAGAGGAGGTCCTTAAACTGAAACATGAACAAAAGCAAGAGAGGGAGAGATACAGTAGAGAGCTGAATCTACTTGGGAATCAGGTGAATCTACTTGGGAATCAGGTGAATCTACTTGGGAATCAGGTGAAAGAGCTGCAGGAAAACAAAGAGAGCCATAGAGGAGAGATAGCACCATTAGACCAGCAGCCAGAGGCTAGAGATAAGACAATACAGAGCCCGACTGAACAGCTGCACTCCCACACTGAACAACAGCAACAGACACACAATACAAGGGGTGCCACACAGACCGACCAGCATACTGAAGCTCAGTCTTCCCCCACCACTGTGGGACCACAAGCGAGCCGCTCACAAGAGGAGCGCACACACCAGACACGACCACCCCAGCCCAACACACACCCTATGAGTTCAGGCGAAAGCCACCAGACAGTAAACACCAACAAGGCTGACATCGTAATACTCATAGACTCAAATGGGAAATTTCTATGGGAGAAAAAGCTCTTCCCTAGGCATATAGTAAAAAAGATCCGGTGCCCAACAACAGACAGAGCCCTGGAATGGCTGACCAAAACCCGATTAGGCTCCCCCCAACACATAATAATACACACTGGCACAAATGACCTAAAGGCCCAGCAGAAAGGGGTAGCAACATCGCTCAGAGCAGTGATTGAGAAGGCAAGCAATACATTTCCAAACACTAGAATCACGGTTTCCACAATATTGCCGAGAACAGACTTTAACAGCAAAACAATTCATGAGATAAATGCCAGCATAGCAAGAGACTGTGAATTAAAACACAACGTGCACCTGGCCCAACACCCCACCCTCGATATGGAATGTCTTCACGACCGCGTCCACATCCACAAGAAACGAATATCGATGTTTGCTAAAGCCCTGAAGGACGTCGCTTTTAACCGGGTCCATACCCAGACTCCAGGAGGACCCCCCCCCCGACCACCAGAGATCAGCGGGGTACATACCAGGACTACTACAGAGACCACCACCACACCAACCGGGACCAGAGAGGATCCCCATGCACAACATCAGACCTGCACCACTCCTGTCCTACAGGGGTACAGGACCGCCCCCAGCCAGACAGGGGGAGAGATGCACAGGGCGTACGCAATACCTCAGGCAGAGACAATCCATTAAGAGACACTAAGCAGACGTGCAGCAGCATCTACTTCCGCCTTATGGATCAGAAAATGAAAAAAAAAAATCAAGGACTAATTACTAGAATGAATTGTAACCAAGTAGTATTAGCATTTATAGACAATTGAGATGATCTTTTTTCTCCCCCCATTTAGACACGACAAACACGTATCATTCTTTAACCTATCATAGTAAAAGATCAAACTTAACATGAAATCCTTATATATTTCGACCTGGAATATCCAAGGTCTACGCTCTTCGGTGCTCGACGTGAAGAGTAGGATCCCAGAATTCATAGATGAAACTAAAGATCTGGATATTATCATTTTACAGGAAACTTGGTATAGAGGAGAAGGACACACTGGCCGTCCCCAAGGGTACACAGAGCTGGTGGTCCCCTCCAATAAATTACCAGGAGTAACCCAAGGCAGAGACTCTGGAGGCATACTGATTTGGTTTAAAACAGAGCTTAAGAATTGCATCAAATTTATAAAAAAGGGCGAAAACCACATGTGGCTCAAAATTGAGAGGGAGATTATCTCTAACCCCCAAGATGTTTTCATTTGCGCACTCTATATCCCCCCAATGGAATCCCCATACTTTAAAGAGGACACCTTCTCCAACATTGAGAGGGAGATTATCCAATTCCAGGCCCAGGGGAACGTGTTGATCTGTGGTGACCTCAATTCAAGAACTGGCGAAGAACCAGACTTCACCAATAATCAGGGAAACAATTACATATTCTGGAATAACCACTTCGATATCCCTTCCCATCCATACAGGCATAACTGCGACAAGCAGACAAATACCAACGGAAAACAGCTCCTGCAGCTCTGTCGAAGCCTGGGTCTGTACATTGTCAATGGTAGGTTCATGGGAGACCTCCTAGGAAGATCGACCTATTGCTCACCTCTTGGCTGTAGCACCGTAGACTATATGATTACGGATTTAGACCCATCTTCCTTCAGAGCATTCACAGTCAAACCACAAACAACACTCTCAGACCACAGTCAAATTACTATGTATCTTAAAAAGACAGAAACAACCAACACAGAAACACAACCCAGTAAGCTGTACAACACCAAAAAAATCATACAGATGGGCCAAAAACAGCACGGAAAAATACCAGAAAGCAATTAGCAATCAATCAACTCAAGCTCTACTGCACACCTTTCTGGATAACATATAAACTCACAATAAAGAAGGCGTAAACCAGGCAGTGAATAACCTAAACAATATTTTTGATAATTTGGCAACAAGGTCAAACTTGAAAGCTCGCAAGAACAAACCCAAAACAAAAAACTATGAAAAATGGTTTGACCCAGATTGCCGTAACGAGGAAAAAACTTAGAAAAATATCAAACCAAAAACACAGACAGCCAGAAAACGAGGAATTACGCCTTACTTATTGTCAGACACTAACACAATACAGAAACACACTCAGAACCAAAAAAGAACAGTATATTAAGAACACACTCAGCTCCATTGAGGAATCCATTGATTCCAATTGTTTCTGGGACAACTGGAATACATTACACAAAAAACAACACGACGAATTGGCCATTCAATATGGAGACACATGGGAAAACCACTTTGAAAAATTATACCAGAAAAACACACTAAGGCCAGAGCAACACCAAATATGCAAAAAACTGGAAAAGCTCGAAATGGCCATAAAAGATAACCAAAACCCGCTAGACTCCATAATAACAGAAAAAGAACTAGTTGAAAAACTCAAGGACCTGCAACCAGGAAAAGCTTGCGGTGCAGACGGCATACTAAACGAGATGATTAAACACACAGACGATAAAATGAAACTGGCTATCCTAAAACTCATCAACTTGGTTCTGAGTGTCGGTTACTTCCCTGATATCTGGAACAAAGGACTCATAACGCCCATATACAAAATTGGGGACAAAGTCGACCCAAATAACTATCGAGGCATCTGTGTAAACAGTAACCTGGGGAAGGTATTCAGTAGTATCATAAACAAAAGACTTATAAACTTCCTTGAGGAGCACAATGTCTTGAGTAAAAGCCAAACTGAATTCCTGCCAAACTATAGAACAGATCATATCTTCACCCTACAGACCCTAATTGACAAACACGTTCATCAAAACAAAAGCAAAATCTACGCATGCTTTATAGATTTCCAGAAGGCTTTCGATTCCATCTGGCACGACAGTTTATTCCTGAAACTTATCGAAAGCGGGGTAGGGGGAAAAACATATGATGTAATTAAATCAATGTATACAAACAACAAATGTGCAGTTAAAATTGGAGACAAACAAACAAAATACTTCCCACAGGGGCGGGGGGTGACGCAGGGCTCGCCCATCTCACCGACACTCTTTAATATTTACATAAATGAACTGGCAAAACTACTTGAACAATCTACAGCACCCGGCCTCACCCTATATGAATCCAAGGGTAAATTCCTCCTCTATGCAGATGACCTGGTTCTGCTGTCACCAAATAAGGAGGGTCTACAGCAGAACCTGGATCTGCTGGAGTCATTCTGCCAGACCTGGGCCCTGACAATAAATCTCCAAAAAACCAAAGTCCTTGTGTTCCAGCAAAGATCCAGACATCAGGGACCCAAAATAAATTTCACACTAGGAACAACCAAAATTGAACAAACCACTAACTACACATACTTGGGCTTAAAAATCAGTTCTATGGGAAATTTTCATCTGGCTGTGAATGAACTGAAAGAGAAAGCAAGAAGGGCTCTCTATGCCATTAAAAAATCAATCCAAATAGAAATCCCAATTAGCATTTGGCTCAAAATTTTTAAATCAGTAATTGAACCAATTGCACTCTATGGCAGTGAGGTGTGGGGACCGCAAACACAACAAGAATTTGCAAAATGGGACAAACACCCAATTGAGATCCTCCATGCAGAATTCTGTAAAAGTATCCTCCGGACTCAAAGGAAAACCGTAAACAATGCATGCAGGGCAGAACTAGGCCAATATCCATTAATAATCACTATCCAAAAAAGAGCCACCAAATTTTGGAAACACCTAGAAATGAGCAACCCCCAATGCTATCATTACGAAGCCCTGAAATGCCAAGAGCTGACCATAAAGAAGAATACCCTCAGTCAACTAGTCCTGGGACTCAGTGAAGTAACTACTAACACTACTAACAATAACCAGCCCCAGGACAGTGACAGCGTAACACAAAGAATTCGACCCAACACAATCGTCGCTAAGCAAAAGGAAAAATATCTGTCATGTTGGACAGAAACAACAAAAACCCAAAGCAAACTCAATTGCTACTTGGCCCTAAACAGACAATACAACATGGCTGATTACCTGACCATGGTAAAGGATAGCAAACTGAGAAAAACCTTGACAAGGTACAGACTTAGTGAACATAGCCTGGCGATCGAAAAAGGTAGACACAGGCAGACCCGGCTACCAAGAGAGGACAGGATATGCTCTCACTGCAGTCAGGGAGTGGTGGAGACAGAGATGCACTTCCTCACAGCCTGTGGAAAATATCAGGGCATCAGGGAGAATTTCTACCCAAAATTCACAAAAATATGCCCGGAGTTCAGAAATTTGAATGACGACCAAAAACTCCCATACCTACTAGGGGAAGAGAGAAATTGTGTAACCTTAGCGGCACACTATGTTACAGCTTGCCATAAACAGAGGGACAACCACTAAATATAAGAAAAGAGTATATATAAATTATATGAATGTATATTTATACACTCAGGGATATATATATCTGTTTATTCACTGTATGGTTGATCTGTATTTTTGTGTACAACCATGAATGTTTTTCGATGCTTTGGCAACATAAGATGTACCTTGCCATGCCAATAAAGCGATTTGAATTGAATTGAGAGAATTGGGGGGCGGGGGAGCCCGAGGGGGGGGGGGGGGGGGGGGGGGGGGGAGGCGAGAGAGCGGGGGAGGCGAGAGAGAGGGGGGGGGGGGGGGGAGGCGAGAGGGGGGGGGCCGAGGGGGAGCCAGAGAGAGACAGTGGGAGGAGCCCGAAAGGGAGACTGCAGTGGTGGTGACCCCGAGAGTGCGCCTCAGGAACTGTAGAGACCGGCAGCTGCTCATGGGGGGAACCGGAGACACCGCAGCACCACCCCGCCCCCCCCCTCACCGAGACGCTCACACTTACCCCCAGCACGTTAGGGTTACAGGAAATCATCACCATCCCCTTGCGGTTTTCATGGTTACAGTGTGTGCTGTACGCATCGCCATCTCCGTATATCAGAAGGATCCAATCACCTAGACCAGAGCAAGAGGGAGAGAGGGACAGATGGACAAACTTACGTTTAGAATTCAGCTTCAAACCAAATGTCAGAAACATGACAAATCTCCCTCTACACTGTCCCATCAAACACTCCCAGGGCAGGTCCAGCACGGGTTAGATACAGAGTAATGCTCCCTCTACACTGTCCCATCAAACACTCCCAGGGCAGGTACAGCACGGGTTAAATACAGAGCAAAGCTCCCTCTACACTGTCCCATCAAACACTCCCAGGGCAGGTACAGCACGGGTTAGATACAGAGTAAAGCTCCCTCTACACTGTCCCATCAAACACTCCCAGGGCAGGTCCAGCATGGGTTAGATACAGAGTAAAGCTCCCTCTACACTGTCCCATCAAACACTCCCAGGGCAGGTACAGCAGGGGTTAGATACAGAGTAAAGCTCTCTCTACACTGCCCCATCAAACACTCCCAGGGCAGGTACAGCACGGGTTAGATAGAGTAAAGCTCCCTCTACACTGTCCCATCAAACACTCCCAGGGCAGGTACAGCAGGGGTTAGATACAGAGTAAAGCTCCCTCTACACTGTCCCATCAAACACTCCCAGGGCAGGTACAGCACGGGTTAGATACAGAGTAAAGCTCCCTCTGCACTGTCCCATCAAACACTCCCAGGGCAGGTACAGCACGGGGTTAGATACAGAGTAAAGCTCCCTCTACACTGTCCCATCAAACACTCCCAGGGCAGGTACAGCACGGGTTAGATACAGAGTAAAGCTCCCTCTACACTGTCCCATCAAACACTCCCAGGGCAGGTACAGCACGGGGTTAGATACAGAGTAAAGCTCTCTCTACACTGCCCCATCAAACACTCCCAGGGCAGGTACAGCACGGGTTAGATACAGAGTAAAGCTCCCTCTACACTGTCCCATCAAACACTCCCAGGGCAGGTACAGCACGGGGTTAGATACAGAGTAAAGCTCTCTCTACACTGCCCCATCAAACACTCCCAGGGCAGGTACAGCACGGGTTAGATACAGAGTAAAGCTCCCTCTACACTGTCCCATCAAACACTCCCAGGGCAGGTACAGCACGGGTTAGATACAGAGTAAAGCTCCCTCTACACTGTCCCATCAAACACTCCCAGGGCAGGTACAGCACGGGTTAGATACAGAGTAAAGCTCCCTCTACACTGTCCCATCAAACACTCCCAGGGCAGGTACAGCACGGGTTAGATACAGAGTAAAGCTCCCTCTGCACTGTCCAGCGTCGGCGGGAATCCTGAGCGGCAGAGCGGGGTATAAAAGTCCCCAGAGACCAGGTAAGGTCTCATAGCGTCGGCGGGAATCCTGAGCGGCAGAGCGGGGTATAAAAGTCCCCAGAGACCAGGTAAGGTTTACCAATCTTCAGTCTTCAGTCTGGAAGGAGAGGGGTAAAAAGTAATCCAAGTGTGACGTCACCAGAAAGCGGGTAAGTGATTGGTTGGTGAGTATTTCTCCCTTTTAAGCTTAAATCTCTTTGGTTTATAGTTTCTAAGGTGTGATATTCACCATCTAGAATCGGGGCAGAGGATACTTAAGAATAATATTAATAAATGTAATTAATTACATAGAATGGGAGATCAGGCGATGTGTTGCTGCTGCAATATGTGGGAGCTGGTGAACACCATTGATGCTCACGGTGATCACATTTGCAGTAAGTGTTGGCTGCTCGAGGAATTCCGGCTCCGTGTTGAAGAGCTGGAGTCCGAGCTTCAAACACTGAGACACATCAGGGAGGGGGAGAGTTACCTGGACTCTGTGTATCACGAGGTATTCACACCAATTAGATTAATTAATTCAGATGTAGTCCGTGGCCAGGGACTAGAAGTGAGGCAGGTACGGGGATCCAGGAGGTAGTGTTGGAGGAGCCGCAGCCCTTGCTCTTGTCCAACAGGTTTGAGGCTCTTACTCCCTGTGAGGATGGGAACAGGCACTGCGGGGAGGATGAGCAACCTGGCCACAGCACCGTGGAGCAGGGGGCCATTCAAGTGGGGGGAGTTGAAAGAAATGTTGTAGTGGTAGGGGATAGTATCATTAGGGGGATAGATAGAGTTCTTTGCAGCCGAGAGCGAGAGTCCCGAAGGCTGTGTTGCCTGCCCGGTGCCAGGGTTAAGGACATCTCCTCTGGACTGGAGAGAAACTTGGAGTGGGAGGGGGAGGATCCAGTTGTCGTGGTCCACGTTGGTACCAACGACATAGATAGGACAAGGAAGGAGGGTCTGCCGAGGGAGTTTGAGCAGCTAGGGACAAATTAAAAAGCAGAACCACAAGGGTAATAATCCGATTATTACCTGAGCCACGAGCGAACTTGGCTAGGGTAAATAAAATTAGAGAGTTAAATGCGTGGCTCAAAGACTGGTGTGGGAGAAATGGGTTTTGCTTCCTGGGACACTGGCACCAGTACTGGGGCAGGAGGGAGCTGTTCCGTTGGGACGGGCTTCACTTGGCCAGTGCTGGGACTAGAGTCCTGGCGGATCATATAACTAGGGCTGTAGAGAGGGCTTTAAACTAACTAGTGGGGGGGAGGTTCCTAGAGAGCAAATAATAAAAATGACAACAGAGAAGGTCATAGACTTAGGTAGCAGTGGGGAAATTAAAAACCAGAGCGTGTCAGGAAGGGACAGAAGGTATGGAGTAAAAGGTAAAGTAATAAAAAGGGCAAAAGCAGGAACTAAGTGTCACAAAACATCTTTGAAAGTTCTCTATCTGAATGCACGTAGCATTCGTAACAAAATAGACGAGTTAATGGCACAAATAGCTACATATGGGTATGATCTTGTGGCCATTACAGAAACATGGCTGCAGGGTGACAATGCCTGGGAATTAAACATACCAGGTTATTTAACGATCAGGAAGGACAGGCAGGAAGGAAGGGGAGGTGGGGTGGCTATGTTAATAAAGGAAGGAATCACTGTAATACAGAGAAATGATATTGGGTCAAAAGATCAGGATAATGAAACAGTTTGGGTGGAGATAAGGAATAATAAGGGGAAAAAAACACTAGTGGGCGTAGTCTATCGGCCTCTGAACAGTGGCAACTCTGTTGGACGGAGTATCAATCAGGAAATAGTTGAGGCTTGTAATAAGGGAACATCTATAATTATGGGGGATTTTAACTATCATATTAATTGGACAAATCAAATTGGGCAGAGCAGCCTTGAGGATGAGTTCACTGAGTGTATTCGGGATGGGTTTCTTGAGCAGTATGTAACTGAACCGACCAGGGGGCAAGCAACCTTAGATCTGGTCCTGTGTAACGAGACAGGATTAATTAAAAATGTCCTAGTAAAGGATCCCCTTGGAATGAGTGACCATAACATGGTTGAATTCCATATTCAATTAGAGGGTGAGAAGGTTGGATCGTTGGATCTCAAACAAGCGTGCTAAGCTTGAATAAAGGAGACTATGAAGGTATGAGAGCGGAATTGAGTAGAGTGGATTGGGAAAATAGATTAAAGGGTAAGACAATACATGATCAGTGGTGTACATTTAAGGAGTTATTTTACAACTTCCAAAAAATATATATTCCACTGAGAAGAAAAGGGTGTAAAAGCAAAGACAGCCATCCGTGGCTAAGTAAAGAAATTAAGGATAGTATTCGACTAAAAACAAGGGCATATAAGGTAGCCAAATCTAGTGGGAGGATAGAGGATTGGGAAAACTTTAAAAGACAGCAAAAAATAACAAAAAGATTGATTAAGAAAGGGAAGATAGATTATGAAAGTAAATTAGCAAAAAATATAAAAACAGATAGTTAGAGTTTTTATAGTTATATAAAAAGAAAAAGGGTGGCTAAAGTAATTGTTGGTCCCTTAGTGGATGAGACCAGGAAATTAATGGTAGGAAATATGGAGATGGCAAAAACACTGAATGAATATTTTGTATCAGTCTTTACAGTAGAGGACACTAAGAATATCCCAACACTGGACAAACAGGGGGCTATAGGGGGGGAGGAGCTAAACACGATCAAAATCACTAAGGAATTGGTACTCGGTAAAATAATGGGACTCAAGGCGGATAAAGCACCTGGACCTGATGGCTTACATCCTAGGGTCTTGAGGGAAGTGGCGGTAGGGATTATGGATGCATTGGTAATAATTTTCCAAAACTCCCTGAACTCAGCAAAGGTCCCGGCAGACTGGAAAACTGCTAATGTAACACTCTTATTTAAAAAGGCCAGTAAAATTTTGGAGTCCATTATTAAGGAGACAGTAACAGGACATTTGGATAATCATAATTTAATAGGACAAAGTCAGCATGGTTTTATGAAGGGGAAGTCATGTTTGACAAATTTGCTGGAGTTCTTTGAGGAAGTAACATATAGGGTGGATAAAGGGGAACCAGTGGACGTAGTGTATTTAGACTTCCAAAAGGCATTTGACAAGGTGCCACACAAAAGATTATTGCTTAAGATAAAAAAATCACGGGATTGGGGGTAATATTCTGGCATGGATAGTTGATTGTCTATCTAACAGAAGGCAGAGAGTTGGGATAAATGGTTCATTCTCAGACTGGCAATCAGTAACTAGTTGTGTTACGCAGGGGTCAGTGCTGGAGCCCCAACTCTTTACAATCTATATTAACGATTTGGAGGAGGGGACAGAGTGTAACATATCAAAGTTTGCAGATGATACTAAGATGGGAGGGAAAGTAGTGAGCGAGGAGGACATAAAAAAACCTGCAAAGGGACATAGACAGGCTAAGTAAGTGGGCAGAGATTTGGCAGATAGACTACAATACTGAAAAGTGTGAGGTTATGCACTTTGGCAGGAAAAATCGTAGAGCAAGTTATTATCTTAATGGCAAGAAACTGGAAAGTACTGAAGTACAAAGGGATCTGGGGGTCCTGGTGCACGAAACTCATAAGGTTAGTATGCAGGTGCAGCAAGTGATTAAGGCGGCCAATGGAATGTTGGCTTTCATTGCTAGGGGGATAGAATATAAAAATAGGGAGGTATTGCTTCAGTTGTACAAGGTATTGGTGAGACCGCACCTGGAATACTGCATACAGTTTTGGTGTCCATACTTAAGAAAAAGACATAATTGCTCTCGAGTCAGTACAAAGAAGGCTCACTCGGTTAATCCCGGGGATGAGGGGATGGACATATGAGGAGAGGTTGAGTAGATTGGGACTCTACTCATTGGAGTTCAGAAGAATGAGAGGCGATCTTATTGAAACATATAAGATTGTGAAGGGGTTGGATCGGGTGGATGCGGGGAGGATGTTCCCGATGATGGGTGAAACTAGAACTAGGGGGCACAGTCTTAGAATAAGGGGCTGCACTTTCAAAACGGAGATGAGGAGGAACTACTTCACACAGTGGTTGGTAGGTCCATGGAATATGCTGCCCCAAAAAGCTGTAGAAGCTACATCATTACATAAATTTAAAACAGAAATAGACAGTTACCTAGAAGTCAAGGGAATTAAGGGTTACGGGGAGCGGGCAGGAATTTGGACATGAGTCTAGGTTCGGATCGGTCATGGCCCTGTGGGTAGCGGAGCGGGCCCAGGGGCCGTGTAGCCTGATCCTGCTCCTATTTCGTGTGTCTAATTCTGTTAGATTCAGGAGATGGTTCTGTGATAGTGGATTGGCAGTTAGGATCAGATCAGCCATGATCTTATTGAATGGCGGAGCAGGCTCGAGGGGCCAATTGGCCTACTCCTGCTCCTATTTCTTATGTTCTTATGTATGTTCTTAAACACTCCCAGGGCACGTACAGCACGGGTTGGACACAGTAAAGCTCCCTTGTGACGGAATAAGCCATATTCCAAGAGATACACCATCATATGAATAGATTTCTGACACATGAGAAACTGGGTTTAGAAATCTAAAAAACCCCAGAGACACAAGCTGTAAGCAGAAAAACAGGCTTCTGAGATGGGTTGGTTTGATAACACAAGCTGTCAAAACCACACAGGCTTTTGAAATGGGAATTGATTGTTAACGCTAATACAATGGTCCTATTGAAATAGCAGTTTGTTGCTTCCAGAGAGTCGGGAGTTTGGAGGGAACACAATGAAATGGCCAGTTTAAAGTGTTAAAAACTAACACGTTGAACAGGAACACAGAAACATTAAAAGAGGCATGTGCCTTTGAAAAGATGACATCAAGTAAAAGAAACACCTGCTGGTCAAATAGTTTTTATGGAAGACAGGAAACACAAGACTGTAATATAACCAACTAAGAAGGCTAGGGAAATAACCACCCCAGTTGAAGTGTCTTTAATTTGCATGTAGTAAATATGATACCTACAAAACACTTTGAAGATATGACTTCAATAGATACATCAAGCAATCACATGGTTTTTGTATTGAACTTGGAACACCAGAGTCACAACGTGTGCTAACAGAAAGCAGAGAGTTGGGATAAATGGTTCATTCTCAGACTGGCAATCAGTAACTAGTGGTGTTCCGCAGGGGTCAGTGCTGGGACCCCAACTCTTTACAATCTATATCAACGATTTGGAGGAGGGGACCGAGTGTAACATATCAAAGTTTGCAGATGATACAAAGATGGGAGGGAAAGTAGTGAGTGAGGAGGACATAAAAAACCTGCAAAGGGACATAGACAGGCTAAGTAAGTGGGCAGAGATTTGGCAGATGGAATACAATACTGGAAAGTAAGAGGTTATGCACTTTGGCAGGAAAAATCATAGAGCAAGTTATTATCTTAATGGCAAGAAACTGGAAAGTACTGAAGTACAAAGGGATCTGGGGGCCCTGGTGCACGAAACTCAAAAAGTTAGTATGCAGGTGCAGCAGGTGATCAAGAAGGCCAATGGAATGTTGGCTTTTATTGCTAGGGGGATAGAATATAAAAACAGGGAGGTATTGCTTCAGTTATACAAGGTATTGGTGAGACCGCACCTGGAATACTGCATACAGTTTTGGTGTCCATACTTAAGAAAAGACATACTTGGTCTCGAGTCAGTACAAAGAAGGTTCACTAGGTTAATCCCGGGGATGAGGGGGTGGTCATATGAGGAGAGGTTGAGTAGATTGGGACTCTACTCATTGGAGTTCAGAAGAATGAGAGGCGATCTTATTGAAACATATAAGATTGTGAAGGGGCTTGATCGGGTGGATGCGGTGAGGATGTTCCCAATGATGGGTGAAACTAGAACTAGGGGGCATAATCTTAGAATAAGGGGCTGCTCTTTCAAAACTGAGATGAGGAGAAACTTCTTCACTCAGAGGGTGGTAGGTTTGTGGAATTTGCTGCCCCAGAAATAGATAGTTTCCTAGAAGTAAAGGGAATTAAGGGTTACGGGGAGCGGGCAGGAAATTGGACACGAGTCTAGGTTCGGAATGGTCATGGCCCTGTGGGTAGTGGAGTGGGCCATGGGGCCGTTTAGCCTGGTTCTGCTCCTACTTCTTGTGTTCTAATTCTGTGTTAGATTTCAGGAGATGGTTTTATTCCTGTTCCTGGCTGGGGCGGAGATCGCCTTTACAGAATGTAAGTACTGTAGAAAATATAGGGACAGAGTGATCTCCTGGACGAGTTTCGATTGCCTAGATGGGTCGGAGAGGAATTTTCCAGATTTTTTCTCCCAAATTGGCCACTGGGTTTTTTATCTGGTTTTTCGCCTCTCCCGGGAGATCACATGGGTTCGGGTAGGATGGAGAGTGATAGAAGATTTGAGGTTAGGATCAGATCAGCCATGATCTTATTGAATGGTGGAGCAGGCTCGAGGGGCCGATTGGCCTACTCCTGCTCCTATTTCTTATATTCTTATGTTCTAAACAGTTAAGCCAATATTAAGAACTGAATGAAAGATCTTTGACAAGAATTACATCAAATAAATACGACTGTCATATTGTTTTTATGATAACTATTGAACACTTAAAGGTAGAGACAGAAGTCTGAGAGTTGGCAGCTGAAATGGCAGTAAGAATAGAAAGTAAACACAAAGAATGACTAGAGATAATTAGCTTACATCAGCAGAAAACTTCAAAGAATATACCATTCAAAAAAAGGTATAAAAATAAGAGCTTTTCAAACAGAAAGTCAGAAGTCGCTGGAAGGGCAAGCGTTTATCAACTTCACAGGCATGCTCTGTAAGTTTTTAACTTTGAGTCTCGGGTAATCAAGGTATTTGATTTTGGTGGATGTTCTGGATTAGGAATAAGTAGAAGAGTGGAAATGTAACGAAGTTAAGATTTGAGAATAAGGATCTCTGAGAATAAGATTGTGTAAGCGAATTGTTTTTTGAACTGTAAAAGTTGCGATTGAATCAACAGCTGTGAACTGAACGTCAGCTCTTAAATAAAATTATATATTTTTAGAATTGTCTCAGAGTATTTCTGTATCAACCTCGCAAACTCAATTTCTGTACACTCTTTTGAAAGGAGTTGCAGAATTCTGGGGGGTATTATATCCGGAAGGTTACAGTCGAGTTAAACTTATTATAAGTGCTATCCGGAGGACGGTAACATCTTCACGACGTTCCTTTCCTTCAGGGAGAGATAGTCTGAACCTTTAGTCCCAATTAAGCGTCTTATAGAATTCGACTATCTTTAACTTTAGTTGAAGGTGAACGTCTAATTAAAGGGTACGTCATGGCAGGACAGCCCGGCCACGTGGTATACTCCTCCTGCGCTATGTGGGAACGCAGGGACACTTCCTGTGTCCCTGACAACTATGTGTGCAGGAAGTGTATCCAGCTGCAGCTACTGACAGACCGCATTGCGGCGCCGGAGCGGCAATTGGATGCATACTGGAGCGTTCGCGATGCTGAGGACGTCGTGAATAGCGTGTTTAGGGAGTTGGACACACCGCAGGTAGAGGTTGGACAGGCAGAAAGGGAAGGGGTGACCAACAGGCAGAGTACTAGGCGCAGGCAGGTAGTGCAGGGGTCCCCTGTGGACATCCCCCTCTCAAACAGATACACCACTTTGAGTACTGTTGGGGGGGATGGCTTATCAGAGGAAGGCAGCAGTAGCCAACTTCCTGGCACCAGGGGTGGTTCTGCTGCACAGGACGGGAGGAAAAAGAGGGGTAGAGCTATAGTAATAGGGGATTCTATTGTAAGGGGAATAGATAGGTGTTTCTGCGGCTGCAAACGAGACTCCAGGATGGTGTGTTGCCTCCCTGGTGCAAGGGTCAAGGATGTCTCAGAGCGGCTGCAGAACATTTTGGAAGGGGAGGGTGAAGAGCCAGTTGTCGTGGTGCATATAGGTACCAACGATATAGGTAAAAAACGGGATGAGGTCCTAAAAGCTGAATATAGGGAGTTAGGAAGTAAATTAAAAAATAGGACCTCAAAGGTAGTAATCTCAGGATTGCTACCAGTGCCACGTGCTAGTCAGAGTAGAAATAGAAGGATATTTCAGATGAATACGTGGCTAGAGGAATGGTGCCAGGGGGAGGGATTAAAATTCCTGGGACATTGGAACCGGTTCTGGGGGAGGGGTGACCAGTACAAACCGGACGGTTTGCTCCTGGGCAGGGCCGGGACCGATGTCCTAGGGGGAGTGTTTGCTAGTGTTCTGCGGGAGGGTTTAAATTAAAATGGCAGGGGGTTGGGAACCGGAGCAGGGGGACAGAGGAAAGGGAAACAAGAATAAAAGCAAAAGATAGGAAGGAGAAAAACAAAAGTGGCAGTCAGAGAAATCAACGGTTTAAATCAAACATGGCCACAGTAAATAATAATTCTAATAGGTCTAAGAGCGTTAAAAAAACAAGCCTGAAGGCTTTGTGTCTTAATGCGAGGAGCATTTGTAATAAGGTGGATGAATTGGCTGCGCAAATAGAGGTAAACAAATATGATTTGGTTGGGATTACGGAAACGTGGCTCAAGGATGGCCAAGACTGGGAACTCAACATCCAGGGGTATTCGATATTCAGGCAAGATAGGCAAAAAGGAAAGGGAGGTGGGGTAGCATTACTGGTTAAAGAAGGGATTAACACAATTGTAATGAAGGATATTAGCTCTGATGATGTGGAATCTGTATGGGTAGAATTGAGAAATACTAAGGGGAAAAAACATTAGCGGGAGTGGTATATAGACCTCCCAACAGTAAGGCGGAGGTTGGGGATGGCATTAAAAGGGAAATTAAAGAAGCGTGCAATAAGGGCACAGCAGTCATCATGGGTGACTTTAATTTACATATAGATTGGGCCAACCAAATTAGTAACAATACTGTGGAGGAGGAATTCCTGGAGTGTTTACGGGATGGTTTCCTGGACCAATATGTCGAGGAACCAACCAGAGATCAGGCCATCTTAGACTGGGTATTATGTAACGAGAAAGGATTAATTAGCAATCTTGTTGTACGAGGCCCCTTGGGTCGGAGCGATCATAATATGATCAAATTCTTCATTAAGATGGAGAATGAAGTAGTTGACTCAGAGACTAGGGTCCTCAATTTAAATAAAGGAAACTATGATGGTCTGAGGAGCGAGTTGGGTAGGATTGATTGGGGAATGGCACTCAAAGGGTTGACGGTGGATAGGCAATGGCAAACATTCAAAGACCGAATGGATGAGCTACAGAATTTGTTCATCCCAGTTTGGCATAAAAATAAAACAAAAAAGGTGACTCTACCGTGGCTAACAAGGGAAATTAGGGAAATAAGATCCAAGGAGAGGACATATAAATTGGCCAGAAAAAGCAATAATCCTGAGGATTGAGAGCAGTTTAGGATTCAACAAAGGAGGACAAAGGGATTAATTAAGAAAGGGAAAATAGAATATGAGAGTAAGCTTGCAGGGAACGTAGAAACTGACTGTAAAAGCTTTTATAGATATGTGAAGAGAAAAAGATTGGTGAAGTCAAGCGTAGGTCCCTTGCAGTCAGAATTAGGGGAATTTATAATGGGGAACAAAGAAATGGCAGACCAACTAAATACATATTTTGGTTCTGTCTTCACAAAGGAGGACACAAATAACCTCCCAGAGATGCCGGGGAACATAGGGTCTGACGAAAGGGTGGAACTGAAAGAAATCAGTATTTGTAGGGAAATGGTGTTAGGAAAATTGATGGGACTGAAGGCCGATAAATCCCCAGGGCCTGATAATCTACATCCCAGGGTACTTAAGGAAGTGGCGCTAGAAATAGTAGATGTATTGCTGGTCATCTTCCAGAACTCGATAGACTCTGGAACAGTACCTATGGCTTGGAGAGTAGCTAATGTTACCCCACTATTCAAAAAGGGTGGTAGAGAAAAAGCGGGGAATTATAGACCAGTAAGCCTGACATCGGTAGTGGGGAAAATGCTAGAGTCCATTATAAAAGATGTAATAGCAGAGCACTTGGAAAGCAGTGGCAGGATCGGACGAAGTCAACATGGATTTACAAAAGGTAAATTATGCTTGACTAATCTACTGGAATTTTTTGAGGATGTAACTGGTAAAATAGATAAGGGAGAACCAGTGGATGTGGTGTATTTGGACTTTCAGAAGGCTTTCGATAAGGTCCTGCATAAGAGATCAGCGTGCAAAATTAAGGCACATGGGATTGGGGGCAAGGTATTGACTTGGATCGAGAACTGGTTGGCGGACAGAAAGAAAAGAGTTGGAATAAACGGGTCGTTTTCCGAGTGGCAGGCAGTGACTAGTGCGGTACCGCAAGGATCGGTCCTAGGACCCCAGCTGTTCACAATATATATTAATGATCTGGACGAGGGAATTGGATGTAATATCTCCAAATTTGCAGATGACACAAAGCTGGGTGGGAGGGTAAGCTGTGAGAAGGATGTCGTAAAACTCCAGTACGATTTGGACAGGTTGGGTGATTGGTCAGAAACATGGTAAATGCACTATAATGTGGATAAATGTGAGGTTATCCACTTTGGTGGCAAAAACAGGAAGGCAGATTATTATTTGAATGGCAATAGATTGGGAGAAGGGGAAGTGCAGAGACCTGGGTGTTCTTGTGCACCAGTCGCTGAAGGTAAGCATGCAGGTGCAGCAGGCGGTTAAAGAAGGCAAATGGTATGTTGGCCTTCGTAGCAAGAGGGTTCGAGTACAGGAACAAGGATGTCTTGCTACAGTTGTACAGGGCCTTGGTGAGGCCGCACCTTGAGTATTGTGTGCAGTTTTGGTCGCCTTATCCGAGGAAGGACGTTCTTGCCATGGAAGGAGTGCAGCGAAGATTCACCAGGCTGATACCTGGGATGGCAGGAATGACATATGAGGAGAGATTGTGTCGATTGGGCTTAGACACACTGGAGTTTAGAAGATTGAGAGGGGATCTCATCGAAACCTATAAAATTCTGTCAGGCCTGGACAGACTAGATGCAGGATGTTTCTGATGGCCGGGGAGTCCAGAACCAGGGGTCACAGTCTAAGGATAAGGGGTAAGCCATTTAGGACTGAAATGATGAGGAATTTCTTCACCCAGAGAGTGGTGAACCTGTGGAATTCTCTGCCACAGAGGGCGGTGGAGCCTAGTTCAGTAAATATATTCAAGAAAGAGTTGGATATATTTCTTAAGGCTAAAGGGATCAAGGGATATGGGGAGAAGGCAGGGACAGGGTACTGAATTTGGATGATCAGCCATGATCTCATTGAATGGCAGAGCAGGCTCGAAGGGCCGAATGGCCTACTCCTGCTCCTATCTTCTATGTTTCTATGATTTGGTTGGGATTATGGAAACGTGGCTCAAGGATGGCCAAGGCTGGGAACTCAACATCCAGGGGTATTCGATATTCAGGCAAGATAGGCAAAAAGGAAAGGGAGGTGGGGTAGCATTACTGGTTAAAGAAGGGATTAACACAATTGTAAGGAAGGATATTAGCTCTGATGATGTGGAATCTGTATGGGTAGAATTGAGAAATACCAAGGGGCAGAAAACATTAGTGGGAGTGGTATATAGACCTCCAAACAGTAAGGCGGAGGTTGGGAATGGCATTAAAAGGGAAATTAAAGAAGCGTGCAGTAAGGACACAGCAGTCATCATGGGTGACTTTAATCTACATATAGATTAGGCTAACCAAATTAGTAACAATACTGTGGAGGAGGAATTCCTGCAGTGTTTACGGGATGGTTTCCTGGACCAATATGTCGAGGAACCAACCAGAGATCAGGCCATCTTAGACTGGGTATTATGTAACGAGAAAGGATTCATTAGCAATCTTGTTGTACGAGGCCCCTTGGGTCGGAGCGAACATAATATGATCGAATTCTTCATTAAGATGGAGAATGAAGTGGTTGACTCAGAGACTAGGGTCCTAAATTTAAATAAAGGAAACTACGATGGTCTGAGGCGCGAGTTGGGTAGGATTGATTGGGGAATGTCACTCAAAGGGTTGACGGTGGATAGGCAATGGCAAACATTCAAAGACCGCATGGATGAACGACAGAATTTGTTCATCCCAGTTTGGCATAAAAATAAAACAAAAAAGGTGACTCAACCGTGGCTAACAAGGGAAATTAGGGATAGCATAAGATCCAAGGAGAGGACATATAAATTGGCCAGAAAAAGCAATAATCCTGAGGATTGGGAGCAGTTTAGGATTCAACAAAGGAGGACAAAGGGATTAATTAAGGGGAAAATAGAATGAGTGTAAGCTTGCAGGGAACATAAAAACTGACTGTAAAAGCTTTTAAAGATATGTGAAGAGAAAAAGATTGGTGAAGTCAAGCGTAGGTCCCTTGCAGTCAGAATCAGGGGAACTTATAATGGGGAACAAAGAAATGGCAGACCAACTAAATACATATTTTGGTTCTGTCTTCACAAAGGAGGACACAAATAACCTCCCAGAGATGCCGGAGAACATAGGGTCTGATGAAAGGGAGGAACTGAAAGAAATCAGTATTTGTAGGGAAATGGTGTTAGGAAAATTGATGGGTTTAAAGGCTGATAAATCCCCAGGGCCTGATAATCTACATCCTAGGGTACTTAAGGAAGTGGCCCTAGAAATAGTAGATGCATTGCTGATCATCTTCCAACATTCGATGGAATCTGGAACAGTACCCATGGATTGGAGGGTAGCTAATGTTACCCCACTATTCAAAAAAGGTGGTCGAGAGAAAACGGGGAATTACAGACCGGTAAGCCTGACATCGGTAGTGGGGAAAATGCTAGAGTCCATTATAAAAGATGTAATAGCAGAGCACTTGGAAAACAGTGACAGGATCGGACAAAGTCCACATGGATTTACAAAAGGTAAATCATGCTTGACTAATCTACTGGAATTTTTTGAGGATGTAACTGGTAGAATAGATAAGGGAGAACCAGTGGATGTGGTGTATCTGGACTTTCAGAAGGCCTTCGATAAGGTCCCGCATAAGAGATTAGCGTGTAAAGTTAAGGCACATGGGATTGGGGGCAAGGTATTGACTTGGATAGAGAACTGGTTGGCAGACAGAAAGCAAAGAGTTGGAATAAACGGGTCTTTTCCCGAGTGGCAGGCAGTGACTAGTGGGGTACCGCAGGGATCGGTCCTTGGACCCCAGCTATTCACAATATATATTAATGATCTAGACAAGGGAACGAAATGTAATATCTCCAAATTTGCAGACGACACAAAGCTGGGTGGGCGTGTGTGCTGTGAGGAGGATGTCGAGAAACTCCAGGATTATTTGGACATGTTGGGTGATTGGGCAGAAACATGGCAGATGCAATATAACGTGGATAAATGTGAGGCTGTCCACTTTGGTGGCAAAAACAGGAAGGCAGATTATCTAAATGGCAATAGATTGGGAGAAGGGGAAGTGCAACGAGACCTGTGTGTCCTTGTGCACCAGTCGCTGAAGGTAAGCATGCAGGTGCAGCAGGCAGTTAAGGCGGCAAATGGTACGTTGGCCTTCGTAGCAAGAGGGTTTGAGTACAGGAACAAGGATGTCTTGCTGCAGTTGTACGGGGCCTTGGTGAGACCACATCTTGAGTATTGTGTGCAGTTTTGGTCGCCTTATTTGAGGAAGGATGTTCTTGCCATGGAGGGAGTGCAGCGAAGACTCACCAGGCTGATACCTGGGATGGCAGGAATGACGTATGAAGAGAGATTGGGTCGATTGGGCTTGTACTCGCTGGAGTTTAGAAGAATGAGAGGGGATCTCATTGAAACTTATAAAATTCTGATAGGACTGGACAGACTAGATGCAGGAAGGATGTTCCCGATGGTCAGGTAGTCCAGAACCAGGGGACACAATCCAAGGATAAAGGGTAGGCCATTTAAGACAGAAATGAGGAGGAATTTCTTCATCCAGAGAGTGGTGAACCTGCGGAACTCTCTACCACAGAAGGCAGTGGAGGCCAGTTCATTAAATATATTCAAGAAGGAGTTGGATATATTTCTTAAGGCTCAAGGGGTATGGGGAGAAAGCAGGGACCGGGTACTGAATTTGGATGATCAGCCATGATCGCATTGAATGGCGGAGCAGGCTCGAGGGGCTGAATGGCCTACTCCTGCTCCTATCTTCTATGTTTCTATGTCTGGGGAATACACCTGATCTGGGGTAGCCCAAAAAGGGCTAGGATTTGTAATTATCCCATCACCCTCTACACTGTCCCATCAAACACTCCCAGGGCAGGGACAGCACAGGTTAGATACAGAGTAAAGCTCCCTCTACACTGTCCCCATCAAACACTCCCAGGGCAGGTACAGCACGGGTTAGATACAGAGTAAAGCTCCCTCTACACTGTCCCATCAAACACTCCCAGGGCAGGTACAGCACGGGTTAGATACAGAGTAAAGCTCCCTCTACACTGTCCCATCAAACACTCCCAGGGCAGGTACAGCACGGGTTAGATACAGAGTAAAGCTCCCTCTACACAGTCCCATCAAACACTCCCAGGGCAGGTACAGCACGGGTTAGATACAGAGTAAAGCTCCCTCTACACTGTCCCATCAAACACTCCCAGGGCAGGTACAGCACGGGTTAGATACAGAGTAAAGCTCCCTCTACACTGTCCCATCAAACACTCCCAGGGCAGGTACAGCACGGGTTAGATACAGAGTAAAGCTCCCTCTACACTGTCCCATCAAACACTCACAGGGCAGGTACAGCACGGGTTAGATACAGAGTAAAGCTCCCTCTACACTGTCCCATCAAACACTCCCAGGGCAGGTACAGCACGGGTTAGACACAGAGTAAAGCTCCCTCTACACTGTCCCATCAAACACTCCCAGGGCAGGTACAGCACGGGTTAGATACAGAGTAAAGCTCCCTCCACACTTACTGCCGCCGATGACCTGTGTTGCATTGAATCTTCCGATGACCTTGGCAGCTTTGGTAATATCGTTGCGCTGTATGATGCCGGCCGTGGGATCATCATCCACTGATGCACACAGTCGGAAGCTGTAGGTGTACGACTCCTTACTCGAAGAGTTCAAGCTCGTCACATGGAAGCTGACGAAACAGCAGAAACAGTCACAATAAGCTGGGGGGGGGGGGGTGAAATACCTCCAGAACTCAGTGCGTCTGAAACCTGCCACACCTTCGAGAACTGTGTGACCGCCGAGTATCGCTCTCCCTCCCTCTCTGACTCCAGAGTCACCCTCCGTCGCTCTCCCGCCCCCCCCTCCGTCTCTCTCCCGCCCCCCCCTCCGTCCCTCTCCCTCCCCCCCCCCCCAACGTCCTCCCCCCCCCTCCGATTCACAATTCACAATTCAATTCGCTTTATTGGCATGATAAGTTACACATCTTATGACGCCAAAGCATCAAAATACATTTATGGTTGAGCACATAAACGCAGTTCTATTCATACAGTGTATAAACAGGTATATCCCTGAGTGTATAAATATACATTCGCATTGTTTATATATATTCTTTTCTTAGTCTACTGGTTGTCCCTCTGTTCATGGCAAGCTGTAACATAGCGTGCCGCCAGTGTTACACAGCTTCTCTCCTCTCCCAGTAGGAATGGGAGTTTTTGGTTGTCATTCAGATTTCTGAATTCAGGGCATATTTGTGAGAATTTTTGGTAGAAATTCTCCCTGATGCCCTGATATTTTCCACAGGCTGTGAGGAAGTGCATCGCTGTCTCCACTACTCCCTGACTGCAGTGAGAGCATATCCTGTCCTCTCTTGGCAGCCTGGTCTGCCTGTGTCTGCCTTTTTCGATCGCTAGGCTATGTTCGCTAAGTCTGTACTTTGTCAAGGTTCTTCTCAGTTTGTTATCCTTTACCATGGTCAGGTAATCAGCTATGTTGTATTGTCTGTTTAGGGCCAAGTAGCAATTGAGTTTGCTTTGGTTTTTGTTGTTTCTGCCCAATATGTCAGATATTTTTCCTTTTGCTTAGCGACGATTGTGTTGGGTCGAATTCTTTGTGTTACCCTGTCACTGTCCTGGGGCTGGTTATTGTTAGTATTGTTAGGAGTTACTTCACTGAGTCCCAGGACTAGTTGACTGAGGGTATTCTTCTTTATGGTCAGCTCTTGGCATTTCAGGGCGTCGTAGTGATAGCATTGGGGATTGCTCATTTGTAGGTGATTCCAAAATTTGGTGGCTCTTTTTTGGATAGTGATTATTAATGGATATTGGCCTAGTTCCGCCCTGCATGCATTGTTTACTGTTTTCCTTTGAGTCCGGAGGATACTTTTACAGAATTCTGCATGTAGGATCTCAATTGGGTGTTTGTCCCATTTTGCAAATTCTTGTTGAGTTTAGCGGTCCCCATACCTCACTGCCATAGAGTGCAATTGGTTCAATTACTGATTTGAAAATTTTGAGCCAAATGCTAATTGGGATTTCTATTTGGATTGATTTTTTGATGGCATAGAAAGCCCTTCTTGCTTTCTCTTTCAGTTCATTCACAGCCAGTTTGAAGTTTCCCGTAGAACTGATTTTTAAGCCCAAGTATGTGTAGTTAGTGGTTTGTTCAATTTTGGTTGTTCCTACTGTGAAATTTATTTGGGTCCCTGATGTTTGGATCTTTGCTGGAACACAAGGACTTTGGTTTTTTGGGGGATTTATTGTCAGGGCCCAAGTCTGGCAGTACGACTCCAGCAGGTCCAGGTTTTGCTGTAGCCCCTCTTTAGTAGGTGACAGCAGAACCAGGTCGTCTGCATAGAGGAGGAATTTAACCTTGGATTCATATAGGGTGAGGCCGGGTGCTGTAGATTGTTCAAGTAGTTTTGCCAATCCATTTATGTAAATATTAAAGAGTGTCGGTGAGATTGGCGAGCCCTGCGTCACCCCCCGCCCCTGTGGGAAGTATTTTGTTTGTTTGTCTCCAATTTTAACTGCACATTTGTTGTTTGTATACATTGATTTAATTACATCATATGTTTTCCCTCCTACCCCACTTTCGATAAGTTTCAGGAATAAACGTCATGCCAGATGGAGTCGAAAGCCTTCTGGAAATCTACAAAGCATGCGTAGATTTTGCTTTTGTTATGGTGAACGTGTTTGTCAATTAGGGTCTGTAGGGTGAAGATATGATCGGATGTTCTCTCTCTCTCTCTCTCTCTCTCACTCTCTCTCTCCCCCTCCCTCCCCTCTCTCTCTCTCTCTC
>NW_028225181.1:50446188-50492128 GCF_052327205.1 Somniosus microcephalus
CTTTGTTCTTTCATCCCCTCCCCCATTTCCAGCCCCCAAACTGGCCTTTTTAATCTGTTTCATTTCCTGCTTTTTTTTCTCAGTTCTGACGAAGGGTTTCGACCCGAAACGTTAACTCTGTTTCTCTCTCCACGGATGCTGCCCTGGCCTGCTGAGTTTTTCCAGCGTTTTCTGTTGTTATTTCGGATTCCCAGCGTCCGCAGTATTTTGCTATCGTACTAGTGTGTGAAGGAGTTTTGGGGACTGAGCAGCACTTTGCAGGTTCATTTTGATTTGACCTTCCTTGTATCGATTTAGAAGAGACTGTGGAGGCTGCACTCTGAGCTCTTTCCTTGGACCTCTCCATTGTTCTTTCCAGCAGATTTGATGTACAGGTCTCTCCAGGCCCAGATTCAAGGCTGCAATGAGCAGGGTGTGGCTGGAGAGCGAGATCGACCAAATGGGACGAGACTGAATTTCTCCCTCATAGGTGACTAGCACCCGCCCCCACCCCCACCATCAGAAGGAGAGGCCCTTAATCCCTTCGGTCTGTGGCTCAATTTGACCCCCCAGGTTAGCAGAGGGTGAACAGTCAACACGGGACGGTAGGTATTTGATCCACACAGCCCCCTCTCTCTCCCCGCCTCGTCCCTCCCCCGCCCGCCCCAAATCACGGTCAGGGGTTAACGGTACCTGTGAGGTCAGAGGGCACTAAGTATTTCTTCTTGTCGAGACAGGCCACCCTGGTCTTTGGTGACTTCTCCACGATAACCTGATTGGGACAGAAGAAGACGGGACAGCATTAGACAGAGGAGGGAGCTCACAGCGTTCAGATAGAGCATCGCCGGGAGAGGAGGGAGGGAGGAAGGAGGAGGAGGACTGTGTTAATGTAGGAAACAAGGCAGGCAATTTGCGCACAGCAAGATCCCACAAACAGCAATGTGATAATGGACCAGATCATCTGTTTTTAGTGATGTTGGCCCCGGGACACCGGGGAGAACCGATAGTGGCCCATGGGCTCTGTTGCACAGATGTATGTGTGTGAGGGGGGGTGTGAGGGGGTGAGGGGCTGGGATGATGCAGTGTCGAGGGACAGGAGTGCACACTCAGACACAAGGCCTCTGTTACATCCCTCTTTGAGTGTCGCTGGGATCAACAGATGGAGTGACTGAAAACTGAGAGCGTTGTTTACACGGATCAACAGAATGTTCCGGATAATTATAGACCTGCTCCGGTCAACTCATCCCCGGTCCTGGTGTGATAGCGGGTGCAGGAAGAGAGAGAGAGACAGAGAGAGAGAGAGACAGAGAGCGAGAGAGAGACAGAGGGAGACAGAGAGAGAGACAGAGAGAGAGACAGAGAGAGAGAGAGAGAGAGAGAGAGAGACAGAGAGAGACAGAGAGAATAGAATATGCGATCAATGTCTGGCTGGCGAGGTTGAAACAGAAATGCATTTCCTCCTAAAATGCGAAAAATTCAACACATCAAGAAACATATTATTCAACAAGCTAAGCCAAACAACCCCAGATTTCAAGGAATTGGATGATCTGTCAAAATTGAGATTAGTCCTAGGAGAAGGAGACAGACCATACCTTGGGGCCAAATATGTAACAACATGTCACAACCTGAGGACTGTTTAAAAGTAAGACTGTTTAAAATTAATATTGAACGTACCAAATGAAGTAGAAAGACTGTTTAAAATTAATATTGTTTAAAAGTAATATTGTATGTACCCAACAAATGTCAAATCGATTGACACCTACAGAATGTTGGAAAACTGTACCTTTTTGCTATGTAAGCTTTGGCAATATGGTTCTCTGTAAACTTTCATGCCAATAAAGCATTTGAACTGAACTGAACTGAACTGACAGAGAGAGAGAGACAGAGAGAGAGAGAGAGAGAGACAGAATGGGAAAATATTCGCCTGTTTCATCGACTTCAAGAAAGCCTTTGACTCTATATGGCACGAAGGGCTCTATTATAAACTTCTTCAGTGTGGAATAGGGGGCAAAGTCTATGACCTTATTAAATCAATGTATCTGAAAAACAAATGCGGGGTCAAAATTGGAGACAAACGCACCGATTTCTTCACCCAGAGAAGAGACGTCCGGCAGGGCTGCAATTTGAGCCCGACCCTGTTCAACATATACATAAATGAATTAGCAGACATGCTGGAGCAAAGCGAGTCATCAGGTCTCCGTCTCCTGGATGGAGAAGTGAAATCCCTGTTCTATGCGGACGACCTGGTTCTGCTGTCTCCCACAGAACAGGGATTACAGCAACAACTAGACCTACTCGACAAATACTGCCAAAATTGGGCTCTAACAGTAAATCTAAAGAAAACCAACATCATGATTTTTCAAAAAAGGCCCAGATGTCAGGAAAACAAATACCAGTTTACCCTCAGTGATACCACTATAGGACACACTATGAGCTACACCTACCTTGGTCTAACTATTACAGCATCAGGGAGCTTCAGCATAGCAGTGAATGCACTAAAAGAAAAAGCCCGAAGAGCCCTATATACAATAAAAAGAAAATTCTACAACATCCAAATCCCAATCAAAATCTGGCTCAAAATATTTGACAGCATAATCCTGCCCATTGCACTGTACGGTAGTGAAGTATGGGGCCCGCTAAATCACCAAAGCTACACTAAATGGGAAAAACACACAATAGAAGCCCTACATGCAGAATTCTGCCGAAGCATCCTTCGCACCCAAAGAAAAACGCCAACAAATGCATGCAGAGCCGAACTAGGCAGATACCCACTGATAATAAACATCCAAAAACGAGCACTAAACTTCCTAAATCACCTCAAATCTAGCTCCCCAGACACCCTTCATTTCAAAGCCTTTCAGACCCAAGAGCTAAACCCAGAAAAGAGTCCCCTGAGTCAGCTGCTACTGAAACTAAGTACTCAGCCGGACCCTGACCAGCCCCAGACCAACACAGCCGTCCAAACACCAATCCGAGTGAACCAAATCATTAAACAATGCAAAGAAACCTACCTGGAACATTGGAACAAAATAACCGAAAGCCAAAGCAGATTAGAATGTTACCGGGCCCTAAAAAGAGAATATAAACTGGCAGACTACCTCACGACCATCAGAGACACAAAACAGAGACAGACCCTCACCAGGTACAGACTAAGCGACCACCAACTGGAAATTGAAAAAGGCAGATACAAGAAATCCTGGCAGCCTAGAGAGAATAGAATATGCGATCAATGTCTGGCCGGCGAGGTTGAAACAGAAATGCATTTCCTCCTAAAATGCGAAAAATTCAACACATCAAGAAACATATTATTCAACAAGCTAAGCCAAACAACCCCAGATTTCAAGGAATTGGATGACCTGTCAAAATTGAGATTAGTCCTAGGAGAAGGAGACAGACCATACCTTGGGGCCAAATATGTAACAACATGTCACAACCTGAGGACTGTTTAAAATTAATATTGAACGTACCAAATGAAGTAGAAAGACTGTTTAAAACTAATATTGTTTAAAAGTAATATTGTATGTACCCAACAAATGTCAAATCGATTGACACCTACAGAATGTTGGAAAACTGTACCTTTTTGCTATGTAAGCTTTGGCAATATGGTTCTCTGTAAACTTTCATGCCAATAAAGCATTTGAATTGAATTGAATTGAATTGAGACAGACAGAGAGAGAGAGAGAGAGACAGAGAGAGAGAGACAGAGAGAGAGAGACAGACAGAGAGAGACAGAGAGACAGAGACAGAGAGAGAGAGACAGACAGAGACAGAGAGAGACAGAGAGAGAGAGACAGAGAGACACAGAGAGAGACAGACAGACAGAGAGAGACAGAGAGAGAGAGAGAAGAGAGAGAGAGAGAGAGAGAGACAGAGAGAGAGAGAGACAGAGAGAGAGAGACAGAGAGAGGGAGACAGAGAGAGGGAGACAGAGAGAGGGAGACAGAGAGAGGGAGACAGAGAGAGAGGGACAGACAGAGACAGAGACAGAGAGAGAGAGAGAGAGAGAGACAGGGAGAGAGAGAGAGGGCGAGACAGACAGAGAGAGACAGGGAGAGAGAGAGAGACAGGGAGAGACAGAGACAGAGAGAGAGAGACAGAGACAGAGAGAGAGAGAGAGAGAGACAGAGAGAGAGAGAGACAGAGAGAGAGAGACAGAGAGAGAGAGAGAGACAGGGAGAGACAGAGACAGAGAGAGAGAGAGACAGGGAGAGAGAGAGAGAGGGCAAGACAGACAGAGACAGGAAGAGAGAGAGAGACAGAGAGAGAGTGAGAGAGACAGAGAGAGAGAGACAGAGAGAGGGAGACAGCAAGAGAGAGAGACAGAGAGAGAGACAAAGGGAGAGAGAGACAGAGAGACAGAGTGAGCGACATGGAGAGAAATTGAGAGAGAGACAGAGAGTGAGATATAGAGAGACAGATGGAGGGAGTGTGCCTGCAGCACTGTGTGAGGAGCACTGTGGTGAGTGATCAGGTGGACAGGGCAGGTTAGCGGCTGGAGGTGAGGGGCTGGATTGGTTGTACAAGCTGCGTGCGGTAGATTACAATCTAATACCAATGTGTCCACGACGTGTATTGTATACAGGGTGACAGTGTACACACTGACCCCTCGCACACACACAACCCGTGGGGTGACAGGAGAGGAGGCGGGGCTCAGTCAGGAGAGGGGGCGGGGCTCAGTGAGGAGAGGGGGCGAGGCTCAGTGAGGGGAGGGGGCGGGGCTCAGTGAGGAGGGGGCGGGGCTCAGTGAGGAGTGGGGGCGGGGCTCAGTGAGGAGTGGGGGCGGGGCTCAGTGAGAGGGGGCGGGGCTCAGTGAGAGGGGCGGGGCTCGAGGAGAGGGGGCGGGGCTCGAGGAGAGGGGGCGGTGCTCGAGGAGAGGGGGCGGGGCACAGTGAGGAGAGGGGGCGGGGCTCAGTGAGGAGAGGGGCGAGGGAGCGGTGCTCAGAGTGGAGAGTGGGCGGGGCTCAGTGAGGAGAGCGGGCGGGGCTCAGTGAGGAGAGGGTGGGGCTCAGTGAGGAGAGGGTGGGGCTCAGTGAGGAGAGGGGGCGGGGCTCAGTGAGGAGAAGGGGCGGGGCTCAGTGAGGAGAAGGGGGCGGGGCTCAGTGAGGAGAAGGGGGCGGGGCTCAGTGAGGAGAAGGGGGCGGGGCTCAGTGAGGAGAGGGGGGCGGGGCTCAGTGAGGAGAGGGGGCGGGGCTCGGTGAGGAGAGGGGGCGGGGCTCGGTGAGGAGAGGGGGGCGGGGCTCGGTGAGGAGAGGGGCGGCGCTCAGTGACAGGAGAGGGGGCGGGCTCAATGAGGAGGGGGCGGGGCTCAGTGAGAGGGGGCGGGGCTCAGTAAGGAGAGGGGGCGGGGCTCAGTGACAGGTGAGGGGGGCGGGTCTCAGTGAGGAGAGGGGGCGGGGCTCAGTGAGGAGAGGAGGCGGGGCTCAGTGAGGTGAGGGGCGGGGCTCAGTAAGGTGAGGGGGTGGGCTCAGTGACAGGAGAGGGGGCGGGGCTCAGTGAGGAGAGGGGGCGGGGCTCAGTGACAGATTAGGGGGCGGGGCTCAGAGAGGAGAGGGGGCGGGGCTCAGTAAGGTGAGGGGGCGGGGCTCAGTGACAGAAGAGGGGGCGGGGCTCAGTGACAGAATAGGGGGCGGGTCTCAGTGAGGAGAGGGGCGGGACTCAGAGGAGAGGTGGAGGGGCTCAGTGACAGGGGGCGGGGCTCTGTGAGCAGAGGGGCGGGGCTCACTGAGGAGGGGCGGGGCTCAGTGAGGAGTGGGGGCGGGGCTCAGTGAGGAGAGGGGGCGGGGCTCACTGCGGAGAGGGGGCGGGGCTCAGTGAGGAGACTGGGCGGGGCTCAGTGAGGAGAGGGGGCGGGGCTCAGTGAGGAGAGGGGGCGGGGCTCAGTGAGGAGAGGGGGGCGGGGCTCAGTGAGGAGGGGCGGGGCTCAGTGAGGAGGGGCGGGGCTCATTGAGGAGGGGCGGGGCTGTGAGGAGGGGCGGGGCTGAGGAGGGGCGGGGCTCAGTGAGGAGAGGGGGCGGGGCTCAGTGAGGAGGGGCAGGGCTGTGAGGAGGGGCGGGCCTCAGTGAGGAGAGGGGCGGGGGCTTAGTGAGGAGACTGGGCGGGGCTCAGTGAGGAGAGGGGGCGGGGCTCAGTGAGGAGGGGGGCGAGGCTCAGTGAGGAGACTGGGCGAGGCTCAGTGAGGAGAGGGGGCGGGGCTCAGTGAGTAGAGTGGGCGGGGCTCAGTGCGGAGAGGGGGCGGGGCACAGTGAGGAGAGGGGGCGGGGCACAGTGAGGAGAGGGGGCGGGGCTCAGTGAGGAGTGGGGCGGGGCTCAGTGAGGAGGTGGGCGGGGCTCAGTGAGGAGGGGGGCGGGGCACAGTGAGGAGAGGGGGCGGGGCTCAGTGAGGAGTGGGGCGGGGGCTCAGTGAGGAGAGGGGGCGGGGCTCAGTGAGGAGGGGGGCGAGGCTCAGTGAGGAGACTGGGCGAGGCTCAGTGAGGAGAGGGGGCGGGGCTCAGTGAGTAGAGTGGGCGGGGCTCAGTGCGGAGAGGGGGCGGGGCACAGTGAGGAGAGGGGGCGGGGCACAGTGAGGAGAGGGGGCGGGGCTCAGTGAGGAGTGGGGCGGGGCTCAGTGAGGAGGTGGGCGGGGCTCAGTGAGGAGAGGGGCGGGGCCCAGTGAGAGGGGACGGGGCTCAGTGAGGAGAGGGGGCGGGGCTCAGTGAGGAGAGGGGGCGGGGCTCAGTGAGGTGAGGGGGCGGGGCTCAGTGAGGTGAGGGGGCGGGGCTCAGTGAGGTGAGGGGGCGGAGCTCAGTGAGGTGAGGGGGCGGGCCTCGGCCTCAGTGAGGAGAGGGGGCGGGCCTCAGTGAGGAGAGGGGGCGGGCCTCAGTGAGGAGAGGGCGGGGCTCAGTGAGGAGAGGGGCGGGGCTCAGTGAGGAGAGGGGGCGGGGCTCAGTGAGGAGAGGGGGCGGGGCTCAGTGAGGTGAGGGGGCGGGGCTCAGTGAGGTGAGGGGGCGGGGCTCAGTGAGGTGAGGGGGCGGAGCTCAGTGAGGTGAGGGGGCGGGCCTCAGTGAGGAGAGGGGCGGGCCTCAGTGAGGAGAGGGGGCGGGGCTCAGTGAGGAGAGGGAGCGGGGCTCAGTGAGGAGAGGGAGCGGGGCTCAGTGAGGAGAGGGGGCGGGGCTCAGTGAGGAGAGGGGGCGGGGCACAGTGACAGGAGAGGGGGCGGGGCTCAGTGAGGAGTGCGGGCGGGGCTCAGTGAGGAGAGGGGGCGGGGCTCAGTGAGGAGAGGGGGCGGGGCTCAGTGAGGAGAGGGGGCGGGGCTCAGTGAGGAGAGGGGGCGGGGCTCAGTGAGGAGAGGGGGCGGGGCTCAGTGAGGAGAGGGGGCGGGGCTCAGTGAGGAGAGGGGGCGGGGCTGAGTGAGGAGAGGGGGCGGGGCTCAGTGAGGAGAGGGGGCGGGGCTCAGTGAGGAGAGGGGTCGGGGCTCAGTGAGGAGAGGGGGCGGGGCTCAGTGAGGAGAGGGGCGGGGCTCAGTGAGGAGAGGGGGCGGGGCTCAGTGAGGAGAGGTGGCGGGGCTCAGTGAGGAGAGGGGGCCGGGCTCAGTGAGGAGAGGGGGCGGGGCTCAGTGTGGAGAGGGGGCGGGGCTCAGTGTGGAGAGGGGGCGGGGCTCAGTGTGGAGAGGAGGGGGCTCAGTGTGGAGAGGGGGCGGGGCTCAGTGAGGGGAGGGGGCGGGGCTCAGTGAGGAGAGGGGGCGGGGCACAGTGACAGGTGAGGGGGCGGGGCTCAGTGAGGAGAGCGGGCGGGGCTCAGTGAGGAGAGGGGGCGGGGCTCAGTGAGGAGAGCGGGCGGGGCTCAGTGAGGAGAGGGGGCGGGGCTCAGTGAGGAGAGGGGGCGGGGCTCAGTGAGGAGAGGGGGCGGGGCTCAGTGAGGAGAGGGGGCGGGGCTCAGTGAGGAGAGGGGGCGGGGCTCAGTGAGGAGAGGGGGCGGGGCTCAGTGAGGAGAGGGGGCGGGGCTCAGTGAGGAGAGGGGGCGGGGCTCAGTGAGGAGAGGGGCGGGGCTCAGTGAGGAGAGGGGGCGGGGCTCAGTGAGGAGAGGGGGCGGGGCTCAGTGAGGAGAGGGGGCCGGGCTCAGTGAGGAGAGGGGGCGGGGCTCAGTGTGGAGAGGGGGCGGGGCTCAGTGTGGAGAGGGGGCGGGGCTCAGTGTGGAGAGGAGGGGGCTCAGTGTGGAGAGGAGGGGGCTCAGTGTGGAGAGGGGGCTCAGTGAGGAGAGGGGGCGGGGCTCAGTGAGGAGAGGGGGCGGGGCTCAGTGAGGAGAGGGGGCGGGGCACAGTGACAGGTGAGGGGGCGGGGCTCAGTGAGGAGAGTGGGCGGGGCTCAGTGAGGAGAGGGGGCGGGGCTCAGTGAGGAGAGGGGGCGGGGCTCAGTGAGGAGAGGGGGCGGGGCTCAGTGAGGAGAGGGGGCGGGGCTGAGTGAGGAGAGGGGGCGGGGATCAGTGAGGAGAGGGGGCGGGGCTCAGTGAGGAGAGGGGCGGGGCTCAGTGAGGAGAGGGGGCGGGGCTCAGTGAGGAGAGGGGGCGGGGCTCAGTGAGGAGAGGGGGCCGGGCTCAGTGAGGAGAGGGGGCGGGGCTCAGTGTGGAGAGGGGGCGGGGCTCAGTGTGGAGAGGGGGCGGGGCTCAGTGTGGAGAGGGGGCGGGGCTCAGTGTGGAGAGGAGGGGGCTCAGTGTGGAGAGGGGGCGGGGCTCAGTGAGGGGAGGGGGCTCAGTGAGGGGGCGGGGCTCAGTGAGGAGAGGGGCGGGGCTCAGTGAGGAGAGGGGGCGGGGCTCAGTGAGGAGAGGGGGCGGGGCTCAGTGTGGAGAGGGGGCGGGGCTCAGTGTGGAGAGGGGGCGGGGCTCAGTGTGGAGAGGGGGCGGGGCTCAGTGTGGAGAGGAGGGGGCTCAGTGTGGAGAGGGGTGGGGCTCAGTGTGGAGATGGGGCGGGGCACAGTGAGGAGATGGGGCGGGGCACAGTGAGGAGATGGGGCGGGGCTCAGTCAGGAGAGCGGGCGGGGCTCAGCGAGGAGAGGGCGGGGCTCAGCGAGGAGGGGGCGGGGCTCAGTGAGGAGAGGGGGCGGGGCTCAGTGAGGAGAGGGGGCGGGGCTCAGTGTGGAGAGGGGGCGGGGCTCAGTGTGGAGAGGGGGCGGGGCTCAGTGAGGAGAGGGGGCGGGGCTCAGTGTGGAGAGGGGGCGGGGCTCAGTGTGGAGAGGAGGGGGCTCAGTGTGGAGAGGGGTGGGGCACAGTGAGGAGAGGGGGCGGGGCTCAGCGAGGAGGGGGCGGGGCTCAGTGAGGAGAGGGGGCGGGGCTCAGTGAGGAGAGAGGGCGGGGCTCAGTGAGGAGAGGGGGCGGGGCTCCGTGAGGAGAGGGGGCGGGGCTCTGAGGAGAGGGGGCGGGGCTCAGTGAGGAGAGGGGCGGGGCTCAGTGAGGAGGGGCGGGGCTCAGTGAGGAGGGGGGCGGGGCTCAGTGAGGAGAGGGGCGGGGCTCAGTGAGGAGAGGGGGCGGGGCTAAGTGAGGAGAGGGGCGGGGCACAGTGACAGGTGAGGGGGCGGGGCTCAGTGACAGGAGAGGGGGCGGGCTCAATGAGGAGGGGGGCGGGGCTCAGTGAGGAGAGGGGCGGGGCTCAGTGAGGAGAGGGGGCGGGGCTCAGTGAGGAGAGGGGGCGGGGCTCAGTGAGGAGAGGGGGCGGGGCTCAGTGAGGTGAGGGGGCGGGGCTAAGTGAGGAGAGGGGCGGGGCACAGTGACAGGTGAGGGGGCGGGGCTCAGTGACAGGAGAGGGGGCGGGCTCAATGAGGAGGGGGGCGGGGCTCAGTGAGGAGAGGGGCGGGGCTCAGTGTGGAGAGGGGGCGGGGCACAGTGAGGAGATGGGGCGGGGCTCAGTGAGGAGAGGGGGCGGGGCTCAGTGACAGGAGAGGGGGCGGGGCTCAGTGAGGAGAGGGGGCGGGGCTCAGTGAGGGGAGGGGGCGGGGCTCAGTGAGGGGCTCAGTGAGGGGAGGGGGCGGGGCTCAGTGAGGAGAGGGGGCGGGGCTCAGTGAGGAGAGGGGGCGGGGCTCAGTGTGGAGAGGGGGCGGGGCTCAGTGTGGAGAGGAGGGGGCTCAGTGTGGAGAGGGGTGGGGCTCAGTGTGGAGAGGGGGCGGGCTCAGTGAGGAGAGGGGGCGGGGCTCAGTGAGGAGAGGGGGCGGGGCTCAGCGAGGAGGGGGCGGGGCTCAGTGAGGAGAGGGGGCGGGGCTCAGTGAGGAGAGGGGGCGGGGCTCAGTGAGGAGAGGGGCGGGGCTCAGTGAGGAGAGGGGGCGGGGCTCAGTGAGGAGAGGGGCGGGGCTCAGTGAGGAGAGGGGCGGGGCTCAGTGAGGAGAGGGGCGGGGCTCAGTGAGGAGAGGGGCGGGGCTCAGTGAGGAGAGGGGGCGGGGCTCAGTGAGGAGAGGGGGCGGGGCTCAGTAAGGTGAGGGGGCGGGGCTCAGTGACAGGGGAGGGGCGGGGCTCAATGACAGGGGAGGGGCGGGGCTCAGTGACAGGTAGGGGGCGGGGCTCAGTGACAAGGGGGCGGGGCCCAGTGACCAGAAGGGGCGGGGCAGGTGACAGGAAGTGGGCGGGGCCAAGTGACGAGGGGCGAGGCACGTTCCTCGAACGTGAGGACGCACACGTTGACGCAATAACGCCCCCCCCTCCGGCGCCACTCACCGGCACTTTATCCGGGTACTTGGCCCGGATCTTTTCGCCCTCCGCCCGCCGCACCTCGAACGGCTGTTCGCTCTGGTATTGGAACCGCATTCCCCGGTCCCCGGCTTTCCGATCCCCCGCAGTGCTTCAGCTCCGATTGCCGCCGCCGCCGCTCTTTCTCGCAGTCACTCTCTGGATTGGGAAGCGACACCCCGGCTCGGCAGTTTTGTTTTCTTCGCGGACAAAATGGCGGCCGGCTACAGTCCAACTCGGCGGAGAACAAAACCCGCCCACCGTCAGCGTGATCGACGTCCGTCCGCACCAATTGACGCTCGAGAAGCGACCGCCGCACAATGATTGACAACCGCGAGCACCAATCACCAGTCAGCAGCTGCTCTCCTCCTCCTCCTCCACGCGCGTCGCTTGGGCGGCCAATCAGCCAAAGGAGAGGTGAGATGTGGGCGGGGCTTTGTTTGTTGTTGTGAACTCCGCGGGTTTGATAGACGGTAGGTTGGACCAATGGGTATGCGATGCCGCAAACAGGGCGGGAGATAAGGATGATTGATGGCGGATTGGACCAATCACCTTAGACAACGTCAGAATGGCTGGGCAAGACGTCCCACGGGGGGGCGGGAGTTAGGGATGATTGATGGCGCAGCGGACCATTCGGCTTGGAACAAGTCACACTAGCTGGGCATGACGCTGTGAGGGGGCGGGAGTTGTCGATGATTGATGGCGGCGTGGCCCAATCACCTTGGAGAAGGTCTTAAGCAAACCAATCGGCTTGGGACAACTCACAATGGCTGAGCATGACGCTCTGAGGGGGCGGGAGTGGTCGATGATTGATGGCGGCATGGACCAATCACCTTGGAGAAGGTCTTAAGGAAAAACAAAGACTTGCATTGAAATAGCGCCTTTCAGGACCTCAGGACGTCCCAAAGTGCTTTACAGTCAATGAAATCATTTTTGAAGTGGGGTCACTGTTACAATGTGGGAAAGGAGGCAGACCATTTGCGCACAGCAAGATCCCACAAACAGATCATCTGTTTTTAGTGATGTTGGTTGAGGGATAAATATTGGCCCCAGGACACCGGGGATAACTCCCCTGCTCTTCTTCGAAATATTGGCCGTGGGATCGTATGCTGTGAGGAGGATGTCGTGAAACTCCAGTACGATTTGGACAGGTTGGGTGATTGGGCAGAAACATGGCAAATGCACTATAATGTGGATAAATGTGAGGTTATCCACTTTGGTGGCAAAAACAGGAAGGCAGATTATTATTTGAATGGTAATAGATTGGGAGAAGGGGAAGTGCAAAGAGACCTGGGTGTTCTTGTGCACCAGTCGCTGAAGGTAAGCATGCAGGTGCAGCAGGCGGTTAAGAAGGCAAATGGTATGTTGGCCTTCGTAGCAAGAGGGTTCGAGTACAAGAACAAGGATGTCTTGCTACAGTTGTACAGGGCCTTGGTGAGACCGCACCTTGAGTATTGTGTGCAGTTTTGGTCGCCTTACCTGAGGAAGGACGTTCTTGCCATGGAAGGAGTGCAGCGAAGATTCACCAGGCTGATACCTGGGATGGCAGGAATGACGTATGAGGAGAGATTGTGTCGATTGGGCTTATACTCACTGGAGTTTAGAAGATTGAGAGGGGATCTCATCGAAAACTATAAAATTCTGTCAGGCCTGGACAGACTAGATGCAGGAAGGATGTTTCTGATGGCCGGGGAGTCCAGAACCAGGGGTCATAGTTTAAGGATAAGGGGTAAGCCATTTAGGACTGAAATGAGGAGGAATTTCTTCACCCAGAGAGTGGTGAACCTGTGGAATTCTCTGCCACAGAGGGCGGTGGAGGCCAGTTCATTAAATATATTCAAGAAAGAGTTGGATATATTTCTTAAGGCAAAAGGGATCAAGGGATATGGGGAGAAGGCAGGGACAGGGTACTGAATTTGGATGATCAGCCATGATCTCATTGAATGGCGGAGCAGGCTCGAAGGGCCGAATGGCCTACTCCTGCTCCTATCTTCTATGTTTCTATGAAAGGGTGGTAGAGGCAGGAACCCTCACAACATTCAAGAAGCATTTAGATGAGCACTTGAAACGCCATAGCATACAAGGCTACGGACCAAGTGCTGGAAAATGGGATTAGAATAGACAGGGCTTGATGGCCGGCGCGGACACCATGGGCCGAAGGGCCACTTTCTGCGCTGTATGACTCTAGTAATAGAAATCACATTGTGTATGAGTTACAGAGAACGGGAAAGGAGATAAGGAGTTATCTTCCATCTCACAGCTCTGTATACCTCCGGCGATTGAACTACAGGTTGATGAGGTATTCAGCAAACTGACAACCAAAACTGGTTGGGGTGAGGCCCAGCTATGGGACTAGGTGACTGAAGAACTACAACAAGGAGCGACATCAACCCTTGGACACTGCTGCAGTCAGGTGATGAAGGACGGGGGACCGGTCACCTCCAGATCCAGGGCCTACAATCAACATCGCTAACGGCCAGCCACATGGTTCAGCCAAATCTCGAAGGGGTTTTTGTCTGTGGTTTGTTGGTTTTAATAAACGAACAGTTTTGGGTTGAGCATAAACCTTTGTGTTGGGTGTATTTTGTTCCTGTAAATCCAGAGACTATGGGCTCGATTTACCAAGCCCCGAGGAGGCGGGTTTGGAGGCGGGAGTGGTGGGAAAATTGCAGAATCTGGGGGGCAGGAACCCATCCCGCCTCCATGCCAATGTCCCAGGAGGCGGGTACCCGACCTGTGCTGGGAGCCGTCTCCCCGAGGCGGGAAGGGGATTAGTGCCAATTAACAGGTAGTGAACAGGCAGTTTTTTGCCTAATCCCTATTTTGAGCCCTGAAGTGTGGGCTGTCCGACGGCTCCGAACCACGCCAAGTTAGCGAGGCGGGCCGTCGGTCTACAGGGGTTGGAGGGGTCGAGATGTCCGTTGTGCAGGTGAGTGATGGGTGCATGAGTGCAGAGGTAAGTGTGTGAGGTAAGTGTAAAGTGTTTTAATAAGTTTTACTTACCTTTACTTTCTCCTGCAGGCTTCCTCCCTTCAGTTCTCGGGAGTCCCTCAGCTCACCGGCACAGAAAGCAGAATGGCCGCTGAACTGTCAAAAGCTGCAGTCTCTGCTTTCTGGTCAGGAGAGATCTCTAACTGAGTCTGAGTAGAAGGACTCAAGTTAGAAGACAGATTGTCAGTGTTTGATAGCTTCTCAAACGCCGAGTTTTCATCTGTCAAAAACTCTTGACAGATTAAATGTCAGTCTGTGACGTCACCTGTTGCCGGGTGGCCCTTAATTGGCCTGCTGAGCCCGCTGGGCGGGCTTAACATGGTCAATCAAGTGAAAATCGCGTGGATTGGCCACATCTCGATGGAGGCGGGACTACAACCCAAAAAGTGGGAGTCCCGCCTCCAAAAGCTCCCCATTGACAAAATCCAGCCCTAAGAATCCTTGTAAGGCACAAGGGAGTTGAACACCTTATGCGTGCTTGGGAGGTGCTGCCGAAGAAGCCTTGGCGAGTTGCTGCAGTGCATCTTGTAGACGGTACACACTGCAGCCACGGTGCGCCGGTGGTGGAGGGAGTGAATGTTTAAGGTGGTGGATGGGGTGCCAATCAAGCGGGCTGCTTTATCCTGGATGGTGTCGAGCTTCTTGAGTGTTGTTGGAGCTGCCCTCATCCAGGCAAGTGGAGAGTATTCCATCACACTCCTGACTTGTGTCTTGTAGATGGTGGAAAGGCTTTGGGGAGTCAGGAGGTGAGACACTCACCAATGAATACCCAGCCTTTGAATCATAGAATCATAGACTGGTTACATAAGGACATAAGAAATAGGAGCAGGAGTAGGCCAATCGGCCCCTCGAGCCTGCTCCGCCATTCAATAAGAGCATGGCTGATCTGATCCTAACCGCCAATCTACTATCACAGAACCATCTCCTGAAATCTAACACAGAATTAGACACATGAAATAGGAGCAGGATCAGGCTACACGGCCCCTGGGCCCGCTCCGCTACCCACAGGGCCATGGCCGATCCGAACCTAGACTCATGTCCAAATTCCTGCCCGCTCCCCATAACCCTTAATTCCCTTTACTTCTAGGAAACTGTCTATTTCTGTTTTAAATTTATGTAATGATGTCGCTTCTACAGCTTTTTGGGGCAGCATATTCCATGGACCTACCACCCTCTGAGTGAAGTAGTTCTTCCTCATCTCAGTTTTGAAAGAGCAGCCCCTTATTCTAAGACTATGCCCCCTAGTTCTAGTTTCACCCATCATCTGGAACATCCTCCCCGCATCCACCCGATCCAACCCCTTCACAATCTTGTATGTTTCAATAAGATCGCCTCTCATTCTTCTGAACTCCAATGAGTAGAGTCCCAATCTACTCAACCTCTCCTCATATGTCCATCCCCTCATCCCCGGGATTAACCGAGTGAACCTTCTTTGTACTGACTCGAGAGCAAGTATGTCTTTTCTTAAGTATGGACACCAAAACTGTATGCAGTATTCCAGGTGCGGTCTAACCAATACCTTGCACAACTGCAGCAATACCTCCCTATTTTTATATTCTATCCCCCTAGCAATGAAAGCCAACATTCCATTGGCCTTCTTAATCACTTGCTGCACCTGCATACTAACCTTTTGAGTTTCGTGCACCAGGACCCCCAGATCCCTTTGTACTTCAGTACTTTCCAGTTTCTTGCCATTAAGATAATAACTTGCTCTACGATTCTTCCTGCCAAAGTGCATAACCTCACACTTTCCAGTATTGTATTCCATCTGCCAAATCTCTGCCCACTTACTTAGCCTGTCTATGTCCTCTTGCAGGTTTTTTATGTCCTCCTCACTCACTACATTCCCCCCCATCTTAGTATCATCTGCAAACTTTGATATGTTACACTCGGTCCCCTCCTCCAAATCGTTAATATAGATTGTAAAGAGTTGGGGACCCAGCACTGACCCCTGCGGAACACCACTAGTTACTGATTGCCAGTCTGAGAATGAACCATTTATCCCAACTCTCTGCCTTCTGTTAGATAGCCAATCCTCTATCCATGCCAGAATATTACCCCCAATCCCGTGATTTTTTATCTTGAGCAATAATCTTTTGTGTGGCACCTTGTCAAATGCCTTTTGGAAGTCTAAATACACTACGTCCACTGGTTCCCCTTTATCCACCCTATATGTTACTTCCTCAAAGAACTCCAGCAAATTTGTCAAACATGACTTCCCCTTCATAAAACCATGCTGACTTTGTCCTATTAAATTATGATTATCCAAATGTCCTGTTACTGTCTCCTAAATAATGGACTCCAAAATTTTACCTACCACAGATGTTAGGCTAACCGGTCTATAGTTTCCAGCCTTCTGTCTACTGCCCTTTTTAAATAAGGGCGTTACATTAGCAGTTTTCCAGTCTGCCGGGACCTTTGCTGAGTCCAGGGAGTTTTGGAAAATTATTACCAATGCATCCACAATCCCTACCGCCACTTACCTCAAGACCCTAGGATGTAAGCCATCAGGTCCAGGTGATTTATCCGCCTTGAGTCCCATTATTTTACCGAGTACCACTTCCTTAGTGATTTTGATCGTGTTTAGCTCCTCCCCCCCTATAGCCCCCTGTTTGTCCAGTGTTGGGATATTCTTAGTGTCTTCTACTGTAAAGACTGATACAAAATATTCATTCAGTGTTTTTGCCATCTCCATATTTCCCACCATTAATTTCCCAATCTCATCCTCTAAGGGACCAACATTTACTTTAGCCACCCTTTTTCTTTTTATATAACTATAAAAACTCTTACTATCTGTTTTTATATTTTTTGCTAATTTACTTTCATAATCTATCTTCCCTTTCTTAATCAATCTTTTTGTTATTTTTTGCTGTCTTTTAAAGTTTTCCCAATCCTCTATCCTCCCACTAGATTTGGCTACCCTTGTTTTTAGTCAAATACTATCCTTAATTTCTTTACTTAGCCACGGATGGCTGTCTTTTCTTTTACACCCTTTTCTTCTCAGTGGAATATATTTTTTTTGGAAGTTGTAAAATAACTCCTTAAATGTACACCACTGATCATGTATCGTCTTACCCTTTAATCTATTTTCCCAATCCACTCTACTCAATTCCACTCTCATACCTTCATAGTCTCCTTTATTCAAGCTCAGCACGCTTGTTTGAGATCCAACCTTCTCACCCTCTAATTGAATATGGAATTCAACCATATTATGGTCACTCATTCCAAGGGGATCTTTTACCAGGACATTTTTAATTAATCCTGTCTCGTTACACAGGACCAGATCTAAGGTTGCTTGCCCCCTGGTCGGTTCAGTTACATACTGCTCAAGAAACCCATCCCTAATACACTCAATGAACTCATCCTCAAGGCAGCCCTGCCCAATTTGATTTGTCCAATTAATATGATAGTTAAAATCCCCCATAATTATAGATGTTCCCTTATTACAGCACGGAAGGAGGCCACTCAGCCTGTCGAGCCGGTGCCGGCTCTCTGCAAGAGCACCTCAGCTAGTCCCATTCCCCCGCCCTTTCCCCGTAGCCCTGCAATTTTTTTTCCTTCAGGTACTTATCCAACTCCCTTTTGAAAGCCACGATTGAGTCTGCCTCCACCACCCTCTCAGGCAGTGCATTCCAAATCCTAACCACTCGCTGCGTAAAATGGTTTTTCCTCGTGTCGCCTTTGGTTCTTCTGCCAATCACTTTAAATCTGTGTCCTCTGGTTCTCGACCCTTCCGCCAATGGGAACAGTTTCTCTCTATCTACTCTGTCTAGACCCCTCATGATTTTGAACACCTCGATCAAATCTCTTCTCACCCTTCTCTGCTCTAAGGAGAACAACCCCAGCTTCTCCAGTCTATCCACGCAACTGAAGCCCCTCATCCCTGGAATCATTCTTGTGAATCTGTTCTGCGCCCTCTCTAAGGCCTTCACATCCTTCCCAAAGTGCGGTGCCCAGAATTGGACACAATACTCCAGCTGAGGTCGGGCCAGTGTTTTACGACTAGTGTTGTATGACCTGCTCTTGTAGATATAAAGAACAGCAAAGGGATACGAAGAAAGTGGTGAGAGACTCAAAAGGGAATACGAGAAAAAGCTTGCGAGGGATATCTAGAACAACACTAAAGGTTTTTACAAGTATATTAAGAGAAAGAGGGCTAAGTGTAATGTGGGTCCATTAAAGGCAGATGATGGGGAGATTGTAATTGAAAATCAGGAACAGGCAGACTTGCTAAATACATACTTAACTGATAGACAGAGAGAAACTATTTCCTCTGGTGGGGAGAGTGCAGAACAGGCTCGCCTGAATGGCCTCCTCAGTTCTTATGTAACAGGCTCGAGGGGCTGAATGGCCTCCTCCTGTCCCTGTGTAACAGGCTCGAGGGGCTGAATGGCCTCCTCCTGTCCCTGTGTAACAGGCTCGAGGGGCTGAATGGCCTCCTCCTGTCCCTGTGTAACAGGCTCGAGGGGCTGAATGGCCTCCTCCTGTCCCTGTGTAACAGGCTCGAGGGGCTGAATGGCCTACCCCTGCTCCTGTGTAACAGGCTCGAGGGGCTGAATGGCCTCCTCCTGTCCCTGTGTAACAGACTCGAGGGGCTGAATGGCCTCCCCCTGCTCCTGTGTAACAGGTTCGAGGGGCTGAATGGCCTCCTCCTGTCCCTGTGTAACAGACTCGAGAGGTTGAATGGCCTCCTCCTGTCCCTGTGTAACAGACTCGAGGGGCTGAATGGCCTCCTCCTGTCCCTGTGTAACAGACTCGAGGGGCTGAATGGCCTCCTCCTGTCCCTGTGTAACAGACTCGAGAGGTTGAATGGCCTCCTCCTGTCCCTGTGTAACAGACTCGAGGGGCTGAATGGCCTCCTCCTGTCCCTGTGTAACAGACTCGAGGGGCTGAATGGCCTCCTCCTGTCCCTGTGTAACAGACTCGAGGGGTTGAATGGCCTCCTCCTGTCCCTGTGTAACAGACTCGAGAGGTTGAATGGCCTCCTCCTGTCCCTGTGTAACAGACTCGAGGGGCTGAATGGCCTCCTCCTGTCCCTGTGTAACAGACTCGAGAGGTTGAATGGCCTCCTCCTGTCCCTGTGTAACAGACTCGAGAGGTTGAATGGCCTCCTCCTGTCCCTGTGTAACAGACTCGAGAGGTTGAATGGCCTCCTCCTGTCCCTGTGTAACAGACTCGAGGGGCTGAATGGCCTCCTCCTGTCCCTGTGTAACAGACTCGAGAGGTTGAATGGCCTCCTCCTGTCCCTGTGTAACAGACTCGAGAGGTTGAATGGCCTCCTCCTGTCCCTGTGTAACAGACTCGAGGGGCTGAATGGCCTCCTCCTGTCCCTGTGTAACAGACTCGAGAGGTTGAATGGCCTCCTCCTGTCCCTGTGTAACAGGCTCAAGGGGCTGAACAGTCTCCTCCTGTTCCCTCCTAAGTGGTGAAGGAGTGTATGTATAACTTGTACCGTTTTCTGGAGGAGCAGGGAGTGAAGAAACCGTACACAATCGTGTGTTTGTAAGAAGGATCTGGGCTCCATTTAAATATATGGTTTGCTTGACCAAAAAAACTATCTTATGCACAGGCAGTGGGAACCACTGCAACCAACAGAGAAAAACGCTTGTCCTTGCAGGCTTTCGCTGTTGATTAGATCGTACGCTCCTCTCTGTGCTGTTAATTAGTTTATGGGATGTGGGCGTCGCTGGGCAAGGCCAGCATTTATTGCCCATCCCTAATTGCCCCTTGAGAAGGTGGTGGTGAGCCGCCTTCTTGAACCGCTGCAGTCCGTGTGGTGAAGGTACTCCCACAGTGCTGTTAGGGAGGGAGTTCCAGGATTTTGACCCAGCGACGATGAAGGATCGGCCGATATACTTCCCAGTCAGGATGGTGTGTCACTTGGAGGGGAACTTGGAGGTGGTGGTGTTCCCATGTGCCTGCTGCCCTTGTCCTTCTAGGTGGAAGAGGTCGCGGGTTTGGGAGGTGCTGCCGAAGAAGCCTTGGTGAGTTGCTGCAGTGCATCTTGTAGATGGTACACACTGCAGCCTCGGTGCGCCGGTGGTGGAGGGAGTGAATGATTAAGGTGCCAATCAAGCGGGCTGCTTTGTCCTGGACGGTGTCGAGCTTCTTGAGTGTTGTTGGAGCTGCACTCATCCAGGCAAGTGGAGAGTATTCCATCACACTCCTGACTTGTGCCTTGTAGATGGTGGAAAGGCTTTGGGGAGTCAGGAGGTGAGACACTCGCCGCAGAATACCTAGCCTCTGACCTGCTCCAATTCACAGACTCGTCAATGAGAAAGCTATGGCACGCCAAAGTATCTGTGATTAATGCCTCTTCCACTTAATCACTGCTATTGATTGAGTTTGCTTCAAACAGGAAAAAACAGGACGTAAAGGACAGCTAGCTATCAGCCCGGACATATGACTGACCCAGGGGATATAAAGGACGGTGAAACTCGGGGGGGCTGTACTACAGCCGGGTGGGGTGATTCCCCCACACAAAGACCTACAAGAGCTCGAGCGAACTCATCAATCGCTTGGGCTTGTACCGAGGACGTGTATGTGTTGTTTGCTCGCTGTTGGCTAAAGCACTGGCGAGGTACCACCAGTGCTACCTCTTCGAGGATTTGAGTACAGGAACAAGGATCTCTTGCTGCAGTTGTACAGGGCCTTGGTGAGACCACACCTTGAGTACTGTGTGCAGTTTTGGTCACCTTATCTGAGGAGGGTTGTTCTTGCCATGGAGGGAGTGCAGCGAAGATTCACCAGGCTGATACCTGGGATGGCAGGAATGACGTATGAGGAGAGATTGGGTCGATTAGGCTTATATTCGCTAGAGATTAGACGAATGAGAGGGGATCTCATTGAAACTTATAAAATTCTAACAGGACTAGACAGACTAGATGCAGGAAGGATGTTCCCGATGGCGGGGGAGTCCAGAACCAGGGGTCACAGTCTAAGGATAAGGGGTAGGCCATTTAGGACTGAGATGAGGAGGAATTTCTTCACCCAGAGAGTGGTGAACCTGTGGAATTCTCTGCCACAGAGGGCGGTGGAGGCCAGTTTATTAAGTATATTCAAGAAAGAGTTGGATATATTTCTTCAGGCTAAAGGGATCAATGGATATGGGGAGAAGGCAGGGACCGGGTACTGAATTTGGATGATCAGCCATGATCTCATTGAATGGCAGAGCAGGCTCGAAGGGCCGAATGGCCTACTCCTGCTCCTATCTTCTATGTTTCTATGTTTACACCCACCTGAGAGAGCAGACGGGACCTCGGTTAAACATCTCATCCGAAAGACGGCCCCTCCGACAGTACAGCGCTCCCTCAGTACTGCCCCTCCGACAGTGCAGCGCTCCCTCAGTACTGCCCCTCCGACAGTGCAGCGCTCCCTCAGTACTGCCCCTCCGACAGTGCAGCGCTCCCTCAGTACTGCCCCTCCGACAGTGCGGCGCTCCCTCAGTACTGCCCCTCCGACAGTGCGGTGCTCCCTCAGTACTGCCCCTCCGACAGTGCGGTGCTCCCTCAGTACTGCCCCTCCGACAGTGCGGCACTCCCTCAGTACTGCCCCTCCGACAGTGTAGCGCTCCCTCAGTACTAAGTAAAGAAATTAAGGATAGTATTCGACTAAAAACAAGGGCATATAAGGTAGCCAAATCTAGTGGGAGGATAGAGGATTGGGAAAACTTTAAAAGACAGCAAAAAATAACAAAAAGATTGATTAGGAAAGGGAAGATAGATTATGAAAGTAAATTAGCAAAAAATATAAAAACAGATAGTAAGAGTTTTTATAGTTATATAAAAAGAAAAAGGGTGGCTAAAGTAAATGTTGGTCCCTTAGATGATGAGACCGGGAAATTAATGGTGGGAAATATGGAGATGGCAAAAACACTGAATATTTTGTATCAGTCTTTACAGTAGAGGACACCAAGAATATCCCAACACTGGACAAGCAGGGGGCTATAGGGGGGGAGGAGATAAACACGATCAAAATCACTAAGGAAATGGTACTCGGTAAAATAATGGGACTCAAGGCGGATAAATCGCCTGGACCTGATGGCTTACATCCAAGGGTCTTGAGGGAAGTGGCGGTAGGGATTGTGGATGCATTGGTAATAATCTTCCAAAACTCCCTGGACTCAGCAAAGGTCCCAGCAGACTGGAAAACTGCTAATGTAACACCCTTATTTAAAAAGGGCAGCAGACAGAAGGCTGGAAACTATAGACCGGTTAGCCTAACATCTGTGGTAGGTAAAATTTTGGAGTCCATTATTAAGGAGACAGTAACAGGACATTTGGATAATCATAGTTTAATAAGACAAAGTCAGCATGGTTTTATGAAGGGGAAGTCATGTTTGACAAATTTGCTGGAGTTCTTTGAGGAAGTAACATACAGGGTGGATAAAGGTGAACCAGTGGACGTAGTGTATTTAGACTTCCAAAAGGCATTTGACAAGGTGCCACACAAAAGATTATTGCTTAAGATAAAAAATCACGGGATTGGGGGTAATATTCTGGCATGGATAGAGGATTGGCTATCTAACAGAAGGCAGAGAGTTGGGATAAATGGTTCATTCTCAGACTGGCAATCAGTAACCAGTGGTGTTCCGCAGGGGTCAGTGCTGGGTCCCCAACTCTTTACAATCTATATTAACGATTTGGAGGAGGGGACCGAGTGTAACATATCAAAGTTTGCAGATGATACTAAGATGGGAGGGAAAGTAGTGAGAGAGGAGGACATAAAAAACCTGCAAGGGGACATAGACAGGCTAAGTAAGTGGGCAGAGATTTGGCAGATGGAATACAATACTGGAAAGTGTGAGGTTATGCACTTTGGCAGGAAGAATCGTAGAGCAAGTTATTATCTTAATGGCAAGAAACTGGAAAGTACTGAAGTACAAAGGGATCTGGGGGTCCTGGTGCACGAAACTCAAAAGGTTAGTATGCAGGTGCAGCAAGTGATTAAGAAGGCCAATGGAATGTTGGCTTTCATTGCTAGGGGGATAGAATATAAAAATAGGGAGGTATTGCTTCAGTTGTACAAGGTATTGGTGAGACCGCATCTAGAATACTGCATTCAGTTTTGGTGTCCATACTTAAGAAAAGACATACTTGACTTGCTCTCGAGTCAGTACAAAGAAGGTTCACTCGGTTAATCCCGGGGATGAGGGGATGGACATATGAGGAGAGGTTGAGTAGATTGGGACTCTACTCATTGGAGTTCAGAAGAATGAGAGGTGATCTTATTGAAACATATAAGATTGTGAAGGGGTTGGATCGGGTGGATGCGGGGAGGATGTTCCAGATGATGGGTGAAACTAGAACTAGGGGGCATAGTCTTAGAATAAGGGGCTGCTCTTTCAAAACTGAGATGAGGAGGAACTACTTCACTCAGAGGGTGGTAGGTCCATGGAATATGCTGCCCCAAAAAGCTGTCGAAGCTACATCATTACATAAATTTAAAACAGAAATAGACAGTTTCCTAGAAGAAAAGGGAATTAAGGGTTACGGGGAGCGGGCAAGAATTTGGACATGAGTTTAGGTGCGGATCGGTCATGGCCCTGTGGGTAGCGGAGCGGGCCCAGGGGCCGTGTAGCCTGATCCTGCTCCTGTTTCGTGTGTCTAATTCTGTTAGATTCAGGAGATAGTCCTGTCATAGTAGATTGGCGGTTAGGATCAGATCAGCCATTATCTTATTGAATGGCGGAGCAGGCTCGAGGGGCCAATTGGCCTACTCCTGCTCCTATTTCTTATGTTCTTATGCCCCTCCGACAGTGCGGCGCTCCCTCAGTACTGAGGGAGCACTGCGCTGTCAAAGGGGCTGTACTGAGGGAGCGCTGCACTGTCGGAGGGGCAGTACTGAGGGAGTGCTGTACTGTCAGAGGTGCCGTCTTTCGGATGAGACGTTAAACCGAGGCCCCGTCTGCTCTCTCAGGTGGATGTAAAAGATCCCATGGCACTATTTCGAAGAAGAACAGAGGAGTTATCCCTGGTGTCCTGGCCAATATTTATCCCTCAAACAATATAACAAAAAAACAGATTATCCAGTCATTAGCTGTTTGTGGGAGCTTGCTGTGCGCAAATATAAAAATAGGAGCAGGAGTCGGCTATTCGGCCCTTCGAGCCTGCTCCGCCATTCAATATGATCATGGCTGATCGTCTATCTCAATACCATATTCCCGCTCTCTCCCCATACCCCTTGATGCCTTTTGTGTCTAGAAATCTATCTATCTCCTTCTTCAATATATTCAGTGACTTGGCCTCCACAGCCTTCTGTGGTGGAGAATTCTACAGGTTCACCACCCTCTGAGAGAAGACATTTCTCCTCATCTCAGTCCTAACTGTCCTACCCCATATCCTGAGACTGTGACCCCTCGTTCTAGATCCCTCAGCCAGGGGAAACACCCTCCCTGCATCCAGTCTGTCTAGCCCTGACAGAATTTTATACGTTTCAATGAGATCCCCTCTCATTCTTCTAAACTCTAGTGAATACAGGCCTAGTCGACCCAATCTCTCCTCATATGACAGTCCCGCCATCCCAGGAATCAGTCTGGTGAACCTTCGCTGCCACGTTTCCCACATTACAACAGTGACTCTACTTCAAACAACAACAGCAACCACTTGCATTTATATAGCGCCTTTAACGGAGTAAAACGTCCCAAGGCGCTTCACAGGAGTATTTTAAGGCAGAAAATTTGACACCGAGCCACATAAGGAGAAATCAGGGCAGGTGACCAAAAGCTTGGTCAAAGAGGGAGGTTTTTAAGGAGCGTCTTAAAGGAGGCAAGAGAGGCGGAGAGGTTTAGGGAGGGGATTCCAGAGCTTAGGGCCCAGGCAGCTGAAGGTACGGCCGCCAATGGTGGAGTGATGGAAATCGGGGATGCTCAAGAGGGCAGAATCAGAGGAGCACAAATATCTCGGGGGGGGTTGTGGAGCTGGAGGAGATTACAGAGCTAGGGAGGGGAGTTGTCGTATTCCGCCCCGGGGGGTAGCGGATAGAAGTAGTACGCACAACCACAGCGGGAGACCATGGTGAGCTGGAAGCACGATCGAACACAGGCCTAGGAGGAGGGGGAGAGAGAGAGAGAGAGAGAGAGAGACACAGTCAGGGTCGGGGTGAAAGTGTAGGAACACAGGAATGGTATGAGGGTTCGGTTAACCCCTCCCTCAGAAAGCTCGGGGGAAGCGAGTGGGGCAGGAAGAAGTGGCCCCATTCGATATGTGTGAGCCTCAGACAGGGGGAAGTTGGCGAGATATTCAACTATATGGGGCATCACGAGCACCACAATCCTGTCCTTAAAGGAGGAGAGAGAAGTAGAGAGGCGGAAAGGTTTCGGGAGGGAGTTCCAGAGCTTAGGGCCTTGGCAGCTGAAGGCACGGCCACCAATGGTTGCACGGTGGCATAGTGGTTAGCACTGTTGCCTCACAGCGCCAGGGACCCGGGTTCGAATCCGGCCTCGGGTGACTGTCTGTGTGGAGTTTGCACATTCTCCCCGTGTTTGCGTGGGTTTCCTCCGGGTGCTCCGGTTTCCTCCCACAGTCCAAAGATGTGCGGGTTAGGTTGATTGGCTATGATAAATTGACCCTTAGTGTTAGGGGGATTAAATACGTGGGGTTACGGGGATAGGGTGGGATATGTGTTGGTGTAGGGGTTACGGGGATCGGGTGGGATATGTGTCGGTGCAGGCTCGATGGGCCGAAATGGCCTCTATCTGTACTGTGAGATTTCTGTGATTCTGTGAACCCCTCCCTCAGAAAGCTTGGGGGAAGCGAGTGGGGCAAGAAGGAGTGGCCCCATTCGATATGTGTGAGCCTCAGACGGGGGGAGTTGGCGAGATATTCAACTACATGGGGCATCGCGAGCACCACAATCCTGTCCTTAAAGGAGGAGAGAGAAGTAGAGAGGCGGAAAGGTTTCGGGAGGGAGTTCCAGAGCTTAGGGCCTTGGCAGCTGAAGGCACGGCCGCCAATGGTTGAGCGATTATAATCAGGGATGCTCAAGAGGGCAGAATTAGAGGAGTGCAGATCTCTTTTTTTTTATTCATTGATGGGATGTGGGCGTCGCTGGCTGGCTAGGCCTGCATTTAGTGCCCATCCCTAATTGCCCTTGAGAAGGTGGTGGTGAGCCGCCTTCTTGAACCGCTGCAGTCCATATGGTGTAGGTACACCCACAATGCTGTTAGGAAGGGAGTTCCAGGATTTTGGCCCAGCGACAGTGAAGGAACGGCGATACAGGTCCAAGTCAGGATGGTGTGTGGATTGGAGGGGAACTTGTAGGTGGTGATGTTCCCATGCGTCTGCTGCCCTTGTCCTTCTAAGTGGTAGAGGTCGCGGGTTTGGAAGGTGCTGTTGAAGGAGCTTTGGCGAGTTGCTGCAGTGCATCTTGTAGATGGTACACACCGCAGCCACGGTACGCCAGTGGTGGAGGGAGTGAATGTTGAAGGTGGTGGATGGGGTGCCAATCAAGGGGGCTGCTTTATCCTAAATGGTGTCGAGTTTCTTGAGTGTTGTTGGAGCTGCGCTCATCCAGGCAAGTGGAGAGTATTCCATCACACTCCTGACTTGTGCCTTGTAGATGGTGGAAAGGCTTTGGGGAGTCAGGAGGTGAGACACTCGCCGCAGAATTCCCAGCCTCTGACCTGCTCTTGTAGCCACAGTATTTATATGGCTGGTCCAGTTCAGTTTCTGATCAATGGTGACCCCCAGGATGTTGATAGTGGGGGATTCAGCGATGGTAATGCCATTGAATGTCAAGGGGAGATGGTTAGAGTCTCACTTGTTGGAGATGGTCATTGCCTGGCACTTGTGTGGTGCGAATGTTACTTGCTACTTGTCAGCCCAAATCTGAATGTTGTCCAGGTCTTGCTGCATATGGACACGGACTGCGTCAGTATCTGACGAGTCTCGAATGGTGCTGAACAGTGTGCAATCATCAGCGAACATCCCCACTTCTGACCTTATGATGGAGGGAAGGTCATTGATGAAACAGCTGAAGATGGTTGGGCCTAGGACACTGCCCTGAGGAACTCCTGCAGTGATGTCATGTGATTGAGATGAATGACCTCCAACAACCACAGCCAACTTCCTTTGTGCTAGGTATGATTCCAACCAATGGAGAGTTTTCCCCTTGATACCCATTGACTTCAGTTTTGCTAGGGCTCCTTGATGCCACACTCGATCAAATGCTGCCTTGATGTCAAGGGCAGTCACTCTCACCTTACCTCTTGAGTTCAGCTCTTTTGTCCATGTTTGGACCAAGGCTGTAATGAGGTCAAGAGCTGAGTGGCCCTGGCGGAACCCAAACTGGGCGTCAGTTAGCAGGTTATTGCTGAGTAAGTGCCGCTTGATAGCACAGGGGGTTGTGGGGCTGGAAGAGATTACAGAGAGGGAGGGGCGAGGCCATGGAGGGATTTGAAAACAAGGATGAGAATTTTGAAATCGAGGCGCTGCTTAACCGGGAGCCAATGTAGGTCAACGCGCACAGGGGAGACGGCCGGACGGGACTTGGTGAGAGTTAGAACACGGGGCAGCGTGAAACACAGACCTGAAACGCTAACTCGGTTTCTCTCTCCACGGATGCTCCCCGACCCGCTGGGCGTTTTCCGCTGTCATCGTGGATGTTTTACCGTTGGTTTTGGCATGGTTGTCACAGTAACAACGTTGCTACGACCATCTGCCAACGGCATAGGGCCAAAGAAAGGACCGCCTCTCTCTTTCAGCCAATCGCAGGCACACAAAAAAGCCAGCCCCACCCCCGCCGTAGGATTCTGCTTCTGTATCTGAGAAGCTTAAGGGTTGACCCGTAGGAGAGACCCGACAACAGGGAGTCTTAGTTCAACCATTTTACTTGATTAGCCAACTTCTTCTTCTTCTTCTTCTTAGGCAGTCCCTCGGAACTGAGGATGACTTGCTTCCACATTAAAGATGAGTTCTCAGGTGACTGCTGAGTCCAATGCGGGACCGACAGTCTCTGTCACAGGTGGGGCAGACGGTGGTTGAAGGGGCGGGTGGGTGGGGTGTTTGGGTTGACATGCACTCCTTGCGCTTGGCTTCCGCTTGCTCCCGGCGAAGAGACTCGAGGTGTTCGGCACCTTCCCGGATACTTCTCCTCCACTTTGTGCGGTCTTGGGCCAGGGATTCCCAGGTGTCGGTGGGGATGTTACACTTTTTCCAAGGAGGCTTTGAGGGTGTCCTTGAAGTGTTTCCTCTGCCCACCTGGGGCTCTCTTGCCGTGTCGGAGCTCCGAGTAGAGCGCTTGTTTTGGGAGTCTCGTATCGGGCATGCGGACAATGTGACCCGTCCATCGGAGCTGATCGCGCGTGGTCAAAGCTTCGATGCTGGGGATGTTGGCCTGAGCGAGAACACTGATGTTGGTGCGCCTATCCTGCCACTGGATTTGCAGGATCTTGCGGAGGCAGCATAGACATAGAAACATAGAAGATAGGAGCAGGAGTAGGCCATTCGGCCCCTCGAGCCTGCTCTGCCATTCAATGCGATCATGGCTGATCATCCAAATTCAGTACCCTGTCCCTGCTTTCTCCCCATACCCCTTGATCCCTTTAGCCTTAAGAAATATATCCAACTCCTTCTTGAATATATTTAATGACTTGGCCTCAACTGCCTTGTGTGGTAGAGAATTCCACAGGTTCACCACTCTCTGGGTGAAGAAATTCCTCCTCATCTCAGTCCTAAATGGCTTACCCCTTATCCTTAGACTGTGACCCCTGGTTCTGGACTCCCCCGCCATCGGGAACATCCTTCCTGCATCTAGTCTGTCTAGTCCTGTTAGAATTTTATAAGTTTCAGTGAGATCCCCTCTCATTCTTCTAAACTCCAGCGAGTACAAGCCCAATCGACCCAATCTCTCCTCATACGTCATTCCTGCCATCCCAGGTATCAGCCTGGTGAATCTTCGCTGCACTCCCTCCATGGCAAGAACATCCTTCCTCAGGTATGGTGACCAAAACTGCACACAATACTCAAGGTGTGGTCTCACCAAGGCCCTGTACAACTGCAGCAAGAGATCCTTGCTCCTGTACTCAAATCCTCGAAGAGGTAGCACTGGTGGTACCTCTCCAGTGCTTTAGCCAACAGCGAGCAAATAACACATACACGCCCTCGGTACAAGCCCAAGCGATTGATGAGTTCGCTCGAGCTCTTGTAGGTCTTTGTGTGGGGGAATCACCCCACCCGGCTGTAGTACAGCCCCCCCGGGTTTCACCGTCCTTTATATCCCCTGGGTCAGTCATATGTCCGGGCTGATAGCTAGCTGTCCTTTACGTCCTGTTTTTTCCTGTTTGAAGCAAACTCAATCAATAGCAGTGATTAAATGGAAGAGGCATTAATCACGGATACTTTGGCGTGCCATAGCTTTCTCATTGACGAGTCTGTGAATTGGAGCAGGTCAGAGGCTGGGTATTCTGCGGCGAGTGTCTCACCTCCTGACTCCCCAAAGCCTTTCCACCATCTACAAGGCACAAGTCAGGAGTGTGATGGAATACTCTCCACTTGCCTGGATGAGTGCAGCTCCAACAACACTCAAGAAGCTCGACACCATCCAGGATAAAGCAGCCCGCTTGATTGGCACCCCATCCACCACCTTAAACATTCACTCCCTCCACCACCGGCGCACCGTGGCCGCAGTGTGTACCATCTACAAGATGCACTGCAGCAACTCGCCAAGGCTTCTTCGGCAGCACCTCCCAAGCACGCATAAGGTGTTCAGCTCCCTTGTGCCTTGCAAGGATTCTTAGGGCTGGATTTTGTCAATGGGGAGCTTTTGGAGGCGGGACTCCCACTTTTTGGGTTGTAGTCCCGCCTCCATCGAGATGTGGCCAATCCATGCGATTTTCACTTGATTGACTGTGTTAAGTCCGCCCAGCGGGCTCAGCAGGCCAATTAAGGGCCACCCGGCAACAGGTGACGTCACAGATTGACATTTAATCTGTCAAGAGCTTTTGACAGATGAAAACTCGGCGTTTGAGAAGCTGTCAAACACTGACAATCTGTCTTCTAACTTGAGTCCTTCTACTCAGACTCAGTTAGAGATCTCTCCTGACCAGAAAGCAGAGGCTGCAGCTTTTGACAGTTCAGCGGCCATTCTGCTTTCTGTGCCGGTGAGATGAGGGACTCCCGAGAACTGAAGGGAGGAAGCCTGCAGGAGAAAGTAAAGGTAAGTAAAACTTATTAAAACACTTTACACTTACCTCACACACTTACCTCTGCACTCATGCACCCATCACTCACCTGCACAACGGACATCTCCACCCCTCCAACCCCTGTAGACCGACGGCCCGCCTCGCTAACTTGGCGTGGTTCGGAGCCGTCGGACAGCCCACACTTCAGGGCTAAAAATAGGGATTAGGCAAAAAACTGCCTGTTCACTACCTGTTAATTGGCACTAATCCCCTTCCCGCCTCGGGGAGACGGCTCCCAGCACAGGTCGGGTACCCGCCTCCTGGGACATTGGCACGGAGGCGGGTTGGGGGCGGGATGGGTTCCTGCCCCCCAGATTCTGCAATTTTCCCACCACTCCCGCCTCCAAACCCGCCTCCTCGGGGCTCGGTAAATCGAGCCCATAGTCTCTGGATTTACAGGAACAAAATACACCCAACACAAAGGTTTATGCTCAACCCAAAACTGTTCGTTTATTAAAACCAACAAACCACAGACAAAAACCCCTTCGAGATTTGGCTGAACCATGTGGCTGGCCGTTAGCGATGTTGATTGTAGGCCCTGGACCTGGAGGTGACCGGTCCCCCATCCTTCTTCACCTGACTGCAGCAGTGTCCAAGGGTTGATGTCGCTCCTTGTTGTAGTTCTTCAGTCACCTAGTCCCATAGCTGGGCCTCACCCCAACCAGTTTTGGTTGTCAGTTTGCTGAATACCTCATCAACCTGTAGTTCAATCGCCGGAGGTATACAGAGCTGTGAGATGGAAGATAACTCCTTATCTCCTTTCCCGTTCTCTGTAACTCATACACAATGTGATTTCTATTACTAGAGTCATACAGCGCAGAAAGTGGCCCTTCGGCCCATGGTGTCCGCGCCGGCCATCAAGCCCTGTCTATTCTAATCCCATTTTCCAGCACTTGGTCCGTAGCCTTGTATGCTATGGCGTTTCAAGTGCTCATCTAAATGCTTCTTGAATGTTGTGAGGGTTCCTGCCTCTACCACCCTTTCATAGAAACATAGAAGATAGGAGCAGGAGTAGGCCATTCGGCCCTTCGAGCCTGCTCCGCCATTCAATGAGATCATGACTGATCATCCAAATTCAGTACCCTGTCCCTGCCTTCTCCCCATATCCCTTGATCCCTTTTGCCTTAAGAAATATATCCAACTCTTTCTTGAATATATTTAATGAACTGGCCTCCACCGCCCTCTGTGGCAGAGAATTCCACAGGTTCACCACTCTCTGGGTGAAGAAATTCCTCCTCATTTCAGTCCTAAATGGCTTACCCCTTATCCTTAAACTATGACCCCTGGTTCTGGACTCCCCGGCCATCAGAAACATCCTTCCTGCATCTAGTCTGTCCAGGCCTGACAGAATTTTATAGTTTTCGATGAGATCCCCTCTCAATCTTCTAAACTCCAGTGAGTATAAGCCCAATCGACACAATCTCTCCTCATACGTCATTCCTGCCATCCCAGGTATCAGCCTGGTGAATCTTCGCTGCACTCCTTCCATGGCAAGAACGTCCTTCCTCAGGTAAGGCGACCAAAACTGCACACAATACTCAAGGTGCGGTCTCACCAAGGCCCTGTACAACTGTAGCAAGACATCCTTGTTCCTGTACTCGAACCCTCTTGCTACGAAGGCCAACATACCATTTGCCTTCTTAACCGCCTGCTGCACCTGCATGCTTACCTTTAGCGACTGGTGCACAAGAACACCCAGGTCTCTTTGCGCTTCCCCTTCTCCCAATCTATTGCCATTCAAATAATAATCTGCCTTCCTGTTTTTGCCACCAAAGTGGATAACCTCACATTTATCCACATTATAGTGCATTTGCCATGTTTCTGCCCAATCACCCAACCTGTCCAAATTGTACTGGAGTTTCACGACATCCTCCTCACAGCTTACCCTCCCACCCAGCTTTGTGTCGTCTGCAAATTTGGAGCTATTACATCCAATTCCCTCGTCCAGATCATTAACATATATTGTGAACAGCTGGGGTCCTAGGACCGATCCTTGCGGTACCCCACTAGTCACTGCCTGCCACTCGGAAAATGACCCGTTTATTCCAATTCTTTGCTTTCTGTCCGCCAACCAGTTCTCTATCCAAGTCAATACCTTGCCCCCAATCCCATGTGCCTTAATTTTGCACGCTAATCTCTTATGTGGGACCTTATCGAAAGCCTACTGAAAGTCCAAATATACCACATCCACTGGTTCTCCCTTATCTATTTTATCAGTTACTTCCTCAAAAAATTCCAGTAGATTAGTCAAGCATGATTTACCCTTTGTAAATCCATGTTGACTTTGTCCGATCCTGCCACTGCTTTCCAAGTGCTCTGCTATTACATCTTTTATAATGGACTCTAGCATTTTCCCCACTACCGATGTCAGGCTTACCGGTCTATAATTCCCCGTTTTTTCTCTACCACCTTTTTTGAATAGTGGGGTAACATTAGCTACCCTCCAATCCATGGGTACTGTTCCAGAGTCTATCGAGTTCTGGAAGAAGACCAGTAATGCATCTACTATTTCTAGGGCCACTTCCTTAAGTACCCTGGGATGTAGATTATCAGGCCCTGGGGATTTATCGGCCTTCAGTCCCATCAATTTTCCTAACACCATTTCCCTACAAATACTGATTTCTTTCAGTTCCACCCTTTCATCAGACCCTGTGTTCCCCGGCATCTCTGGGAGGTTATTTGTGTTCTCCTTTGTGAAGACAGAACCAAAATATGTATTTAGTTGGTCTGCCATTTCTTTGTTCCCCATTATAAATTCCCCTGATTCTGACTGCAAGTGAGCTATGCTTGACTTCACCAATCTTTTTCTCTTCACATATCTATAAAAGCTTTTACAGTCAGTTTTTATGTTCCGTGCAAGCTTACTCTCATACTCTATTTTCCCTTTCTTAATTAATCCCTTTGTCCTCCTTTGTTGAATCCTAAACTGCTCCCAATCCTCAGGATTATTGCTTTTTCTGGCCAATTTATATGTCCTCTCCTTGGATCTTATGCTATCCCTAATTTCCCTTGTTAGCCACGGTTGGGTCACCTTTTTTGTTTTATTTTTATGCCAAACTGGGATGAACAAATTCTGTAGCTCATCCATTCGGTCTTTGAATGTTTGCCATTGCCTATCCACCGTCAACCGTTTGAGTGCCATTCCCCAATCAATCCTACCCAACTCGCTCCTCAGACCATCGTAGTTTCCTTTATTTAAATTGAGGACCCTAGTCTCCGAGTCAACTACTTCATTCTCCATCTTAATGAAGAATTCGATCATATTATGATCGCTCCGACTCAAGGGGCCTCGTAGAACAAGATTGCTAATTAATCCTTTCTCGTTACATAATACCCAGTCTAAGATGGCCTGATCTCTGGTTGGTTCCTCGACATATTGGTCCAGGAAACCATCCCGTAAACACTCCAGGAATTCCTTCTCCACAGTATTGTTACTAATTTGGTTAGCCCAATCTATATGTAGATTAAAGTCACCCATGACGACTGCTGTGCCCTTATTGCACGCTTCTTTAATTTCCCTTTTAATGCCATCCCCAACCTCCGCCTTACTGTTTGGAGGTCTATATACCACTCCCACTAATGTTTTTTTCCCCTTAGTATTCCTCAATTCTACCCATATAGATTCCACATTATCAGAGCCAATATCCTTCATTACAATTGTGTTAATCCCTTCTTTAACCAGTAATGCTACCCCACCTCCCTTTCCTTTTTGCCTATCTTTCCTGAATATTGAATACCCCTGAATGTTGAGTTCCCAGTCTTGGCCACCCTGGAGCCATGTTTCCGTAATCCCAATCATATCATATTCTTTTACCTCTATTTGCGCAGCCAATTCGTCCACCTTATTACAAATACTCCTCGCATTAAGACACAAAGCCTTCAGGCTTGTTTTTTTAACGCTCTTAGACCTATTAGAATTATTATTTACTGTGGCTATGGTGTTTCAAGTGCTCATCTAAATGCTTCTTGAATGTTGTGAGGGTTCCTGCCTCTACCACCCTTTCAGGCAGTGAGTTCCAGATTCCAACCACCCTCTGGGTGAAAAAGTTTTTCCTCAAATCCCCTCTAAACCTCCTGCCCCTTACCTTGAATCTTTGCCCCCTTGTTATTGACCCCTCTACTAAGGGGAAAAGTTCCTTTCTATCTACCCTATCTATGCCCCTCATAATTTTGTACACCTCAATCAGGTCCCCCCCTCAGCCTTCTCTGCTCTAAGGAAAACAAACCCAGCCTGTCCAGTCTCTCTTCATAGCTGAAACGCTCCAGCCCAGGTAACATCCTGGTGAATCTCCTCTGCAGCCTCTCCAATGCAATCACATCCTTCCTATAGTGTGGCGACCAGAACTGCACACAGTATTCCAGCTGTGGCCTAACTAGCGTTTTGTACAGCTCCATCATAACCTCCCTGCTCTTATATTCTATGCCTCGGCTAATGAAGGCAAGTATCCCATATGCCTTTTTAACCACCTTATCTACCTGTCCTGCTGCCTTCAGGGATCTATGTACATGCACACCAAGGTCCCTCTGATCCTCCGTCCTTCCTAGGATCCTACCATTCATTGTGTATTTCCTTGCCTTGTTAGTACTCCCAAAATGCATCACCTCACACTTTTCAGGGTTAAATTCCATTTGCCACTGTTCTGCCCATCTGACCAACCCGTCTATATCGTCCTGTAGCCTGAGGCTTCCCTCCTCGCTATTTACCACTCCACCAATTTTCGTGTCATCTGCGAACTTACTGATCATACCTCCTACATTCATATCTAAATCATTAATGTACACTACAAAGAGCAAAGGACCCAGCACCGATCCCTGCGGTACACCACTGGACACAGGCTTCCAGTCACAAAAAGAACCTTCGACCATCACCCTCTGCCTCCTGCCACTAAGCCAGTTTTGGATCCAAAGTGCCAAATTGTCCTGGATCTCATGGGCTGTTACCTTCTTGATTGCCTTGATTACTGTTGATGGGCGGTTAGCTGACGGTCTGCTCAGGACTAGTGTGTCTTCCATCCATGTCAGGAAGTCGATCGTGACCCCCATCGTTTCACTTAAACTCAGAGCATTGTCCAGATGTTAATTTTTCCCATCGAAACCAATCGTGATTCAAGGCCTCACAGTTCAATGTCAGAGTTAATCATGAGTCAAAGCTTTCATTGTCCAGTGTCAATGTGTTCTCCAAGAAATGATCATGATTCAAACTTTAGATGACTGGCACCTTTTCTGTGCCTTGAAGTTTAACCGTTTCATGCCCTTCAGTGCTGGGGCCAAACTTACACCCATGACCTCCACCACCTAGAAGGACAAGGGCAGCAGGTGCATGGGAACACCACCACCTCCAAGTTACACCCCATCCTGACTTGGAAATATATCGCTGATCCTTCATCGTCGCTGGGTCAAAATCCTGGAACTTCCTCCCTAACGGCACTGTGGGAGTACTTTCACCACACGGACTGCAGTGGTTCAAGAAGGCAGCTCACCACCACTTTCTCAAGGGGCAATTAGGGATGGGCAATAAACGCTGGCCTTGCCCAGCGACGCCCACATCCTGTGAATGAATTTTAGAAAATCTCCCCATCTGTGGGATCTCGAGTGTCCTTTGCAATTGTATAAGCACTGTCTTTTAGTGTGATATACTATCTCTGACCTTTTATTGACCAAGGTTCTGTAATTACACAAGTACAACTCTTGTCCTTTCGGGGTATGTACAGGTCGTGCATTCATAGAATGACACAACACAGAAGGAGGCCATTCAGCCCATCGTGCCTGTGCCGGCTCTTTGGGAGAGCGACCCAATCACTCCCATTGCCCGCTGCTCTTTCCCCAAAGCCCTGCAAGTTTTTTCTCTTCAAGTGTTTATCCATAGAAACATATAGGATAGGAGCAGGAGTAGGCCATTCGGCCCCTCGAGCCTGTTCTGCCATTCAATGAGATCATGGCTGATCATCCAAATTCAGTACCCTGTCCCTGCTTTCTCCTCATATCCCTTGATCCCCTTAGCCTTAAGAAATATATCTAACTCCGTCTTGAATATATTTAATGAATTGGCCTCAATTGTGTGGTAGAGAATTCCACAGGTTCACCACTCTCTGGGTGAAGAAATTCCTCCTCATCTCTGTCCTAAATGGCCTACCCCTTGTCCTTAGACTGTGACCCCTGGTTCTGGACTCCCCCGCCATCGGGAACATCCTTCCTGCATCTAGTCTGTCTAGTCCTGTTAGAATTTTATAAGTTTCAATGAGATCCCCTCTCATTCTTCTAAACTCCAGCGAGTATAAGCCCAATCGAGCCAATCTCTCCTCATACGTCATTCCTGCCATCCCAGGTATCAGTCTGGTGAATCTTCGCTGCACTCCCTCCATGGCAAGAACATCCTTCCTCAGATAAGGTGACCAAAACAGCACACAATACTCGAGGTGTGGTCTCACCAAGGCCCTGTACAACTGCAGCAAGACATCCTTGCTCCTGTACTCGAATCCTCTCGCTACGAAGGCCAACATACCATTTGCCTTCTTAACCGCCTGCTGCACCTGCATGCTTACCTTCAGCGACTGGTGCACAAGGACCAATTCCCCTTTTGAAAGTTACTATTGAATCTGCTTCCACCGCCCTTTCAGGCAGTGCATTGCAGATCGTAACTGCTCGCTGTGTGCACAAAAAAAAAGGTTTCCTCGTTGTAGTGTATGTACTTCGAAGAAGGAACTATATTCTGCAGCCCCTGTATACTGCAGTACCAGTAGTGACCACCCCGGTATATAAGCCTGTGTAGTAACTTTGTATAGTAGTTCCAGTTTTGTCTCCATTCAGTAAACACCTGTTATAACCAACTCCTGCAGTCCGTGTCTCAATTACACACGGACGTTACACTGGCGACGAACACATCCGAACTTACCTACAGTTCTGCACCACCTCACGGGGATCCATCCCTGAAGCGAAGTTATTAGAGGTCGAAGCCAGAAGGAAGAAACCCAAAAAGAAAAAACAAACGGAAGAAACGGGTGTCGACCGTGGGCAACCGCCCTCTGATTCATCGAATTCGAAGATTTGCAGGAGAGGCTGTCGAGAGCTGGGCTTGGTTATCCAGTCTATGGTGTTCCAGCTAATCGGGCTGGTGGCAGGTAGTACACTGATCCTTCCTGGGCTGCGGCGGGCTAGAGCTCGATTGGGTGGCTTTTCAACGGGGCCGAGCAGCATTGTCGGGAAGAGGAGAGAGAGAGAGAGAGAGAGAGGGTGGAGCACACAGGGCGCGGCCGGTGCTACGAAGCCGGGCAGCGTACAGACCCGAGAAGAGGGAGGAAAGTGTCCCATAGGGTCTGCTCTGACGACGGGAACAGTAATTAAAATAAAAGAAAAAGAAATTAGAAGCGCAGAAAGCCGCGAGGAGCTGCAGTTTGCCACGGGGACCGCGGAGAGCGGCGTTGGCAGCAGCGCGGGGGGAAGCGCGCGAAGACCATAGGGCGTCGCCATCAAGGCATAAAAACGCCAGCAACAGCGGAAAAGACAGAAAGCATGGGAGGCGCCATCTTAATCCAGCGGGGAAGAAGGAAAAACGCGGGAGGTGCCATTTTGTTCAATCGGGGAAGAAGGCAAAGCGCGGGAGGCGCCATTTTGTTCAATCGGGGAAGAAGGCAAAGCGCGGGAGGCGCCATCTTAGATCTCCAAGATGCCGAAGACTGGCAATATCACTGCCTTCGATCATGAAATAGAAGACTGGACCACGTATGTGGAAAGAGTCGAAGTATATTGCAAGGCAAATGAAGTAGCCGATGAGAAAAAGGCATCGGTACAACTAAACTTAATGGACGCAAGAACGTACGGCCTATTGCGGAACCTGATCACTCCAGTCAAACCGATGGAGAAGAGTTTTAACGAAATTGTTGCTATCCTACAGGAACACCTAAATCCTACACCGCTGCTGATAGCAGAAAGATTTAAATTCCACAAGAGAAATCAGCATAAAGATGAGAGCAATGCTGATTACCTTACGGAACTACGCATGCTATCAAAGCACTGCCAGTTCGGAGCAGGACTGGCAGATACCCTACGGGACAAATTTGTCTGTGGACTCCTGAGTGAAGGAACCCAGAAGAGGTTACTCTCAGAGAAAGAGCTGACGCTAGATAAGGCTTTCAGCGTGGCAGTATCGTACGAAGCAGCAGCAAGGGGAGCTGCAGAAATACAGCAAAAGCCACAGCAATACGGCACCCATGAAATGACACGGGGATTTGAAAAATGTTATCGCTGCGGCAGAACAACCCATGACCAGAAGGACTGCTGGTTCAAGGACAAAACATGCAGGCAATGCGGAAAGATGGGGCACATTGCACGAGTTTGCAGGTCCGGGAAGAAGACTAACGACAACAAAAGGACTACTAAGGAAAAGTACAGGAAAGTACAAAAGATGACGGACAGTAGTTCCGAAGACCAGAAGAGCGATAGTGAATCCGGGAACAAGAGACTAAGCTGTCTCAAACTACACAACGTAATCGCAAAAGAGGATCACCGAACCATTTGGGTCACCCTCACGATAGCAGGGTCCCAAGTCAAAATGGAATTGGATACAGGATCAGCCCTGACCATCACGAATCGACGAGACTACGAGCGGCTATTCTCACACATACCCTTGAAAGACACATCCATTGTCTTGAAGACATATACAGGGCAGAAAGTATACCCCAGAGGGAAAATAAGGGTGCCTGTCGAATACAACGGCAAGGAAATACAGAAATTGTATCTGTACATACTGCAAGATGGTGGACCACCGTTATTGGGACGTGAATGGATCAGAAAGATAAGTTTAGACTGGCACTCCATTCAGGCACTGACTGTGGCTGGTAAAAAGGATGACGACGTCACACCTGGACGATTGTCAAAAATCTTAGCTAACACTAAAGAGGTATTTCAACAAGGACTGGGCACTCTTAAAGGCGTAACCGCCTCGATAAAAATAGAAGAGAATGCAATTCCCAAGTTTTTCAAAGCAAGACCGGTACCGTATGCAATTCGCCCAGCCGTCGAGGCAGAGCTGGAGAATCTGGAGAATGCAGGCGTGTTATCTAAGGTAGACTGGAGCGAGTGGGCGACACCCATCGTTCCTGTCATGAAGAAAATGTTAAACAATAAGTCTGAGGAGCCAAGGAAGGTTCGCATCTGTGGGTTCTTCAAGGTGACTGTGAACCCAGTCCTTCACACAGTACAGTATCCTCTTCCGAGGACAGAAGATATTTTCGCCTCACTATCTGGAGGGAAACGTTTTACAAAAATTGACCTAGCGCAAGTATATTTGCAGATGGAGGTTGAAGATTCCTCCAGGAAATATCTCGCGATAAGCACTCACAAAGGTCTTTACCAGTATAATCGACTGGTATTCAGAGTAGCATCAGCTCCGGCTATATGGCAAAGAGCGATGGAACAAGTCCTGCAAGGGATTCCGGGGACTCAGTGTTACTTGGACGACATCCTAGTGACAGGTGAAAATGACAGTGAACACCTTGCCAACCTAGAGCAGGTGCTCACTAGACTACGTGAACATGGGCTACGAGCCAATCGCCCCAAGTGCGAGTTTTTTAAGAAACAGATATCGTATTGTGGCCACGTGATTGATGAAGAGGGGTTACATAAGTCCCCTGACAAAATCGAAGCGGTAGTTAAGGCTCCAGCGCCTGAAAATGTGTCGCAACTGAGGTCATTCCTCGGATTGGTGAATTACAACCATAAGTTTTTGCCGAATTTGTCCACAATTCTGCACCCACTGAATGCCCTGCTACAAACTGGAGTAGCATGGAAATGGAACGATGAATGTAAGCGGGCCTTTCAGAAGTGTAAAGACCTGGTCACTTCAAGAGAAGTATTGGCTCACTACAACCCATCACTACCGATAAGACTGGCGTGTGATGCGTCTCCCTATGGCGTTGGAGCGGTACTGTCACATAAATTCCTTGATGGTTCAGAGAGGCCGATAGCTTTTGCGTCACGCTCGTTAACTTCAGCCGAGCGTAACTACACCCAGATTGACAGAGAGGCCCTCAGCCTGGTGTGGGGGGTGAAGAAGTTCAATCACTACCTGCATGGACAGAAATTTACTCTGCTAACTGATCATCAACCTCTTGTCTCCATTTTCAACCCTAAGAAGGGCGTCCCGATAATGACAGCACAACGGCTACAGAGGTGGTCCCTTTTCCTAGGGGCACACCAATATGACATAGAGTACAAAGGAACTAAACAGCATGGGAATGCTGATGGATTGTCGCGCCTACCGTTGCCGACGGTGGAAGAAGCACCTGCAGTGGATCCTGTGGAGATATTCCACTCGACCATAGTCGAATGTCTACCTGTGACGAATGCAAACATAGAAAAGGAAACACGAAATGACCCGACACTCTCCAGGGTCTATGATTTAACAGTGAAGGGATGGCCAGCACATGGCGAACCATTGTTGCCAGCATTCTCGCCGAGAAGAGAACAGCTGTCAGTGTGCCGAGGAACCTTGATGTGTGGATCCAGAGTAGTAATTCCACCCAAATTGAAGGATAGAGTGCTCAATGAGCTTCATGAGGGTCATCTGGGAGGGGTAAAAATGAAGAACTTAGCCAGAGCGTTTGTGTGGTGGCCGGGAATCGATAGAGAAATCGAAGAGATGACCAAGAGCTGTACAGGATGCCAGAAGGTCCAAAACGCCCCACCACAAGCCCCTCTACATCCATGGGAGTGGCCCTCATCTCCATGGCAAAGGGTGCACATTGATTTTGCTGGTCCATTTATGGACTCGATGTTTTTAATTGCGGTGGATGCACATTCAAAGTGGCCAGAGGTAATAAAAATGTCCTCAACCACCACAGAAAAAACTATCACAGTCTTACGAACCATATTCGCCAGAAATGGGCTGCCTGAACAGATTTGCTCTGACAATGGACCACAGTTTGTGTCTGAAGAGTTCCGGAGGTTCTTAAAGAACAATGGTGTTAAGCATTACACATCCGCCCCATATCATCCAGCCATTAATGGATTGGCTGAGAGGTTCGTTCAAACATTCAAGAAGGCTATCAAGGCAATGTGTAATGAAGACATACCCCTACAACACAAGGTGGATAACTTGTTTGCCTACCGGAATGCGACACATGCGGTTACCAACCAAACTCCAGCCATGATGTTCTTCAATCGAAGACTAAGATGCCGCTTGGATTTGGTTAAGCCAAACGTCAGAAGAGATGTGGAGAACAGGCAGTTTCAGAATATGAATGAAAGGCCAACCAGGAGTTTCAAGATAGGTCAACCAGTTTTGGTCCGGGACTACCGCACAGAGAAATGGCAGCCAGGAACGATCTGCACACGGCAAGGACCTCTAATGTATACCGTGGACGTTGGAGAGAGCATTGTAAGACGCTATGCTGACCAGATTCTAGAGTCACTGGAAAACGTCAAATCTACACCACGATCCTATACACCTGGTGATGAAACCGAAGAACCAATTGCATCTACCTCAGAATCGGTGATATTGGAAGCAGACGAACCAAACAACGACGTTGATCCCGAATCAACTTTGCCAGAAGAACCTGATACCCCAAAGAGGCGTTATCCAGACAGAATCAGGAAGCCTCCTCAAAGACTGAATTTATAATTGATTAACTTCAGCTAATGTATATAGCAACTGTAATTGTAAATATGTTATTTAATTATTAATCGAATGTTATGTACTGTTTAGCTAAAAGGGGAGGAATTGTAGTGTATGTACCTTGAAGAAGGAACTATAATCTGCAGCCCCTGTATACTGCAGTACCAGTAGTGACCACCCCGGTATATAAGCCTGTGAAGTAACTTTGTACAGTAGTTCCAGTTTTGTCTCCATTCAGTAAACACCTGTTATAACCAACTTCTGCAGTCCGTGTCTCAATTACACACGGACATTACACTCGTGTTGCCTCTGGTTCCTTTGCTAATCACCTTATATCTGTGTCCTCTGGGTACCAACCCTCCTGCCACTGGAAACAGTTTCTCCTTATTCTACCAAAACCCTTCATGACAGGGGGATGGATTATAAGTAAGGAAGTCCTGCTACAACTACAGGGCGTTGGTGAGACTACACCTGGAGTACTGCGTACAGTTTTGGTCTCCTTATTTAAGGAGGGATATACTTGCATTGGAGGCAGTTTATTGCCGATGCACTTTATTATGGTCATATTTATGCTAATATATATGTACAAATGTATGTTGAAATGTTTAAGTGTCCAATCCAAATTGTACACTCTCGGGAGCCGCAAGCCTACATTTCGTTGTACTGCACTTGTGCACTAACAATGACAATAAAAGTTGATTTGATTGATTTGGCAGCACGGTGGCATAGTGGTTAGCACTGTTGCCTCACAGCGCCAGGGACCCGGGTTCGAATCCGGCCTCGGGTGACTGTCTGTGTGGAGTTTGCACATTCTCCCCGTGTTGGCGTGGGTTTCCTCCCGGTGCTCCGGTTTCCTCCCACAGTCCAAAGATGTGCGGGTTAGGTTGATTGGCTATGATAAATTGACCCTTAATGTTAGGGGGATTAAATACGTGGGGTTACGGGGATAGGGTGGGATATGTGTTGGTGTAGGGGTTACGGGGATCGGGTGGGATATGTGTCGGTGCAGGCTCGATGGGCCGAAATGGCCTCTATCTGCACTGTGGGATTTCTGTGATTGATTGAGTTCAGAGAAGGTTCACTCGGTTGATTCCGGAGATGAAGGGGTTGTCTTATGAAGAAAGGTTGAGCAGGTTGGGCCTATACTCATTGGAGTTTAGAAGAATGAGAGGGGATCTTATTGAAACATATAAGATTCTGAAGGGGCTCGACAGGGTAGATGCAGAGAGGATGTTTCCCCTCGTGGGGGAATCTCGAACTAGGGGACATAATTTCAGAATAAGGGGGCACCCTTTTAAATTGGAAATGAGGAGGAATTTCTTCTCTGAGGGTCTTGAATCTCTGGAATTCTCTTCCCCAGGGAGCTGTGGAGGCTGGGTCATTGAATATATTTAAGGTGGAGATAGACAGATTTTTGAACGGTAAGGGAGTCGAGGGTTATGGGGAGCGGGCGGTGAAGTGGAGTTGAGGCCAAGATCAGACCAGCCATGATCTTATTGAATGGCGGAGCAGGCTTGAGGGGCCGAATGGCCTACTCCTGCTCTTATTCCTTATGTTATGTTCTTATGTTCTATGTTTTGAACACCTCTATCAAATCTCTTAACCTTCTCTGCACTAAGGAGAACAATCCCAGCTTCTCCAGTCTCTCCCCATAACTGAAGTCCCTCATTCCTGGCACCATTCTGGTCAATCTCCCCTTTCTACCACATAAGGCAGTTGAGGCCAATTCATTAAATACTAGCTGGGGGTGCCCGGCGGTGCCGAGGCATTTTCGAGGGCATGTTGTTGTTGGAAGAGAGAGAGAGAGCGACTGGGTGGGGGGGGGGGGGTGGGGGTCGGAAGAGAGAGAGAGAGAGCGACTGGGGGGGTGGGGGGGCGGCAGAGAGAGAGAGCGCGACTGGGCGGGGGGGAAAGAGAGCGCGACTGGGGGGGAAGAGGAGAGCGAGTGGGGGGGAAGAGAGAGAGCGAGTGGGGGGGAAGAGAGAGAGCGAGTGGGGGGAAGAGAGAGCGAGTGGGGGGGAAGAGAGAGAGCGAGTGGGGGGGAAGAGAGAGAGCGAGTGGGGGGGAAGAGAGAGAGCGAGTGGGGGGAAGAGAGAGCGAGTGGGGGGAAGAGAGAGAGCGAGTGGGGGGAAGAGAGAGAGCGAGTGGGGGGGAAGAGAGAGAGCGAGTGGGGGGGAAGAGAGAGAGCGAGTGGGGGGGAAGAGAGAGAGCGAGTGGGGGGAAGAGAGAGAGCGAGTGGGGGGGGAAGAGAGAGAGCGAGTGGGGGGGAAGAGAGAGAGCGAGTGGGGGGGAAGAGAGAGAGCGAGTGGGGGGGAAGAGAGAGAGCGAGTGGTGGGGGGGAAGAGAGAGAGCGAGTGGGGGGAAGAGAGAGAGCGAGTGGGGGGGAAGAGAGAGAGCGAGTGGGGGAAGAGCGAGCGAGTGGGGGGGAAGAGCGAGAGCGAGTGGGGGGGAAGAGAGAGAGCGAGTGGGGGGGAAGAGAGAGAGCGAGTGGGGGGGAAGAGAGAGAGCGAGTGGGGGGAAGAGAGAGAGCGAGTGGGGGGAAGAGAGAGAGCGAGTGGGGGGGAAGAGAGAGAGCGAGTGGGGGGGGAAGAGAGAGCGAGTGGGGGGGAAGAGAGAGAGCGAGTGGGGGGGAAGAGAGAGAGCGAGTGGGGGGGAAGAGAGAGAGCGAGTGGGGGGAAGAGAGTGAGCGAGTGGGGGGGAAGAGAGTGAGCGAGTGGGGGGGAAGAGAGAGAGCGAGTGGGGGGGAAGAGAGAGAGCGAGTGGGGGGGAAGAGAGAGAGCGAGTGGGGGGGAAGAGAGAGAGCGAGTGGGGGGGAAGAGAGAGAGCGAGTGGGGGGAAGAGAGAGAGCGAGTGGGGGGGAAGAGAGAGAGCGAGTGGGGGGGAAGAGAGAGAGCGAGTGGGGGGAAGAGAGAGAGCGAGTGGGGGGGAAGAGAGAGCGAGTGGGGGGGAAGAGAGAGCGAGTGGGGGGGAAGAGAGAGAGCGAGTGGGACTGGGGGGAAGAGAGAGCGAGTGGGACTGGGGGAAGAGAGAGAGCGAGAGAGACTGGGGGGATTGAGAGCGAGAGAGACTGGGGGGGGAGAGAGCGAGACTGGGGGGGAGAGAGAGCGAGACTGGGGGGGAGAGAGAGCGAGAGAGACTGGGGAGAGAGAGAGAGCGCGAGAGACTGGGAGAGAGCGAGAGAGACTGGGGAGAGAGAGAGAGCGAGAGAGACTGGGGAGAGAGAGAGAGCGCGAGAGAGACTGGGGAGAGAGAGAGAGCGAGAGAGACTGGGGGGAGAGACGAGAGAGCGAGAGAGACTGGGGGGAGAGAGAGCGAGACTGGGGGGAGAGAGAGCGAGAGAGACGGGAGAGAGAGAGCGAGAGAGACTGGGGAGAGAGAGAGAGCGAGAGAGACTGGGGAGAGAGAGAGAGCGAGAGAGACTGGGGAGAGAGAGAGAGAGCGAGAGAGACTGGGGAGAGAGAGAGAGCGCGAGAGAGACTGGGGGGAGAGAGAGCGAGAGAGACGGGAGAGAGAGAGAGAGCGAGACTGGGGGGGAGAGAGAGCGAGACTGGGGGGGAGAGAGAGCGAGAGAGACGGGAGAGAGAGAGCGAGAGAGACTGGGGGGAGAGAGAGAGCGCGAGAGACTGGGGGAGAAAGAGAGTGAGAGAGACTGGGGGGAGAGAGAGACTGGGGAGAGAGCGAGAGAGACTGGGGGGAGAGAGAGACTGGGAGAGAGTGAGAGAGACTGGGGGGAGAGCGAGAGAGACTGGGGGAGAGAGAGCGAGACTGGGGGGGGAGAGAGAGCGAGAGAGACTGGGGGAGAGAGAGCGAGAGAGACTGGGGAGAGAGCGAGAGAGACTGGGGAGAGAGCGAGAGAGACTGGGGGGGAGAGAGAGAGCGAGAGAGACTGGGGGGAGAGAGAGAGCGAGAGAGACTGGGGAGAGAGAGAGCGAGAGAGACTGGGGAGAGGGAGAGAGAGAGCGAGAGAGACTGGGAGAGAGAGAGAGAGCGAGAGAGACTGGGGAGAGAGAGAGAGAGAGACTGGGAGAGAGCGAGAGAGACTGGGGAGGGGGGAGAGGAGAGAGACTGGGGAGAGAGAGCCTCTCTCCTCTCCCTCTCCCTCCCCCCCCCCTCTCCTCCCCCTCCCCTCTCCCCTCTCCCTCCCCCCCTCTCTCCCCTCTCCCTCCCCTCTCTCCTCTCCCTCCCCTCTCTCCTATCCCCTCTCCTCCTCTCCCTCTCTCCTCTCCCTCTCTCTCTCTCTCCCTCTCTCTCTCTCCTCCCTCTCTCCCTCTCCCTCCCCCTCTCTCCCCCCCTCTCCCTCTCCTCTCTCCCTCCCCCCCCTCTCTCCTCTCCTCTCTCCTCCCCTCTCTCCTCCTCTCCTCTCTCCTCCGCCCTCCTCTCTCCTCTCCTCTCTCCCTCCCCCCCCTCTCTCTCCCTCCCTCTCCTCCCCCACTCCCTCTCCGCGGATCAGCGCCTCAGGGCCGGCCGATGCGCGGGCTAGCGCGTTGAGTCCGCCG
>NW_028225181.1:50492628-50532694 GCF_052327205.1 Somniosus microcephalus
CTGTTCCCTATCGGAGGGGATTAACCCTCTCACCCACCTCCTCCCAGTTACAGACACCGGGCAGCCTGTTCCCTATCGGAGGGGATTAACCCTCTCACCCACCGCCTCCCAGTTACAGACACCGGGCAGCCTATTCCCTATCGGAGGGGATTAACCCTCTCACCCACCTCCTCCCAGTTACAGACGCCGGGCAGCCTGTTCCCTATCGGAGGGGATTAACCCTCTCACCCACCGCCTCCCAGTTACAGACACTGGGCAGCCTGTTCCCTATCAGAGGGGATTAACCCTCTCACCCACCTCCTCCCAGTTACAGACACCGGGCAGCCTGTTCCCTATCGGAGGGGATTAACCCTCTCACCCACCTCCTCCCAGTTACAGACACCAGGCAGCCTGTTCCCTATCGGAGGGGATTAACCCTCTCACCCACCGCCTCCCAGTTACACACACCAGACAGCCTGTTCCCTATCAGAGGGGGATTAAACCTCTCACCCACCTCCTCCCAGTTACAGACACCAGGCAGCCCTGTTCCCTATCGGAGGGGGATTAACCCTCTCACCCACCTCCTCCCAGTTACAGACATCGGGCAGCCTGTTCCCTATCGGAGGGGATTAACCCTCTTACCCACCTCCTCCCAGTTACAGACACTGGGCAGCCTGTTCCCTATCGGAGGGGATTAACCCTCTCACCCACCTCCTCCCAGTTACAGACACCGGGCAGCCTGTTCCCCTATCAGAGGGGATTAACCCTCTCACCCACCTCCTCCCAGTTACAGATCCGGGCAGCCTGTTACCTATCGGAGGGGATTAACACTCTCACCCACCTGCTCCCAGTTACAGACACCAGGCAGCCTGTTCCCTATCGGAGGGGGATTAACCCTCTCACCCACCTCCTCCCAGTTACAGACACCGGGCAGCCTGTTCCCTATCGGAGGGGATTAACCCTCTCACCCACTTCCTCTCAGTTACAGACACCGGGCAGCCTATTCCCCTATCGGAGGGGGATTAACACTCTCACCCACCTCCTCCCAGTTACACACAGTGGGCAGCATGTTCCCTATCGGAGGGGGATTAACACTCTCACCCACCTCCTCCCAGTTACAGACACCGGGCAGCGTGTTCCCTATCGGAAGGGGATTAACCCTCTCACCCACCTCCTCCCAGTTACACACACCAGGCAGACTGCTCCCTATCGGAGGGGATTAACCCTCTCACCCACGTCCTCCCAGTTACAGACACCGGGCAGCCTGTTCCCTATCGGAGGGAGATTAACCCTCTCACCCACCTCCTCCCAGTTACACACAGTCAAATGGGCAGCCTGTTCCCTATCGGAGGGCGATTAACCCTCTCAGCCACCTCCTCCCAGTTACACACACCGGGCAGCCTGTTACCTATCGGAGGGGATTAACACTCTCACCCACCTCCTCCCAGTTACAGACACCGGTCAGCCTGTTCCCATATTGGAGGGGATTAACCCTCTCACCCACGTCTCCCAGTTACACACACCAGGCAGACTGTTCCCTATCGGAGGGGGATTAACACTCTCACACACCTCCTCCCAGTTTCAGACACCAGGCAGCCTGTTCCCTTTCGGAGGGGATTAACCCTCTCACCCAGCTCCTCCCAGTTACAAACACTGGGCAGCCTGTTCCCTATCGGAGGGTATTAACACTCTCACCCACCTCCTCCCAGTTACACACGCCCGGCAGCATGTTCCCTATCGGAGGGGGATTAACCCTCTCGCCCACCTCCTCCCAGTTACGCACAGTCAAATGGGCAGCCTGTTCTCCTATCGGAGGGGGATTAACCCTGTCACCCACCTCCTCCCAGTTACACACACCGGGCAACCTGTTCCCCTATCGGAGTGGATTAACCCTCTCACCCACCTCCTCCCAGTTACAGACACCGGGGCAGCCTGTTCCCCTATCGGAGGGGGATTAACCCTCTTACCCACCTCCTCCCAGTTACACACAGTGGGCAGCCTGTTCCCTTATCGAAGTGGATTAGCCCTCTCACCCACCTCCTCCCAGTTACAGACACCGGGCAGCCTGTTCCCTGTCGGAGGGGAATTAACCCTCTCAACCACCTCCTCCCAGTTAGACACCGGGCAGCCTGTTCCCCTATCGGACGGGGATTAACCCTCTCACCCACATCCTCCCAGTTACAGACACCGGGCAGCCTGTTCCCCTATCGGACGGGGATTAACCCTCTCACTCACCTCCTCCCAGTTACAGACAACGGGCAGCCTGTTCCCTATCGGAGGGGATTAACCCTCTCACCCACCTCCTCCCAGTTACAGACACCAGGCAGCCCTGTTCCCTATCGGAGGGGGATTAACCCTCTCACCCACCTCCTCCCAGTTACAGACACTGGGCAGCCTGTTCCCTATCGGAGGGGATTAACCCTCTCACCCACCTCCTCCCAGTTACAGACACCGGGCAGCCTGTTCCCCTATTGGAGGGGACTAACACTCTCACCCACCTCCTCCCACTTACAGACACCGGGCAGCCTGTTCCCCTATCGGAGGGGATTAACCCTCTCACCCACCTCCTCCCAGTTACAGATCCGGGCAGCCTGTTACCTATCGGAGGGGATTAACACTCTCACCCACCTGCTCCCAGTTACAGACACCAGGCAGCCTGTTCCCTATCGGAGGGGGATTAACCCTCTCACCCACCTCCTCCCAGTTACAGACACCAGGCAGCCTGTTCCCTATTGGAGGGGGATTAACCCTCTCACCCACCTCCTCCCAGTTACAGACACCGGGCAGCCTATTCCCTATTGGAGGGGGATTAACCCTCTCACCCACCTCTTCCCAGTTACACACACCGGGCAGCATGTTCCCTATCAGAGGGGGATTAACCCTCTCACCCACCTCCTCCCAGTTACAGACACCGGGCAGCGTGTTCCCTATCGGAAGGGGATTAACCCTCTCACCCACCTCCTCCCAGTTACACACACCAGGCAGACTGCTCCCTATCGGAGGGGATTAACCCTCTCACCCACGTCCTCCCAGTTACAGACACCGGGCAGCCTGTTCCCTATCGGAGGGGGATTAACCCTCTCACCCACCTCCTCCCAGTTACAGACACTGGGCAGCCTGTTCCCTATCGGAGGGGATTAACCCTCTCACCCACCTCCTCCCAGCTACAGACACCGGGCAGCCTGCTCCCTATCGGAGGGGATTAACCCTCTCACCCAACTCCTCCCAGTTACAGACACCGGGCAGCCTGTTCCCTATCGGAGGGGATTAACCCTCTCACCCACCTCCTCCCAGTTACAGACACCGGGCAGCCTGTTCCCTATCGGAGGGGATTAACCCTCTCACCCACCTCCTCCCAGTTACAGACACCAGGCAGCCTGTTCCCTATCGGAGGGGATTAACCCTCTCACCCACCTCCTCCCAGTTACAGACACTGGGCAGCCTGTTCCCTATCAGAGGGGGATTACCTGGGCATGTCCTGCACTGTGTCTGTGTGTGTGTGTGAGTCTCAGTAGAACATCGGGTGAGATCAGGCTCACTCAGCACAGTCTGGGGATTGAAGCCTGGGTGTATCTGGAATGTGTTGTCAATGAACTGCAAAATACCTTTGGCAAATTACACCAATTTTGTGCAGAGCTATTAATTTGAAAATTCCATGCAGTCAGAGCAGGGGCAGGAGGTCGGGGGAGAAATTAAATCTATTTAAACATCTTGCCCATTTGCCAAAAGACCCTCAAAGAAGAATACAAGAGAAGTGTCAAAGGTCAGTCATGGAGCGCCGCACTATCGAAGGGGCAGTATTGAGGGAGTGCTGCACTGTCGGAGGGGCAGTACTGAGGGAGTGCAGCACTGTCGGAGGGGCAGTACTGAGGGAGCGCTGCACTGTCGGGGGGCAGTACTGAGGGAGCGCTGCACTGTCGGAGGGCCAGTACTGAGGGAGTGCTGCACGGTCGGAGGGGCAGTACTGAGTGAGCGCTGCACTGTCAGAGGGGCAGTACTGAGGGAGCGCTGCACTGTCGGAGGGGCAGGACTGAGGGAGCGCTGCACTGTCGGAGGGGCAGTACCGAGGGAGTGCTGCACTGTCGGAGGGGCAGTATTGAGGGAGCGCTGCACTGTCGGAGGGGCAGTACCGAGGGAGTGCTGCACTGTCGGAGGGGCAGTACTGAGGGAGCGCTGCACTGTCGGAGGGGCAGTACCGAGGAAGCGCTGCACTGTCGGAGGGGCAGTACTGAGGGAGCGCTGCACTGTCAGAGGGGCAGTAGGAGGGAGCGTTGCACTGTCGGAGGGGCAGTACTGAGGGAGCGCTGCACTGTCGGAGAGACAGTACTGAGGGAGTGCTGCACTGACGGAGGGGCGGTACTGAGGGAGCGCTGCACTGTCGGAGAGACAGTACTGAGGGAGTGCTGCACAGACGGAGGGGCGGTACTGAGGGAGCGCTGCACTGTCGGAGAGACAGAACTGAGGGAGTGCTGCACTGACGGAGGGGCGGTACTGAGGGAGCGCTGCACTGTCGGAGAGACAGTACTGAGGGAGTGCTGCACTGACGGAGGGGCGGTACTGAGGGAGCGCTGCACTGTCGGAGGGGCAGTACTGAGGGAGCGCTGCACTGTCGGAAGGGCAGTACTGAGGGAGCACTGTACTGTCGGAGTGGCAGTACTGAGGGAGCGCTGCACTGTCGGAGGGGCAGAACTGAGGGAGCACTGCACTGTCGGAGGGGCAGTACTGAGGGAGCGCTGCACTGTCAGAGGGGCAGTACTGAGGGAGCGCTGCACTGTCGGAGGGGCAGTACTGAGGGAGCGATGCACTGTCGGAGGGGCAGTACTGAGGGAGCGCTGCACTGTCGGAGAGACAGTACTGAGGGAGTGCTGCACTGACGGAGGGGCGGTACTGAGGGAGCGCTGCACTGTCGGAGAGACAGTACTGAGGGAGTGCTGCACTGACGGAGGGGCGGTACTGAGGGAGTGCTGCACTGACGGAGGGGCGGTACTGAGGGAGCGCTGCACTGTCGGAGGGGCAGTACTGAGGGAGCGCTGCACTGTCGGAGGGGCAGTACTGAGGGAGCGCTGCACTGTCGGAGGGGCAGTACTGAGGGAGCGCTGCACTGTCGGAGGGGCTGTACTGAGGGAGTGCTGCACTGACGGAGGGGCGGTACTGAGGGAGTGCTGCACTGTCGGATGGGCAGTACTGAGGGAGCGCTGCACTGTCGGAGGGGCAGTACTGAGGGAGCGCTGCACTGTCGGAGGGGCTGTACTGAGGGAGTGCTGCACTGACGGAGGGGCGGTACTGAGGGAGTGCTGCACTGTCGGACGGGCAGTACTGAGGCAGCGCTGCACTGTCGGAGGGGCAGTACTGAGGGAGCGCTGCACTGTCGGAGGGGAAGTACTGAGGGAGTGCTGCACTGACGGAGGGGCGGTACTGAGGGAGTGCTGCACTGTCGGACGGGCAGTACTGAGGCAGCGCTGCACTGTCGGAGGGGCAGTACTGAGGGAGCGCTGCACTGTCGGAGGGGAAGTACTGAGGGAGCTCTGCACTGTCGGAGGGGCAGTACTGAGGGAGCGCTGCACTGTCGGAGGGGCAATACTGAGGGAGCGCTGCACTGTCGGAGGGGCAGTGCTGAGGGAGCGCTGCACTGTCGGAGGGGCAGTACTGAGGGAACGCTGCACTGTCGGAGGGGCAGTACTGAGGGAGCGCTGCACTGTCGGAGGGGAAGTACTGAGGGAGTGCCGCACTGTCGGAGGGGCAGTACTGAGGGAGCGCTGCACTGTCGGAGGGGCAGTACTGAGGGAGCGCTGCACTGTCGGAGGGGCAGTACTGAGGGAGCGCTGCACTGTCGGAGGGGCAGTACTGAGTGACCTCTGCACTGTCGGACGGGCAGTACTGAGGGAGCGCTGCACTGTCGGAGGGGCAGTACTGAGGGTGTGCTGCACTGTCGGAGGGGCAGTACTGAGGGAGCGCTGCACTGTCAGAGGGTCAGTACTGAGGGAGCGCTGCACTGTCGGAGGGGCAGTACTGAGGGAGCACTGCACTGTCGGAGGGGCAGTACTGAGGGAGCGCCGCACTGTCGGAGGGGCAGTACTGAGGGAGCGCTGCACTGTCAGCGGGGCAGTACTGAGGGTGCGCTGCACTGTCGGAGGGGCAGTACTGAGGGGACGCTGCACTGTCGGAGGAGCTGCACTGAGGGAGCACTTCACTGTCAGCGGAACAGTACTGAGGGAGCGGTGCACTGTCGGAGGGGCGGAACTCAGGGAGTGCTGCACTGTCGGAGGGGCAGTACTGAGGAAGCGCTGCACTGTCGGAGGGGCAGCACTGAGGGAGCGCCGCACTGTCAGAGTGGCAGTACTGAGGGAGCGCTGCACTGTCGGAGGGGCAGTACTGAGGGAGTGCCGCACTGTCGGAGGGGCAGCACTGAGGGAGCGCTGCACTGTCGGAAGAGCAGTACTGAGGGAGTGCGGCACTGTCGGAGGGGCAGTACTGAGGGAGCGCTGCACTGTCGGAGGGGCAGAACTGAGGGAGTGCTGCACTGTCGGAGGAGCAGTACTGAGGGAGCGCCACATTGTCGGAGGGGCAGTACAGAGGGAGCGCTGCACTGCCAGAGGGGCAGAATTGAGGGATTACCGCACTGTCAGAGGGGCAGTACTGAGGGAGCGCTGCACTGTCGGAGGAGCAGTACTCAGGGAGTGCCGCACTGTCGGAGGAGCAGTACCGAGGGAGCGCTGCACTTTCGGATCAGCAGTACTGAGGGAACGCTGCACTGTCGAAGGGGCAGTGCTGAGGGAGCGTCGCACTGTCAGAGGGGTAGTACTGAGGGAGTGCTGCACTGTCGGTGGGGTAGTACTGAGGGAGAGCTGCAATATTGGAGGGGCAGTACTGAGGGAGCACCGCACTGTCGGAGGGGCAGTCCTGAGGGAGCGCTGCACTGTCGGAGGGGCAGTACTGAGGGAGCGCTGCACTGCCGGAGGAGCAGTACTGAGGGAGTGCTGCACTGTCAGAGGGGCAGTACTGAGGGAGCGCCGCACTGTCAGAGGGTCAGTACTGAGGGAGCGCTGCACTGTCGGAGGGGCAGTACTGAGGGAGCTCTGCACTGTCGGAAGAGCAGTGCTGAGGGAGTGCGGCACTGTCGGAGGGGCAGTACTGAGGGAGCGCTGCACTGTCGGAGGGGCAGAACTGAGGGAGTGCTGCACTGTCGGAGGAGCAGTACTGAGGGAGCGCCACATTGTCGGAGGGGCAGTACAGAGGGAGCGCTGCACTGCCAGAGGGGCAGAATTGAGGGAGTACCGCACTGTCAGAGGGGCAGTACTGATGGAGCGCTGCACTGTCGGAGGAGCAGTACTCAGGGAGTGCCGCACTGTCGGAGGAGCAGTACTGAGGGAGCGCTGCACTTTCGGATCAGCAGTACTGAGGGAACGCTGCACTGTCGAAGGGGCAGTGCTGAGGGAGCGTCGCACTGTCAGAGGGGTAGTACTGAGGGAGTGCTGCACTGTCGGTGGGGTAGTACTGAGGGAGAGCTGCAATATTGGAGGGGCAGTACTGAGGGAGCGCCGCACTGTCAGAGGGGCAGTCCTGAGGGAGCGCTGCACTGTCGGAGGGGCAGTACTGAGGGAGCGCTGCACTGCCGGAGGAGCAGTACTGAGGGAGTGCTGCACTGTCAGAGGGGCAGTACTGAGGGAGCGCCGCACTGTCAGAGGGTCAGTACTGAGGGAGCGCTGCACTGTCGGAGGGGCAGTACTGAGGGAGCTCTGCACTGTCAGACAGGCAGTACTGAGGGAGCGTTGCACTGTCGGAGATGCAGTACTGAGGGAGCTCTGCACTGTCGGACGGGCAGTACTGAGGGAGCGCTGCAGTGTCGGAGAGGCAGTATTGAGTGAACGCTGCACTTTCGAAGGGGCAGTGCTGAGCGAGCGTCGCACTGTCAGAGGGGTAGTACTGAGGGAGTGCTGCACTGTCGGTGCGGTAGTACTGAGGGAGAGCTACAATATCGGAGGGGCAGTACTGAGGGAGCGCCGCACTGTCGGATGGTCAGTACTGAGGGAGTGCTACACTGTCGGAGAGGCAGTACTGAGTGAACGCTGCACTTTTGAAGGGGCAGTACTGAGGGAGCGCTGCACTGTCAGAGGGGCAGTAGGAGGGAGCGTTGCACTGTCGGAGGGGCAGTACTGAGGGAGCGCTGCACTGTCGGAGAGACAGTACTGAGGGAGTGCTGCACTGACGGAGGGGCGGTACTGAGGGAGCGCTGCACTGTCGGAGAGACAGTACTGAGGGAGCGCTGCACAGACGGAGGGGCGGTACTGAGGGAGCGCTGCACTGTCGGAGAGACAGAACTGAGGGAGTGCTGCACTGACGGAGGGGCGGTACTGAGGGAGCGCTGCACTGTCGGAGAGACAGTACTGAGGGAGTGCTGCACTGACGGAGGGGCGGTACTGAGGGAGCGCTGCACTGTCGGAGGGGCAGTACTGAGGGAGCGCTGCACTGTCGGAAGGGCAGTACTGAGGGAGCGCTGTACTGTCGGAGTGGCAGTACTGAGGGAGCGCTGCACTGTCGGAGGGGCAGAACTGAGGGAGCACTGCACTGTCGGAGGGGCAGTACTGAGGGAGCGCTGCACTGTCAGAGGGGCAGTACTGAGGGAGCGCTGCACTGTCGGAGGGGCAGTACTGAGGGAGCGATGCACTGTCGGAGGGGCAGTACTGAGGGAGCGCTGCACTGTCGGAGAGACAGTACTGAGGGAGTGCTGCACTGACGGAGGGGCGGTACTGAGGGAGCGCTGCACTGTCGGAGAGACAGTACTGAGGGAGTGCTGCACTGTCGGTGGGGTAGTACTGAGGGAGAGCTGCAATATTGGAGGGGCAGTACTGAGGGAGCGCCGCACTGTCGGAGGGGCAGTCCTGAGGGAGCGCTGCACTGTCGGAGGGGCAGTACTGAGGGAGCGCTGCACTGCCGGAGGAGCAGTACTGAGGGAGTGCTGCACTGTCAGAGGGGCAGTACTGAGGGAGCGCCGCACTGTCAGAGGGTCAGTACTGAGGGAGCGCTGCACTGTCGGAGGGGCAGTACTGAGGGAGCTCTGCACTGTCAGACAGGCAGTACTGAGGGAGCGTTGCACTGTCGGAGATGCAGTACTGAGGGAGCTCTGCACTGTCGGACGGGCAGTACTGAGGGAGCGCTGCAGTGTCGGAGAGGCAGTATTGAGTGAACGCTGCACTTTCGAAGGGGCAGTGCTGAGCGAGCGTCGCACTGTCAGAGGGGTAGTACTGAGGGAGTGCTGCACTGTCGGTGCGGTAGTACTGAGGGAGAGCTACAATATCGGAGGGGCAGTACTGAGGGAGCGCCGCACTGTCGGATGGTCAGTACTGAGGGAGTGCTACACTGTCGGAGAGGCAGTACTGAGTGAACGCTGCACTTTTGAAGGGGCAGTACTGAGGGAGCGCTGCACTGTCAGAGGGGCAGTAGGAGGGAGCGTTGCACTGTCGGAGGGGCAGTACTGAGGGAGCGCTGCACTGTCGGAGAGACAGTACTGAGGGAGTGCTGCACTGACGGAGGGGCGGTACTGAGGGAGCGCTGCACTGTCGGAGAGACAGTACTGAGGGAGCGCTGCACAGACGGAGGGGCGGTACTGAGGGAGCGCTGCACTGTCGGAGAGACAGAACTGAGGGAGTGCTGCACTGACGGAGGGGCGGTACTGAGGGAGCGCTGCACTGTCGGAGAGACAGTACTGAGGGAGTGCTGCACTGACGGAGGGGCGGTACTGAGGGAGCGCTGCACTGTCGGAGGGGCAGTACTGAGGGAGCGCTGCACTGTCGGAAGGGCAGTACTGAGGGAGCGCTGTACTGTCGGAGTGGCAGTACTGAGGGAGCGCTGCACTGTCGGAGGGGCAGAACTGAGGGAGCACTGCACTGTCGGAGGGGCAGTACTGAGGGAGCGCTGCACTGTCAGAGGGGCAGTACTGAGGGAGCGCTGCACTGTCGGAGGGGCAGTACTGAGGGAGCGATGCACTGTCGGAGGGGCAGTACTGAGGGAGCGCTGCACTGTCGGAGGGGCAGTACTGAGGGAGTGCTGCACTGTCAGAGGGGCAGTACTGAGGGAGCGCCGCACTGTCAGAGGGTCAGTACTGAGGGAGCGCTGCACTGTCGGAGGGGCAGTACTGAGGGAGCTCTGCACTGTCAGACAGGCAGTACTGAGGGAGCGTTGCACTGTCGGAGATGCAGTACTGAGGGAGCTCTGCACTGTCGGACGGGCAGTACTGAGGGAGCGCTGCAGTGTCGGAGAGGCAGTATTGAGTGAACGCTGCACTTTCGAAGGGGCAGTGCTGAGCGAGCGTCGCACTGTCAGAGGGGTAGTACTGAGGGAGTGCTGCACTGTCGGTGCGGTAGTACTGAGGGAGAGCTACAATATCGGAGGGGCAGTACTGAGGGAGCGCCGCACTGTCGGATGGTCAGTACTGAGGGAGTGCTACACTGTCGGAGAGGCAGTACTGAGTGAACGCTGCACTTTTGAAGGGGCAGTACTGAGGGAGCGCTGCACTGTCAGAGGGGCAGTAGGAGGGAGCGTTGCACTGTCGGAGGGGCAGTACTGAGGGAGCGCTGCACTGTCGGAGAGACAGTACTGAGGGAGTGCTGCACTGACGGAGGGGCGGTACTGAGGGAGCGCTGCACTGTCGGAGAGACAGTACTGAGGGAGCGCTGCACAGACGGAGGGGCGGTACTGAGGGAGCGCTGCACTGTCGGAGAGACAGAACTGAGGGAGTGCTGCACTGACGGAGGGGCGGTACTGAGGGAGCGCTGCACTGTCGGAGAGACAGTACTGAGGGAGTGCTGCACTGACGGAGGGGCGGTACTGAGGGAGCGCTGCACTGTCGGAGGGGCAGTACTGAGGGAGCGCTGCACTGTCGGAAGGGCAGTACTGAGGGAGCGCTGTACTGTCGGAGTGGCAGTACTGAGGGAGCGCTGCACTGTCGGAGGGGCAGAACTGAGGGAGCACTGCACTGTCGGAGGGGCAGTACTGAGGGAGCGCTGCACTGTCAGAGGGGCAGTACTGAGGGAGCGCTGCACTGTCGGAGGGGCAGTACTGAGGGAGCGATGCACTGTCGGAGGGGCAGTACTGAGGGAGCGCTGCACTGTCGGAGAGACAGTACTGAGGGAGTGCTGCACTGACGGAGGGGCGGTACTGAGGGAGCGCTGCACTGTCGGAGAGACAGTACTGAGGGAGTGCTGCACTGTCGGTGGGGTAGTACTGAGGGAGAGCTGCAATATTGGAGGGGCAGTACTGAGGGAGCGCCGCACTGTCGGAGGGGCAGTCCTGAGGGAGCGCTGCACTGTCGGAGGGGCAGTACTGAGGGAGCGCTGCACTGCCGGAGGAGCAGTACTGAGGGAGTGCTGCACTGTCAGAGGGGCAGTACTGAGGGAGCGCCGCACTGTCAGAGGGTCAGTACTGAGGGAGCGCTGCACTGTCGGAGGGGCAGTACTGAGGGAGCTCTGCACTGTCAGACAGGCAGTACTGAGGGAGCGTTGCACTGTCGGAGATGCAGTACTGAGGGAGCTCTGCACTGTCGGACGGGCAGTACTGAGGGAGCGCTGCAGTGTCGGAGAGGCAGTATTGAGTGAACGCTGCACTTTCGAAGGGGCAGTGCTGAGCGAGCGTCGCACTGTCAGAGGGGTAGTACTGAGGGAGTGCTGCACTGTCGGTGCGGTAGTACTGAGGGAGAGCTACAATATCGGAGGGGCAGTACTGAGGGAGCGCCGCACTGTCGGATGGTCAGTACTGAGGGAGTGCTACACTGTCGGAGAGGCAGTACTGAGTGAACGCTGCACTTTTGAAGGGGCAGTACTGAGGGAGCGCTGCACTGTCAGAGGGGCAGTAGGAGGGAGCGTTGCACTGTCGGAGGGGCAGTACTGAGGGAGCGCTGCACTGTCGGAGAGACAGTACTGAGGGAGTGCTGCACGGACGGAGGGGCGGTACTGAGGGAGCGCTGCACTGTCGGAGAGACAGTACTGAGGGAGCGCTGCACAGACGGAGGGGCGGTACTGAGGGAGCGCTGCACTGTCGGAGAGACAGAACTGAGGGAGTGCTGCACTGACGGAGGGGCGGTACTGAGGGAGCGCTGCACTGTCGGAGAGACAGTACTGAGGGAGTGCTGCACTGACGGAGGGGCGGTACTGAGGGAGCGCTGCACTGTCGGAGGGGCAGTACTGAGGGAGCGCTGCACTGTCGGAAGGGCAGTACTGAGGGAGCGCTGTACTGTCGGAGTGGCAGTACTGAGGGAGCGCTGCACTGTCGGAGGGGCAGAACTGAGGGAGCACTGCACTGTCGGAGGGGCAGTACTGAGGGAGCGCTGCACTGTCAGAGGGGCAGTACTGAGGGAGCGCTGCACTGTCGGAGGGGCAGTACTGAGGGAGCGATGCACTGTCGGAGGGGCAGTACTGAGGGAGCGCTGCACTGTCGGAGAGACAGTACTGAGGGAGTGCTGCACTGACGGAGGGGCGGTACTGAGGGAGCGCTGCACTGTCGCAGAGACAGTACTGAGGGAATGCTGCACTGACGGAGGGGCGGTACTGAGGGAGTGCTGCACTGACGGAGGGGCGGTACTGAGGGAGCGCTGCACTGTCGGAGGGGCAGTACTGAGGGAGCGCTGCACTGTCGGAGGGGCAGTACTGAGGGAGCGCTGCACTGTCGGAGGGGCAGTACTGAGGGAGCGCTGCACTGTCGGAGGGGCTGTACTGAGGGAGTGCTGCACTGACGGAGGGGCGGTACTGAGGGAGTGCTGCACTGTCAGAGGGGTAGTACTGAGGGAGTGCTGCACTGTCGGTGCGGTAGTACTGAGGGAGAGCTACAATATCGGAGGGGCAGTACTGATGGAGCGCCGCACTGTCGGAGGGGCAGTACTGAGGGAGCTCTGCACTGTCAGACAGGCAGTACTGAGGGAGCGTTGCACTGTCGGAGATGCAGTACTGAGGGAGCTCTGCACTGTCGGACGGGCAGTACTGAGGGAGCGCTGCAGTGTCGGAGAGGCAGTATTGAGTGAACGCTGCACTTTCGAAGGGGCAGTGCTGAGCGAGCGTCGCACTGTCAGAGGGGTAGTACTGAGGGAGTGCTGCACTGTCGGTGCGGTAGTACTGAGGGAGAGCTACAATATCGGAGGGGCAGTACTGAGGGAGCGCCGCACTGTCGGATGGTCAGTACTGAGGGAGTGCTACACTGTCGGAGAGGCAGTACTGAGTGAACGCTGCACTTTTGAAGGGGCAGTACTGAGGGAGCGCTGCACTGTCAGAGGGGCAGTAGGAGGGAGCGTTGCACTGTCGGAGGGGCAGTACTGAGGGAGCGCTGCACTGTCGGAGAGACAGTACTGAGGGAGTGCTGCACTGACGGAGGGGCGGTACTGAGGGAGCGCTGCACTGTCGGAGAGACAGTACTGAGGGAGCGCTGCACAGACGGAGGGGCGGTACTGAGGGAGCGCTGCACTGTCGGAGAGACAGAACTGAGGGAGTGCTGCACTGACGGAGGGGCGGTACTGAGGGAGCGCTGCACTGTCGGAGAGACAGTACTGAGGGAGTGCTGCACTGACGGAGGGGCGGTACTGAGGGAGCGCTGCACTGTCGGAGGGGCAGTACTGAGGGAGCGCTGCACTGTCGGAAGGGCAGTACTGAGGGAGCGCTGTACTGTCGGAGTGGCAGTACTGAGGGAGCGCTGCACTGTCGGAGGGGCAGAACTGAGGGAGCACTGCACTGTCGGAGGGGCAGTACTGAGGGAGCGCTGCACTGTCAGAGGGGCAGTACTGAGGGAGCGCTGCACTGTCGGAGGGGCAGTACTGAGGGAGCGATGCACTGTCGGAGGGGCAGTACTGAGGGAGCGCTGCACTGTCGGAGGGGCAGTACTGAGGGAGTGCTGCACTGTCAGAGGGGCAGTACTGAGGGAGCGCCGCACTGTCAGAGGGTCAGTACTGAGGGAGCGCTGCACTGTCGGAGGGGCAGTACTGAGGGAGCTCTGCACTGTCAGACAGGCAGTACTGAGGGAGCGTTGCACTGTCGGAGATGCAGTACTGAGGGAGCTCTGCACTGTCGGACGGGCAGTACTGAGGGAGCGCTGCAGTGTCGGAGAGGCAGTATTGAGTGAACGCTGCACTTTCGAAGGGGCAGTGCTGAGCGAGCGTCGCACTGTCAGAGGGGTAGTACTGAGGGAGTGCTGCACTGTCGGTGCGGTAGTACTGAGGGAGAGCTACAATATCGGAGGGGCAGTACTGAGGGAGCGCCGCACTGTCGGATGGTCAGTACTGAGGGAGTGCTACACTGTCGGAGAGGCAGTACTGAGTGAACGCTGCACTTTTGAAGGGGCAGTACTGAGGGAGCGCTGCACTGTCAGAGGGGCAGTAGGAGGGAGCGTTGCACTGTCGGAGGGGCAGTACTGAGGGAGCGCTGCACTGTCGGAGAGACAGTACTGAGGGAGTGCTGCACTGACGGAGGGGCGGTACTGAGGGAGCGCTGCACTGTCGGAGAGACAGTACTGAGGGAGCGCTGCACAGACGGAGGGGCGGTACTGAGGGAGCGCTGCACTGTCGGAGAGACAGAACTGAGGGAGTGCTGCACTGACGGAGGGGCGGTACTGAGGGAGCGCTGCACTGTCGGAGAGACAGTACTGAGGGAGTGCTGCACTGATGGAGGGGCGGTACTGAGGGAGCGCTGCACTGTCGGAGGGGCAGTACTGAGGGAGCGCTGCACTGTCGGAAGGGCAGTACTGAGGGAGCGCTGTACTGTCGGAGTGGCAGTACTGAGGGAGCGCTGCACTGTCGGAGGGGCAGAACTGAGGGAGCACTGCACTGTCGGAGGGGCAGTACTGAGGGAGCGCTGCACTGTCAGAGGGGCAGTACTGAGGGAGCGCTGCACTGTCGGAGGGGCAGTACTGAGGGAGCGATGCACTGTCGGAGGGGCAGTACTGAGGGAGCGCTGCACTGTCGGAGAGACAGTACTGAGGGAGTGCTGCACTGACGGAGGGGCGGTACTGAGGGAGCGCTGCACTGTCGGAGAGACAGTACTGAGGGAGTGCTGCACTGTCGGTGGGGTAGTACTGAGGGAGAGCTGCAATATTGGAGGGGCAGTACTGAGGGAGCGCCGCACTGTCGGAGGGGCAGTCCTGAGGGAGCGCTGCACTGTCGGAGGGGCAGTACTGAGGGAGCGCTGCACTGCCGGAGGAGCAGTACTGAGGGAGTGCTGCACTGTCAGAGGGGCAGTACTGAGGGAGCGCCGCACTGTCAGAGGGTCAGTACTGAGGGAGCGCTGCACTGTCGGAGGGGCAGTACTGAGGGAGCTCTGCACTGTCAGACAGGCAGTACTGAGGGAGCGTTGCACTGTCGGAGATGCAGTACTGAGGGAGCTCTGCACTGTCGGACGGGCAGTACTGAGGGAGCGCTGCAGTGTCGGAGAGGCAGTATTGAGTGAACGCTGCACTTTCGAAGGGGCAGTGCTGAGCGAGCGTCGCACTGTCAGAGGGGTAGTACTGAGGGAGTGCTGCACTGTCGGTGCGGTAGTACTGAGGGAGAGCTACAATATCGGAGGGGCAGTACTGAGGGAGCGCCGCACTGTCGGATGGTCAGTACTGAGGGAGTGCTACACTGTCGGAGAGGCAGTACTGAGTGAACGCTGCACTTTTGAAGGGGCAGTACTGAGGGAGCGCTGCACTGTCAGAGGGGCAGTAGGAGGGAGCGTTGCACTGTCGGAGGGGCAGTACTGAGGGAGCGCTGCACTGTCGGAGAGACAGTACTGAGGGAGTGCTGCACTGACGGAGGGGCGGTACTGAGGAGCGCTGCACTGTCGGAGAGACAGTACTGAGGGAGCGCTGCACAGACGGAGGGGCGGTACTGAGGGAGCGCTGCACTGTCGGAGAGACAGAACTGAGGGAGTGCTGCACTGACGGAGGGGCGGTACTGAGGGAGCGCTGCACTGTCGGAGAGACAGTACTGAGGGAGTGCTGCACTGACGGAGGGGCGGTACTGAGGGAGCGCTGCACTGTCGGAGGGGCAGTACTGAGGGAGCGCTGCACTGTCGGAAGGGCAGTACTGAGGGAGCGCTGTACTGTCGGAGTGGCAGTACTGAGGGAGCGCTGCACTGTCGGAGGGGCAGAACTGAGGGAGCACTGCACTGTCGGAGGGGCAGTACTGAGGGAGCGCTGCACTGTCAGAGGGGCAGTACTGAGGGAGCGCTGCACTGTCGGAGGGGCAGTACTGAGGGAGCGATGCACTGTCGGAGGGGCAGTACTGAGGGAGCGCTGCACTGTCGGAGAGACAGTACTGAGGGAGTGCTGCACTGACGGAGGGGCGGTACTGAGGGAGCGCTGCACTGTCGCAGAGACAGTACTGAGGGAATGCTGCACTGACGGAGGGGCGGTACTGAGGGAGTGCTGCACTGACGGAGGGGCGGTACTGAGGGAGCGCTGCACTGTCGGAGGGGCAGTACTGAGGGAGCGCTGCACTGTCGGAGGGGCAGTACTGAGGGAGCGCTGCACTGTCGGAGGGGCAGTACTGAGGGAGCGCTGCACTGTCGGAGGGGCTGTACTGAGGGAGTGCTGCACTGACGGAGGGGCGGTACTGAGGGAGTGCTGCACTGTCGGATGGGCAGTACTGAGGGAGCGCTGCACTGTCGGAGGGGCAGTACTGAGGGAGCGCTGCACTGTCGGAGGGACTGTACTGAGGGAATGCTGCACTGACGGAGGGGCGGTACTGAGGGAGTGCTGCACTGTCGGAGGGGCAATACTGAGGGAGCGCTGCACTGTCGGAGGGGCAGTGCTGAGGGAGCGCTGCACTGTCGGAGGGGCAGTACTGAGGGAACGCTGCACTGTCGGAGGGGCAGTACTGAGGGAGCGCTGCACTGTCGGAGGGGCAGTACTGAGGGAGCGCTGCACTGTCGGAGGGGCTGTACTGAGGGAGTGCTGCACTGACGGAGGGGCGGTACTGAGGGAGTGCTGCACTGTCGGATGGGCAGTACTGAGGGAGCGCTGCACTGTCGGAGGGGCAGTACTGAGGGAGCGCTGCACTGTCGGAGGGGCTGTACTGAGGGAATGCTGCACTGACGGAGGGGCGGTACTGAGGGAGTGCTGCACTGTCGGAGGGGCAATACTGAGGGAACGCTGCACTGTCGGAGGGGCAGTACTGAGGGAGCGCTGCACTGTCGGAGGGGCAGTACTGAGGGAGCGCTGCACTGTCGGAGGGGCAGTACTGAGTGACCTCTGCACTGTCGGACGGGCAGTACTGAGGGAGCGCTGCACTGTCGGAGGGGCAGTACCGAGGGAGCGCTGCACTGTCGGAGGGGCAGTACGGAGGGAGCTCTGCACTGTCGGAGGGGCAGTACTGAGGGAGCGCTGCACTGTCGGAGGGGCAGTACTGAGGGAGCGCTGCACTGTCGGCGGGGCAGTACTGAGGGAGCGCTGCACTGTCGGTGGGACAGTACTGAGGGAGCGCTGCACTGTCAGAGGGGCAGTACTGAGGGAGCGCTGCACTGTTGGAGGGGAAGTGCTGAGGGAGCGCTGCACTGTCGGAGGGGCAGTACTGAGGGAGCGCTGCACTGCTGGAGGGGAAGTGCTGATGGAGCGCTGCACTGTCGGAGGGGCAGTACTGAGGGTGTGCTGCACTGTCGGAGGGGCAGTACTGAGGGAGCGCTGCACTGTCAGAGGGTCAGTACTAAGGGAGCGCTGCACTGTCGGAGGGGCAGTACTGAGGGAGCGCTGCACTGTCGGAGGGGCAGTACTGAGGGAGCGCCGCACTGTCGGAGGGGCAGTACTGAGGGAGCGCTGCACTGTCAGCGGGGCAGTACTGAGGGTGCGCTGCACTGTCGGAGGGGCAGTACTGAGGGGACGCTGCACTGTCGGAGGAGCTGCACTGAGGGAGCACTTCACTGTCAGCGGAACAGTACTGAGGGAGCGGTGCACTGTCGGAGGGGCGGAACTCAGGGAGTGCTGCACTGTCGGAGGGGCAGTACTGAGGAAGCGCTGCACTGTCGGAGGGGCAGCACTGAGGGAGCGCCGCACTGTCAGAGTGGCAGTACTGAGGGAGCGCTGCACTGTCGGAGGGGCAGTACTGAGGGAGTGCCGCACTGTCGGAGGGGCAGCACTGAGGGAGCGCTGCACTGTCGGAAGAGCAGTACTGAGGGAGTGCGGCACTGTCGGAGGGGCAGTACTGAGGGAGCGCTGCACTGTCGGAGGGGCAGAACTGAGGGAGTGCTGCACTGTCGGAGGAGCAGTACTGAGGGAGCGCCACATTGTCGGAGGGGCAGTACAGAGGGAGCGCTGCACTGCCAGAGGGGCAGAATTGAGGGATTACCGCACTGTCAGAGGGGCAGTACTGAGGGAGCGCTGCACTGTCGGAGGAGCAGTACTCAGGGAGTGCCGCACTGTCGGAGGAGCAGTACCGAGGGAGCGCTGCACTTTCGGATCAGCAGTACTGAGGGAACGCTGCACTGTCGAAGGGGCAGTGCTGAGGGAGCGTCGCACTGTCAGAGGGGTAGTACTGAGGGAGTGCTGCACTGTCGGTGGGGTAGTACTGAGGGAGAGCTGCAATATTGGAGGGGCAGTACTGAGGGAGCACCGCACTGTCGGAGGGGCAGTCCTGAGGGAGCGCTGCACTGTCGGAGGGGCAGTACTGAGGGAGCGCTGCACTGCCGGAGGAGCAGTACTGAGGGAGTGCTGCACTGTCAGAGGGGCAGTACTGAGGGAGCGCCGCACTGTCAGAGGGTCAGTACTGAGGGAGCGCTGCACTGTCGGAGGGGCAGTACTGAGGGAGCTCTGCACTGTCGGAAGAGCAGTGCTGAGGGAGTGCGGCACTGTCGGAGGGGCAGTACTGAGGGAGCGCTGCACTGTCGGAGGGGCAGAACTGAGGGAGTGCTGCACTGTCGGAGGAGCAGTACTGAGGGAGCGCCACATTGTCGGAGGGGCAGTACAGAGGGAGCGCTGCACTGCCAGAGGGGCAGAATTGAGGGAGTACCGCACTGTCAGAGGGGCAGTACTGATGGAGCGCTGCACTGTCGGAGGAGCAGTACTCAGGGAGTGCCGCACTGTCGGAGGAGCAGTACTGAGGGAGCGCTGCACTTTCGGATCAGCAGTACTGAGGGAACGCTGCACTGTCGAAGGGGCAGTGCTGAGGGAGCGTCGCACTGTCAGAGGGGTAGTACTGAGGGAGTGCTGCACTGTCGGTGGGGTAGTACTGAGGGAGAGCTGCAATATTGGAGGGGCAGTACTGAGGGAGCGCCGCACTGTCGGAGGGGCAGTCCTGAGGGAGCGCTGCACTGTCGGAGGGGCAGTACTGAGGGAGCGCTGCACTGCCGGAGGAGCAGTACTGAGGGAGTGCTGCACTGTCAGAGGGGCAGTACTGAGGGAGCGCCGCACTGTCAGAGGGTCAGTACTGAGGGAGCGCTGCACTGTCGGAGGGGCAGTACTGAGGGAGCTCTGCACTGTCAGACAGGCAGTACTGAGGGAGCGTTGCACTGTCGGAGATGCAGTACTGAGGGAGCTCTGCACTGTCGGACGGGCAGTACTGAGGGAGCGCTGCAGTGTCGGAGAGGCAGTATTGAGTGAACGCTGCACTTTCGAAGGGGCAGTGCTGAGCGAGCGTCGCACTGTCAGAGGGGTAGTACTGAGGGAGTGCTGCACTGTCGGTGCGGTAGTACTGAGGGAGAGCTACAATATCGGAGGGGCAGTACTGAGGGAGCGCCGCACTGTCGGATGGTCAGTACTGAGGGAGTGCTACACTGTCGGAGAGGCAGTACTGAGTGAACGCTGCACTTTTGAAGGGGCAGTACTGAGGGAGCGCTGCACTGTCAGAGGGGCAGTAGGAGGGAGCGTTGCACTGTCGGAGGGGCAGTACTGAGGGAGCGCTGCACTGTCGGAGAGACAGTACTGAGGGAGTGCTGCACTGACGGAGGGGCGGTACTGAGGGAGCGCTGCACTGTCGGAGAGACAGTACTGAGGGAGCGCTGCACAGACGGAGGGGCGGTACTGAGGGAGCGCTGCACTGTCGGAGAGACAGAACTGAGGGAGTGCTGCACTGACGGAGGGGCGGTACTGAGGGAGCGCTGCACTGTCGGAGAGACAGTACTGAGGGAGTGCTGCACTGACGGAGGGGCGGTACTGAGGGAGCGCTGCACTGTCGGAGGGGCAGTACTGAGGGAGCGCTGCACTGTCGGAAGGGCAGTACTGAGGGAGCGCTGTACTGTCGGAGTGGCAGTACTGAGGGAGCGCTGCACTGTCGGAGGGGCAGAACTGAGGGAGCACTGCACTGTCGGAGGGGCAGTACTGAGGGAGCGCTGCACTGTCAGAGGGGCAGTACTGAGGGAGCGCTGCACTGTCGGAGGGGCAGTACTGAGGGAGCGATGCACTGTCGGAGGGGCAGTACTGAGGGAGCGCTGCACTGTCGGAGAGACAGTACTGAGGGAGTGCTGCACTGACGGAGGGGCGGTACTGAGGGAGCGCTGCACTGTCGGAGAGACAGTACTGAGGGAGTGCTGCACTGTCGGTGGGGTAGTACTGAGGGAGAGCTGCAATATTGGAGGGGCAGTACTGAGGGAGCGCCGCACTGTCGGAGGGGCAGTCCTGAGGGAGCGCTGCACTGTCGGAGGGGCAGTACTGAGGGAGCGCTGCACTGCCGGAGGAGCAGTACTGAGGGAGTGCTGCACTGTCAGAGGGGCAGTACTGAGGGAGCGCCGCACTGTCAGAGGGTCAGTACTGAGGGAGCGCTGCACTGTCGGAGGGGCAGTACTGAGGGAGCTCTGCACTGTCAGACAGGCAGTACTGAGGGAGCGTTGCACTGTCGGAGATGCAGTACTGAGGGAGCTCTGCACTGTCGGACGGGCAGTACTGAGGGAGCGCTGCAGTGTCGGAGAGGCAGTATTGAGTGAACGCTGCACTTTCGAAGGGGCAGTGCTGAGCGAGCGTCGCACTGTCAGAGGGGTAGTACTGAGGGAGTGCTGCACTGTCGGTGCGGTAGTACTGAGGGAGAGCTACAATATCGGAGGGGCAGTACTGAGGGAGCGCCGCACTGTCGGATGGTCAGTACTGAGGGAGTGCTACACTGTCGGAGAGGCAGTACTGAGTGAACGCTGCACTTTTGAAGGGGCAGTACTGAGGGAGCGCTGCACTGTCAGAGGGGCAGTAGGAGGGAGCGTTGCACTGTCGGAGGGGCAGTACTGAGGGAGCGCTGCACTGTCGGAGAGACAGTACTGAGGGAGTGCTGCACTGACGGAGGGGCGGTACTGAGGGAGCGCTGCACTGTCGGAGAGACAGTACTGAGGGAGCGCTGCACAGACGGAGGGGCGGTACTGAGGGAGCGCTGCACTGTCGGAGAGACAGAACTGAGGGAGTGCTGCACTGACGGAGGGGCGGTACTGAGGGAGCGCTGCACTGTCGGAGAGACAGTACTGAGGGAGTGCTGCACTGACGGAGGGGCGGTACTGAGGGAGCGCTGCACTGTCGGAGGGGCAGTACTGAGGGAGCGCTGCACTGTCGGAAGGGCAGTACTGAGGGAGCGCTGTACTGTCGGAGTGGCAGTACTGAGGGAGCGCTGCACTGTCGGAGGGGCAGAACTGAGGGAGCACTGCACTGTCGGAGGGGCAGTACTGAGGGAGCGCTGCACTGTCGGAGGGGCAGTACTGAGGGAGCGATGCACTGTCGGAGGGGCAGTACTGAGGGCGCGCTGCACTGTCGGAGAGACAGTACTGAGGGAGTGCTGCACTGACGGAGGGGCGGTACTGAGGGAGCGCTGCACTGTCGCAGAGACGGTACTGAGGGAATGCTGCACTGACGGAGGGGCGGTACTGAGGGAGTGCTGCACTGACGGAGGGGCGGTACTGAGGGAGCGCTGCACTGTCGGAGGGGCAGTACTGAGGGAGCGCTGCACTGTCGGAGGGGCAGTACTGAGGGAGCGCTGCACTGTCGGAGGGGCAGTACTGAGGGAGCGCTGCACTGTCGGAGGGGCTGTACTGAGGGAGTGCTGCACTGACGGAGGGGCGGTACTGAGGGAGTGCTGCACTGTCGGATGGGCAGTACTGAGGGAGCGCTGCACTGTCGGAGGGGCAGTACTGAGGGAGCGCTGCACTGTCGGAGGGGCTGTACTGAGGGAATGCTGCACTGATGGAGGGGCAGTACTGAGGGAGTGCTGCACTGTCGGACGGGCAGTACTGAGGCAGCGCTGCACTGTCGGAGGGGCAGTACTGAGGGAGCGCTGCACTGTCGGAGGGGCAGTACTGAGGGAGCGCCGCACTGTCAGAGGGGCAGTACTGAGGGAGCGCTGCACTGTCAGAGGGGCAGTACTGAGGGAGCGCTGCACTGTCAGAGGGGCAGTACTGAGGGAGCGCTGCACTGTCAGAGGGGCAGTACTGAGGGAGCGCTGCACTGTCGGAGGGGCAGTGCTGAGGGAGCGCTTCACTGTCAGAGCGGCAGTACTGAGGAAGCGCTGCACTATCGGAGGGGCAGTACTGAGGGAGTGCAGCACTCTTGGTGGGGCAGTTTTGAGGGAGTGCCGCACTGTCAGAGGAGCAGTACTGAGGGAGCGCTGCACTGTCGGAGGGGCAGTACTGAGGGAGCGCTGCACTGTCGGAGGAGCAGTACTTAGGAAGTGCTGCACTGTCGGAGGGGCAGTACTGAGGGAGCGCTGCACTGTCAGAGGGGCAGTACTGAGGGAGTGCTGCACTGTCGGAGGAGCAGTACTGAGGGAGCGCCGCACTGTCGGAGGGGCAGTACTGAGGGAGCGCTGCACTGTCGGAGGGTCAGTACTGAGGGGACGCTGCACTGTCGGAGGAGCTGCACTGAGGGAGCACTTCACTGTCAGAGGAGCAGTACTGAGGGAGCGGTGCACTGTCGGAGGGGCAGTACTGAGGGAGTGCTGCACTGTCGGAGGGGCAGTACTGAGGGAGCGGCGCACTGTCAGAGTGGCAGCACTGAGGGAGCGTTGCACTGTCGGAAGAGCAGTACTGAGGGAGTGCCGCACTGTCAGTGTGGCAGTACTGAGGGAGCGCTGCACTGTCAGAAGAGCAGTACTGAGGGAGTGCCGCACTGTCGGATGGGCAGTACTGAGGGAGCGCTGCACTGTCGGAGGGGCAGAACTGAGGGAGTGCTGCACTGTCGGAGGAACAGTACTGAGGGAGCGCTGCACTTTCTGAACAGCAGTACTGAGGGAACGCTGCACTGTCGGAGGGGCAGTACTGAGGGAGCGCTGCACTGTCGGAGGAGCAGTACTGAGGGAGCGCTGCACTGTCGGAGGAGCAGTACTGAGGGAGCGCTGCACTGTCGGGGGCGCAGTACTGAGGGAGCTCTGCACTGTCGGTGGGGCAGTACTGAGGGAGCTCTGCACTGTCGGACGGGCAGTACTGAGGGAGCGCTGCAATGTCGGAGGAGCAGTACCGAGGGAGTGCTGCACTGTCGGAACAGCAGTACTGAGGGAGCGCTGCACTGTCGGAGGGGCAGTACTGAGGCAGCTCTGCACTGTCGGACGGGCAGTACTGAGGGAACGCTGCACTATCGGAGATGCAGTACTGAGGGAGCTCTGCACTGTCGGACGGGCAGTACTGAGGGAGCGCTGCACTGTCGGAGAGGCAGTACTGAGTGAACGCTGCACTGTCGAAGGGGCAGTGCTGAGGGAGCGCCGCACTGTCAGAGGGGTAGTACTGAGGGAGTGCTGCACTGTCGTTGGTGTAGTACTGAGGGAGAGCTGCAATATCGGCGGGGCAGTACTGAGGGAGCGCCGCACAGTTGGAGGGTCAGCACTTAGGGAGCGCTACACTGTTGGAGGGGTGTACTGAGGGAGCGCTGCACTGATGGAGGGGCAGTACAGAGGAAGAGCTGCAATATCGCAAGGGCAGTACTGAGGGAGCGCTGCACTGTCGGAGGGGCAGTACTGAGGGAGCACTGCACTGTCGGAGGGGCTGTACTGAGGGAGTGCTGCACTGTCGGAGGGGCAGTACTGAGGGAGCGCTGCACTGTCGGAGGGGAAGTACTGAGGGAGTGCCGCACTGTCGGAGGGGCAGTACTGAGGGAGCGCTGCACTGTCGGAGGGGCAGTACTGAGGGAGCGCTGCACTGTCGGAGGGGCAGTACTGAGTGACCTCTGCACTGTCGGACGGGCAGTACTGAGTGAGCGCTGCACTGTCGGAGGGGCTGTACCGAGGGAGCTCTGCACTGTCGGAGGGGCAGTACGGAGGGAGCTCTGCACTGTCGGAGGGGCAGTACTGAGGGAGCGCTGCACTGTCGAAGGGGTAGTACTGAGGGAGCGCTGCACTGTCGGTGGGACAGTACTGAAGGAGCGCTGCACTGTCAGAGGGGCAGTACTGAGGGAGCGCAGCACTGTTGGAGGGGAAGTGCTGAGGGAGCACTGCACTGTCGGAGGGGCAGTACTGAGGGTGTGCTGCACTGTCGGAGGCGCAGTACTGAGGGAGCGCTGCACTGTCAGAGGGTCAGTACTGAGGGAGCGCTGCACTGTCGGAGGGGCAGTACTGAGGGAGCGCTGCACTGTCGGAGGGGCAGTACTGAGGGAGCGCCGCACTGTCGTAGGGGCAGTACTGAGGGAGCGCTGCACTGTCAGCGGGGCAGTACTGAGGGTGCGCTGCACTGTCGGAGGGGCAGTACTGAGGGGACGCTGCACTGTCGGAGGAGCTGCACTGAGGGAGCACTTCACTGTCAGAGGAGCAGTACAGAGGGAGCGGTGCACAGTCGGGGGGGCGGAACTGAGGGAGTGCTGCACTGTCGGAGGGGCAGTACTGAGGAAGCGCTGCACTGTCGGAGGGGCAGCACTGAGGGAGCACCGCACTGTCAGAGTGGCAGTACTGAGCGAGCGCTGCACTGTCGGAGGGGCAGTACTGAGGGAGTGCCGCACTGTCGGAGGGGCAGTACTGAGGGAGCGCTGCACTGTCAGAGGGGCAGTACTGAGGGAGTGCTGCACTGTCAGAGGAGCAGTACTGAGGGAGCGCCGCACTGTCGGAGGGGCAGTACTGAGGGAGCGCTGCACTGTCGGAGGGTCAGTACTGAGGGGACGCTGCACTGTCGGAGGGGCAGTACTGAGGGAGCGGCGCAATGTCAGAGTGGCAGTACTGAGGGAGCGTTGCACTGTCGGAAGAGCAGTACTGAGGGAGTGCCGCACTTTCAGTGTGGCAGTACTGAGGGAGCGCTGCACTGTCAGAAGAGCAGTACTGAAGGAGTGCCGCACTGTCGGAGGGGCAGTACTGAGGGAGCGCTGCACTTTCGGAACAGCAGTACTGAGGGAACGCTGCACTGTCGGAGGGGCAGTACTGAGGGAGCGCTGCACTGTCGGAGGAGCAGTACAGAGGGAGTGCTGCACTGTCAGAGGGGCAGTACTGAGGGAGCGCCGCACAGTCAGAGGGTCAGTACTGAGGGAGCGCTGCACTGTCGGAGGGGCAGTACTGAGGGAGCTCTGCACTGTCGGACGGGCAGTACTGAGGGAGCGCTGCACTGTCGGAGGAGCAGTACCGAGGGAGTGCTGCACTGTCGGAACAGCAGTACTGAGGGAGCGCTGCACTGTCGGAGGGGCTGTACTGAGGGAGTGCTGCACTGATGGAGGGGCGGTACTGAGGGAGTGCTGCACTGTCGGACGGGCAGTACTGAGGGAGCGCTGCACTGTCGGAGGGGCAGTACTGAGGGAGTGCTGCACTGTCGGAGGGGCAGTACTGAGGGAGCTCTGCACTGTCGGAGGGGCAGTACTGAGGGAGCGCTGCACTGTCGGAGGGGCAATACTGAGGGAGCGCTGCACTGTCGGAGGGGCAGTACTGAGGGAGCGCTGCACTGTCGGAGGGGCAGTACTGAGGGAGCGCTGCACTGTCGGAGGGGCAGTGCGGAGGGAGCGCTGCACTGTCGGAGGGGAAGTACTGAGGGAGTGCCGCACTGTCGGAGGGGCAGTACTGAGGGAGCGCTGCACTGTCGGAGGGGCAGTACTGAGGGAGCGCTGCACTGTCGGAGGGGCAGTACTGAGGGAGCGCTGCACTGTCGGAGGGGCAGTACTGAGTGACCTCTGCACTGTCGGACGGGCAGTACTGAGGGAGCGCTGCACTGTCGGAGGGGCAGTACCGAGGGAGCGCTGCACTGTCGGTGGGGCAGTACGGAGGGAGCTCTGCACTGTCGGAGGGGCAGTACTGAGGGAGCGCTGCACTGTCGGCGGGGCAGTACTGAGGGAGCGCTGCACTGTCGCTGGGACAGTACTGAAGGAGCGCTGCACTGTCAGAGGGGCAGTACTGAGGGAGCGCTGCACTGTTGGAGGGGAGGTGCTGAGGGAGCGCTGCACTGTTGGAGGGGCAGTACTGAGGGAGCGCTGCACTGCTGGAGGGGAAGCGCTGATGGAGCGCTGCACTGTCGGAGGGGCAGTACTGAGGGTGTGCTGCACCTTCGGAGGGGCAGTACTGAGGGAGCGCTGCACTGTCAGAGGGTCAGTACTGAGGGAGCGCTGCACTGTCGGAGGGGCAGTACTGAGGGAGCGCTGCACTGTCGGAGGTGCAGTACTGAGGGAGCGCCGCACTGTCGGAGGGTCAGTACTGAGGGAGCGCTGCACTGTCAGCGGGGCAGTACTGAGTGTGCGCTGCACTGTCGGAGGAGCTGCACTGAGGGAGCACTTCACTGTCAGAGGAGCAGTACTGAGGGAGCGGTGCACTGTCGGAGGGGCGGAACTGAGGGAGTGCTGCACTGTCGGAGGGGCAGTACTGAGGAAGCGCTGCACTGTCGGAGGGGAAGCACTGAGGGAGCGCCGCAGTGTCAGAGTGGCAGTACTGAGGGAGCGCTGCACTGTCGGAGGGGCAGTACTGAGGGAGTGCCGCACTGTCGGAGGGGCAGTACTGAGGGAGCGCTGCACTGTCGGAAGAGCAGTACTGAGGGAGTTCGGCACTGTCGGAGGGGCAGTACTGAGGGAGCGCTGCACTGTCGGAGGGGCAGAACTGAGGGAGTGCTGCACTGTCGGAGGAGCAGTACTGAGGGAGCGCCACATTGTCGGAGGGGCAGTACAGAGGAAGCGCTGCACTGCCAGAGGGGCAGAATTGAGGGAGTACCGCACTGTCAGAGGGGCAGTACTGAGGGAGCGCTGCACTGTCGGAGGAGCAGTACTCAGGGAGTGCCGCACTGTCGGAGGAGCAGTACTGAGGGAGCGCTGCACTTTCGGATCAGCAGTACTGAGGGAACGCTGCACTGTCGGAGGGGCAGTACTGAGGGAGCTCTGCACTGCCGGAGGAGCAGTACTGAGGGAGTGCTGCACTGTCAGAGGGGCAGTACTGAGGGAGCGCCGCACTGTCAGAGGGTCAGTACTGAGGGAGCGCTGCACTGTCGGACGGGCAGTACTGAGGGAGTGCTGCACTGTCGGAGAGGCAGTACTAAGTGAATGCTGCACTGTCGAAGGGGCAGTGCTGAGGGAGCGTCGCACTGTCAGAGGGGTAGTACTGAGGGAGTGCCGCACTGTCGGTGGGGTAGTACTGAGGGAGAGCTGCAATAACGGAGGGGCAGTACTGAGGGAGCGCTGCACTGCCGGAGGAGCAGTACTGAGGGAGTGCTGCACTGTCAGAGGGGCAGTATTGAGGGAGCGCCGCACTGTCAGAGGGTCAGTACTGAGGGAGCGCTGCACTGTCGGAGGGGCAGTACTGAGGGAGCTCTGCACTGTCAGACAGGCAGTACTGAGGGAGCGCTGCACTGTCGGAGGGGCAGTACTGAGGGAGCTCTGCACTGTCAGACAGGCAGTACTGAGGGAGCGTTGCACTGTCGGAGATGCAGTACTGAGGGAGCTCTGCACTGTCGGACGGGCAGTACTGAGGGAGCGCTGCACTGTCGGAGAGGCAGTACTGAGTGAACGCTGCACTTTCGAAGGGGCAGTGCTGAGCGAGCGTCGCAATGTCAGAGGGGTAGTACTGAGGGAGTGCTGCACTGTCGGTGCGGTAGTACTGACGGAGAGCTGCAATATCGGAGGGGCAGTACTGAGGGAGCGCCGCACTGTCGGATGGTCAGTACTGAGGGAGTGCTACACTGTCGGAGAGGCAGTACTGAGTGAACGCTGCACTTTCGAAGGGGCAGTGCTGAGCGAGTGTCACACTGTCAGAGGGGTAGTACTGAGGGAGTGCTGCACTGTCGGTGTGGTAGTACAGAGGGAGAGCTGCAAAATCGGAGCGGCAGTACTGAGGGTGCGCCGCACTGTCGGAGGGGCAGTACTGAGGGAGCGCTGCACTGTCAGAGGGGCAGTACTGAGGGAGCGCCGCACTGTCAGAGGGGCAGTACTGAGGGAGCGCCGCACTGTCAGAGGGGCAGTACTGAGGGAGCGCTGCACTGTCGGAGGGGCAGTACTGAGGGAGCGCTGCACTTTTGGAGGGGCAGTACTGAGGGAGCGCCGCACTGTCAGTGGGGCAGTACTGAGGGAGCGCTGCACTGTCAGAGGGGCAGTGCTGAGGGAGCGCTTCACTGTCAGAGCGGCAGTACTGAGGGAGCGCTGCACTTTTGGAGGGGCAGTACTGAGGGAGCGCCGCACTGTCGGTGGGGCAGTACTGAGGGAGCGCCGTACTTTCGGAGGGGCAGTACTGAGGGAGTGCTGCACTATCGGAGGGGCAGTACTGAGGGAGTGCAGCACTCTTGGTGGGGCAATTTTGAGGGAGCGCCGCACTGTCAGAGGAGCAGTACTGAGGGAGCACTGCACTGTCGGAGGGGCAGTACTGAGGGAGCGCTGCACTGTCGGAGGAACAGTACTGAGGGAGTGCTGCACTGTCGGAGGGGCAGTACTGAGGGAGCGCTGCACTGTCAGAGGGGCAGTACTGAGGGAGTGCTGCACTGTCGGAGGAGCAGTACTGAGGGAGCGCCGCACTGTCGGAGGGGCAGTACTGAGGGAGCGCTGCACTGTCGGAGGGTCAGTACTGAGGGGACGCTGCACTGTCGGAGGAGCTGCACTGAGGGAGCACTTCACTGTCAGAGGAGCAGTACTGAGGGAGCGCTGCACTGTCGGAGGGGCAGTACTGAGGGAGTGCTGCACTGTCGGAGGGGCAGTACTGAGGGAGCGCTGCACTGTCGGAGGAGCAGTACTCAGGGAGTGCCGCACTGTCGGAGGAGCAGTACTGAGGGAGCGCTGCACTTTCGGATCAGCAGTACTGAGGGAACGCTGCACTGTCGGAGGGGCAGTACTGAGGGAGCTCTGCACTGCCGGAGGAGCAGTACTGAGGGAGTGCTGCACTGTCAGAGGGGCAGTACTGAGGGAGCGCCGCACTGTCAGAGGGTCAGTACTGAGGGAGCGCTGCACTGTCGGACGGGCAGTACTGAGGGAGTGCTGCACTGTCGGAGAGGCAGTACTAAGTGAATGCTGCACTGTTGAAGGGGCAGTGCTGAGGGAGCGTCGCACTGTCAGAGGGGTAGTACTGAGGGAGTGCCGCACTGTCGGTGGGGTAGTACTGAGGGAGAGCTGCAATAACGGAGGGGCAGTACTGAGGGAGCGCTGCACTGCCGGAGGAGCAGTACTGAGGGAGTGCTGCACTGTCAGAGGGGCAGTATTGAGGGAGCGCCGCACTGTCAGAGGGTCAGTACTGAGGGAGCGCTGCACTGTCGGAGGGGCAGTACTGAGGGAGCTCTGCACTGTCAGACAGGCAGTACTGAGGGAGCGCTGCACTGTCGGAGGGGCAGTACTGAGGGAGCTCTGCACTGTCAGACAGGCAGTACTGAGGGAGCGTTGCACTGTCGGAGATGCAGTACTGAGGGAGCTCTGCACTGTCGGACGGGCAGTACTGAGGGAGCGCTGCACTGTCGGAGAGGCAGTACTGAGTGAACGCTGCACTTTCGAAGGGGCAGTGCTGAGCGAGCGTCGCAATGTCAGAGGGGTAGTACTGAGGGAGTGCTGCACTGTTGGTGCGGTAGTACTGACGGAGAGCTGCAATATCGGAGGGGCAGTACTGAGGGAGCGCCGCACTGTCGGATGGTCAGTACTGAGGGAGTGCTACACTGTCGGAGAGGCAGTACTGAGTGAACGCTGCACTTTCGAAGGGGCAGTGCTGAGCGAGTGTCACACTGTCAGAGGGGTAGTACTGAGGGAGTGCTGCACTGTCGGTGTGGTAGTACAGAGGGAGAGCTGCAAAATCGGAGCGGCAGTACTGAGGGTGCGCCGCACTGTCGGAGGGGCAGTACTGAGGGAGCGCTGCACTGTCAGAGGGGCAGTACTGAGGGAGCGCCGCACTGTCAGAGGGGCAGTACTGAGGGAGCGCCGCACTGTCAGAGGGGCAGTACTGAGGGAGCGCTGCACTGTCGGAGGGGCAGTACTGAGGGAGCGCTGCACTTTTGGAGGGGCAGTACTGAGGGAGCGCCGCACTGTCAGTGGGGCAGTACTGAGGGAGCGCTGCACTGTCAGAGGGGCAGTGCTGAGGGAGCGCTTCACTGTCAGAGCGGCAGTACTGAGGGAGCGCTGCACTTTTGGAGGGGCAGTACTGAGGGAGCGCCGCACTGTCGGTGGGGCAGTACTGAGGGAGCGCCGTACTTTCGGAGGGGCAGTACTGAGGGAGTGCTGCACTATCGGAGGGGCAGTACTGAGGGAGTGCAGCACTCTTGGTGGGGCAATTTTGAGGGAGCGCCGCACTGTCAGAGGAGCAGTACTGAGGGAGCACTGCACTGTCGGAGGGGCAGTACTGAGGGAGCGCTGCACTGTCGGAGGAACAGTACTGAGGGAGTGCTGCACTGTCGGAGGGGCAGTACTGAGGGAGCGCTGCACTGTCAGAGGGGCAGTACTGAGGGAGTGCTGCACTGTCGGAGGAGCAGTACTGAGGGAGCGCCGCACTGTCGGAGGGGCAGTACTGAGGGAGCGCTGCACTGTCGGAGGGTCAGTACTGAGGGGACGCTGCACTGTCGGAGGAGCTGCACTGAGGGAGCACTTCACTGTCAGAGGAGCAGTACTGAGGGAGCGCTGCACTGTCGGAGGGGCAGTACTGAGGGAGTGCTGCACTGTCGGAGGGGCAGTACTGAGGGAGCGGTGCACTGTCAGACTGGCAGTACTGAGGGAGCGTTGCACTGTCGGAAGAGCAGTACTGAGGGAGTGCCGCACTGTCGGAGGGGCAGTACTGAGGGAGCGGTGCACTGTCTGAGGGGCAGAACTGAGGGAGTGCTGCACTGTCGGAGGAACAGTACTGAGGGAGCGCTGCACTTTCGGAACAGCAGTACTGAGGGAACGCTGCACTGTCGGAGGGGCAGTACTGAGGGAGCTCTGCACTGTCAGAGGAGCAGTACAGAGGGAGTGCTGCACTGTCAGAGGGGCAGTACTGAGGGAGTGCCGCACAGTCAGAGGGTCAGTACTGAGGGAGCGCTGCACTGTCGGAGGGGCAGTACTGAGGGAGCTCTGCACTGTCGGACGGGCAGTACTGAGGGAGTGCTGCACTGTCGGAGGAGCAGTACCGAGGGAGTGCTGCACTGTCGGAACAGCAGCACTGAGGGAGCGCTGCACTGTCGGAGGCGCAGTACTGAGGGAGCTCTGCACTGTCGATGGGGCAGTACTGAGGGAGCTCTGCACTGTCGGACGGGCAGTACTGAGGGAACGCTACACTAGCGGAGATGCAGTACTGAGGGAGCTCTGCACTGTCGGACGGGCAGTACTGAGGGAGCGCTGCACTGTTGGAGAGGCAGTACTGAGTGAACGCTGCACTGTCGAAGGGGCAGTGCTGAGGGAGCGCCGCACTGTCAGAGGGGTAGTACTGAGGGAGTGCTGCACTGTCGGTGGGGTAGTACTGAGGGAGAGCTGCAATATCGGCGGGGCAGTACTGAGGGAGCGCCGCACAGTTGGAGGGTCAGTACTTAGGGAGCGCTACACTGTTGGAGGGGTGTACTGAGGGAGTGCTGCACTGTTGGAGGGGCAGTACAGAGGAAGAGCTGCAATACCGGAGGGGCAGTATTGAGGGAGCGCTGCACTGTCAGAGGGGCAGTACTGAGGGAGCGCCGCACTGTCACAGGGGCAGTACTGATGGAACACAGTACTGATGGATTGCTGCACTGTCGGAGGGGCTGTACTGAGGGAGCGCTTCACTGTCGGAGCGGCAGTACCGATGGAATGCCGCACTGTCGGTGGGGCAGTACTGAGGGAGTGCCGTACTTTCGGAGGGGCAGTACTGAGGGAGTGCTGCACTATCGGGGGGGCAGTACTCTCGGTGGGGCAGATTTGAGGGAGCGCCGCACTGTCAGAGGAGCAGTACTGAGGGAGCGCTGCACTGTCGGAGGTGCACCACTGAGGGAGCGCTGCACTATCTGAGGGGCATACTGAGGGAGTGCTGCACTGTCGGAGGGGCAGTACTGAGGGAGCGCTGCACTGTGGGAGGGGCAGTACTGAGGGAGCGCTGCACTGTCGGAGGGGCAGTACTGAGGGAGCGCTGCACTGTCGGAGGGGCAGTGCTGAGGGAGTGCTGCACTGTGGGAGGGGCAGTACTGAGGGAGCGCCGCACTGTCGGAGGGGCAGTACTGAGGGAGCGCTGCACTGTCGGAGGGGCAGTACTGAGGGAGCGCTGCACTGTCGGAGGGGCAGTGCTGAGGGAGTGCTGCACTGTGGGAGGGGCAGTACTGAGGGAGCGCCGCACTGTCGGAGGGGCAGTACTGAGGGAGCGCTGCACTATCGGAAGTGCCGTCTTTTGGATGAGACTTTAAAGCGATGCCCCATCTGTTCCCCAGGTGGATGTAAAAGTTCCCACAGCCAGTAATTCTAAGACGAGCAGAAGGAATTCTCCACGGTGCCCTGATGCCAATATTTGTCCGAGTTCGCGAAGAAAGAGATATAACTGGTAATTCTCACATTGCGGTTTGTGGGAGCTTGCTGTGCACAGATTGGCTGCCGCATTTCCTACATTCCGGCGTCGAAAGAACTTCATTGGCTGTGAAGTTTATCTTTCTCCCTTCCGGGTGGGTGTAAGGTCCCAGTGCCGGACCTACTGATCTCCCTCTCCCACCCCAGCCTACCCCACCCATCGGAGAGGTGCCCTTCTATCTGGGGGCGAGATTTGATCCTCAGATTCCAGAAACATAGAAACATAGAAGATCGGAGCAGGAGTAGGCCATTCGGCCCCTCGAGCCTGCTCCGCCATTCAATGAGATCATCGCTGATCATCCAAATTCAGTACCCGGTCCCTGCTTTCTCCTCATATCCCTTGATCCCTTTAGCCTTAAGAAATATATCTAACTCCTTCTTGAATATATTTAATGAATTGGCCTCAACTGCCTTCTGTGGTAGAGAATTCCACAGGTTCACCACTCTCTGGGTGAAGAAATTCCTCCTCATCTCTGTCCTAAATGGCTTACCCCTTATCCTTAGACTGTGACCCCTGGTTCTGGACTCCCCCGCCATCGGGAACATCCTTCCTGCATCTAGTCTGTCTAGTCCTGTTAGAATTTTATAAGTTTCAATCAGATCCCCTCTCATTCTTCTAAACTCTAGTGAATATAAGCCCAATCGACCCAATCTCTCTTCATACGTCATTCATGCCATCCCAGGTATCAGTCCGGTGATTATTCGCTGCACTCCCTCCATGGCAAGAACATCCTTCCTCAGATAAGGCGACCAAAACTGCACACAATACTCAAGGTGTGGTCTCACCAAGGCCCTGTACAACTGCAGCAAGACATCCTTGCTCCTGTACTCGAATCCCCTCGCTACGAAGGCCAACATATCTTTTGCCTTCTTAACCGCCTACTGCACCTGCATGCTTACCTTCAGCGACTGGTGCACAAGGACACCCAGGTCTCGTTGCACTTCCCCTTCTCCCAATCTATTGCCAATCAGCGAATAATCTGCCTTCGCCCGCACCCCTCACTCTCTCTCTTAAAGATGAAGCATCATTCTACTCGAAGAAAACCTTGCAGTGGATTAGCGCCCTCGAGAGAGCTTCCTGCTGCCAAATGTCGGAGGTCTGGCTTCCATTAACGCCAAGCAATCGCTACAATCATTTGGGTGTCGAGGTTTGCGGTGACTGCTAATAGTTAACAGCTGTTCCTGATGTTTCCGTTGTTTTCACACCTGCTCTCCAACTGAAAAAATGATTCCTGTCTGAAAGAACTCTTTCATGTTCCCGCTACCTGCCCTGGGAGTGTTTGATGGGACAGTGTAAAGGGAGCTTTACTCTGTATCTAACCCGTGCTGTACCTGCCCTGGGAGTGTTGACGGGACAGTGTAAAGGGAGCTTTACTCTGTATCTAACCCGTGCTGTACCTGCCCTGGGAGTGTTTGATGGGACAGTGTAGAGGGAGCTTTACTCTGTATCTAACCTGTGCTGTACCTGCCTTGGGAGTGTTTGATGGGACAGTGTAGAGGGAACTTTACTCTGTATCTAACCCGTGCTGTACCTGCCCTGGGAGTATTTGACAGGACAGTGAAGAGGGAGCTTTATTCTGGATCTAACCCATGCTGTAACTGCCCAGGAATGTTTGATGGGACAGTGTAGAGGGAGCTTTACTCTGTATCTAACCCGTGCTGTACCAGTCCTGGGAGTGTTTGATGGGACAGTGTAGAGGGAGCTTTACTCTGTATCTAACCCGTGCTGTACCTGCCCTGGGAGTGTTTGATGGAGACAGTGTAGAAGGAGCTTTACTCTGTATCTAACCCGTGCGGTACCTGCCCTGGGAGTGTCTGATGGGACAGTGTAGAGGGAGCTTTACTCCGTATCTAACCCGTGCTGTACCTGCCCTGTGAGTGTTTGATGAGACAATGTAGAGGGAGCTTTACTCTATATCTAACCCCGTGCTGTACCTGCCCTGGGAGTGTTTGATGGGGCAGTGTAGAGGGAGCTTTATTCTGTATCTAACCTGTGCTGTACCTGCCCTGGGAGTGTTTGATGGGACAGTGTAGAGGGAGCTTTAATCTGTATCTAATCCGTGCTCTACCTGCTCTGGGAGTGTTTGATGGGACAGTGTAGAGGGAGCTTTAATCTGTACCTAACCAATATTGTACCTGCCCTGGGATTGTTTGATGGGACAGTGTAGAGGGAGCTTTACTCTGTATTTAACCCATACTGTACCTGCCCTGGGAGTGTTTGATGGGACACTGTAGATGGAGCTTTTTTCTGTATCTAACCATTGCTGTACCTGCCCTGGGAGTGTTTGATGGGACAGTGTAGAGGGAGCTTTACTCTATATCTAACCCGTGCTGTACCTGCCCTGGGAGACTTTGGTGGGACAGTGTAGAGGAAGCTTTACTCTCTATCTAATCCGTGCTGTACCTGCCCTGGGAGTGTTTGATCGGACAGTTTAGATGGAGCTTTACTCTGTATCTAACCTGTGCTGTACCTGCCCTGGGAGTGTTTGATGGGATAGTGTAGAGGGAGCTTTACTCTGTATCTAACTCATGCTGTACCTACCCTGGTAGTGTTTGATGGGACAGTGTAGAGGTAGCTTTACTCTGTTTCTAACCCCGTGCCGTACTTGCCCTGGGAGGCTTTGATGGGACAGTGTAGAGGGAGCTTGTAAGGTTCGCAAGAATTTCAGAAAATTTCTACAGCCCCTTAGGTTATTTTTGATTAATGAACTCCTGGGTGGAATATACCTTAAAAACCCAGGGTATTAAATGGCTGTCAGGCCTCATGGCAGAAGACAATGACATCCTCTCCCATCGCTGGCTGACAGAAGGATTTGAAAACACCAGCCTGTGTGAATGTATGAAGTACTTGAAACTGGCAATCAACAGCAGTTTAGGAGGTTTCACCCACAGGACAAAGGATGTTTGATTACAGAACTCTCTACAATGTTGACTCAAAGGCTTAAGTACTTAAAGCTGTCAATCAATTGCGGTTGGTCTGCGACCGCAGGACAATGGTTTGTTTACAAACCACTTGAGTGCTATTGACTGAACACATAAGGATGCCTGAGACATTTTGTATTGAGCACAAACCAGTTAAAATGAATGGGTAATACATTCAAACCCATTACAGTCAATGGGGCAGATCAATCCCTTTTGTATAGCCCAGATACATCCAGATTTGGGCACGAAGACAACGGCTCCCAATGGGGTATAAAGATAGCCTCTCGGGAAGCCATTCTCTCTCTCTCTGCTGCCTCGCCTCCGTGCCCTGCCTACAAGAAGAACAGCTAAGCAGCCCGCCCAAAGAAGTGGAATACCAGCAGTTACTTTGAATTACTGGGATATCTCTACTTCGGGGCGGTGAAGAATCAAAGGCAGGACCGCAGGGGCACGGAGCAGGCGTTGACTGGTGAGCATAGATTTTCTGGCCCATTACAAGGCAACCTAGATCGGTATTAGGGATGGGAATTAAAGGGGAATTTTGTTAAATCGTAATTTTAGTCAATTTTCCCTCGATATGTCTGTTTCTCATCCCTTATTAAGTAAAAGTGAGATGTATTAAGCAAAAGTGTGCTGTATTAAGCAAAGGTGTGCTGTACTAAGCAAAAGTGTGCTGTATTAAGCTGAAAGGGTTAAAAGCAAATCCTCTCAGTGTTTAAAATGCAGAGCAAAACAAAGGAAAGAGAAAGGGGTTATGTGCGAAATCACTAAGAGCTGAGGAGAAGCCAGGTGGCGAGATAAAATGTCCGCCCAGCTCAAGGACTTTATACAATGGAGCCTTACAAGAATAAGGTAAGGCATAGCCACCAGGCTACACACAGCTAATGCTAAAGTGTGAGAAAGATTTAAGAAAGTGTCAGCTAGACTTAGAAGTAGTAACATAAAGAAATAAAATGGCTTCACAGAATTGGCAGTCGGCTTGCATATATCTATAGATATATATATATATACATATATATACTAATAGTTGTTCTGAGTCTCGGAAAGGTAGAAAGAAAAAGAAACATCAGCCTAGTACATGGTCTGGCAGTTTGTAGAACCGCACTCATGGTCTAAGCGACAGAGACAAGAAGCAAAACAGAAAGAAGGGGCTCAGTTACAAACAGACTGTTTGTAAGTAACCTATGACCTGCAGCCCAGTATTCTAGACCAAATAAGGGTCACGAGGGCTTAGCTGCCAGAATCATAACAAGATATGGTTAATTAACTATTGTACAATGTCAAATCAATTGAAAGACTAGATTTTGTTATCAATCAACACTTTTTAAAGATTTTAACTGGAGAACAATTGTTGCTTAAGCAGTGATGTAATAACCACGTGAATTTATGTATCTTCTGTATTTTTTTTCAGCTCTTTGAGGTGTATAAAAGGAGCCTAACCGCTATGTAAAGTTGAGAAGGTGCTCACACAGAGCCAGGGTCTAAGGCGCTTCTCCCAGAGCTCTGATAATAAACTGCATCTTTTTACTTTTACACGGTTTAGATGTGAATTTATTTTCACCACAACAAAGCAAAGGTGTGCTGTATTAAGCAAAGGTGTGCTGTATTAAGTAAAAGTGTGCTGTATTCACCATTATTTTCAATTTATTCTTTATTTCAATAAACACTGGTCTTCTTTGCACCCATCCACGAGTCTCGTTTTGTCTACATCGCTACTGAAATAAGTCCGGCGGTCAGAACCAGAAAAGGGAGCGATTCGAAACCGCACGAGGCCTGGAGCAGCTCAGATTCTTCTGACTGGCCAGAGACAATAACCCCAGTAACACTCTAACCCCCCCCCCTCTTTCTACATAATGGCGACCGTGGCAGGACCGTCGGCGACAGTATCGGTGGTCTGGGTCTGGAGAGAGCAGCAGTTATTGGTTTTCTTTTTATCCCACTGGTCTGTTTGTGGTTAGGTGCCCGCAAGCTTGGGGAAGTTAACCGCAGGCTTAGGGAAGTTAAAGCAGAGAGTTGGGACAAGGAAATGGAGATTGAAGAATACCAGGCCAAGTTGGAGCGCCTGGTGGTTCAGTTTAGTGAGGGCAAAAGCCACACGAGGTACGAGTCAGAGTACCTGAAGTGCCTAGTTGCAGAGGCCAAGAGCTATGAGATGAGGGTGCGGGAGGAGAACGCCCGCCTCATACAAGAAATAAAAGAGCAGGAGGGAAAGTTTAGGGAGGTAAAGGCAGCGTAGAAGCTGGCCTGCGACCAAGGGTTTGAGGAAGCAGATCGTGGCCCCTGTAGGGAAGAGATAGAAAGCTTGAATATGGCTTTAAAGAGGGCAAAGGGGATGATATGTCTTATCAGCCCAAAGATAGGCCAGTCGGACTTTACCGGCAACCCAAATAGAACCGTCCCACAGGCAACACCTAGAACAAAGTTGGTCAGGGAATCAGAGGTCCCACGACCGCCACCCACGGCTCCGAGCTTTCAGGAGCTCTGGCAGCAAAGCGGGGTGGAGGATGAGGTGGTAGAGGAAGCACAGCAGGCCCCGCTAGATAGACCGGAACCAGGACCGGTGTACCCCCTCCGACAACGGAGGTACGGTCCGCCCGTCGATGAAGATGACCCAGGGGCCATCCAGAATCAGTTGTGGTGCCATATGGCTCCCACCAGCTCAGGGACATGGTTAGCCACATCCCCAAGCTCGCTAAAAAGGGAGACCCCTCACTGCACTTCAGGGAGATAGAACAGGCAGCTTGTGTTAGTGACTGCGAGGACGCAGAGCAAGCAAAAATGCTGTTGTTTTCCCTGGGAGGTGATCTCCTCCAGGCCCTATCTGGCGAGTGCAAAAGGGATTATGAGAGTCTGAGGAATGAGATATTGGAGGCCATGGGACTCAATGATGGTAGTCCGTTCACCCGGGTGGAAAGAACGGTGCAGCTCCCAGGGGAGTCCCCGCAGGCATTTGCAGACAGGCTGTGGCCAGTCTACCGGAGCGCATGCCCAGGAATGCCAGGGCGGGCAGCACTGGACCCAGTCCAATTGACTCACTGGCTCCGTTGTCTTATGACAAACAGCCTACCCCAGATCCAAGCCCAGGTCACGGCTTGGTTTGACCCCCGAAACCTCCGGACCACCGAAGAAGCGGTGATCCGCCGGCTCACAGTGGCATTTAGAAACCTGAGGTGTGTCGAGACGCCCCAACCCAAGGCAAAAGTCCATGAGGTTAAACCTGGGAGCCAGAGTAAGAAAGAGTGGCACCAGGAGGGGAACTGTCCCTCCCAGGCTAGGTTAAATTGTTATGGGTGTGGGAAAGATGGTCACTGGAGAAAAGACTGTAAGAATCCTTGGAAGGATAACAAGGGAAAGGATCCCACAGCCCCAGCCCAAAAGGCAGGGCCAGATATCCCTTCCGCTGCGATTGAGTCATTTTTACAGTCCCTACAGTCTCTTCTGACTGGCCAGGAGGGAGTAGCAGCCACCACCGGTGCTTTGACCCCGTCTGCCCCATCCCACTCCCAGCAATGACTAGAGCCAGCGCAGCCTGTCGACCTGTGTCCCCGCGAATACGCTGAGGGGAGCAGACCCTATGATAAGATGGGGGTGAAGACGGTGCAGGGGAGGTATTCGGTGGACACTGGAGCTTCCAGCACGGTGGTCCACTCGGAAGACCTGACCGATTCACCCCAGTCTAACAAGGCCCCATTTAGCTTAATGGGACCCACAGGGAACGAGCAGGCTGGGGAAAGGTCAAAACCTTTGGCCATAGGTTTAGGATCCCTAGCCCGTGAAGGGAGGGGTCTGCAGGAGGCAGGGAAACAGGCAGCTGGGATTGAAGTTGAGGCCAGAAATCCTCAGCCCGCAGCGGGTACAAGCTCACAGTCTGCACAGGCAGGCGCTGTGGCTTGTGTTAGGGGTGGAGCCATTCATGACCAGTGTAAGTTGTTTAAGCAGGGGGACCGGGAAGGAGAGTTCTGGGACCCCTGTAGAGCAGGCCCGGTAGCAGCAATCCGGGACAAGGGAGGCACACAGGGGATAGTTTTGGCCCTGGACCAAAAGCAGGTCCAAGCCCAAGATTCTGCCTTTAAGGCCGTCCTGGTAAGGGAAAAGGATTTAGAACAGGGTTACTGGCAGGCTGCCAGTTCTATTAAACAATGCAGGTTGTTTAAGCCGGAGGCAGGGAAATGGGCAGCTGGGATTGAACCTGAGATTAGAAATCTTCAGCCTGCAGCGCATACGCTCACACAGACTGCACACGCAGGCGCAGTCACGTGCGTGAAGGGAGAAGTCCCCCAGCACTTGGCCCGAGCGATTCCCCCTCTCTTGTGGGACTCCGGGGAGGAGCCTGAACCAGGTTTTAGACCTGAAGGGGAAGATTCTCAGCCACCGGCAGCCGGTGGCAAGGGATTGCCCATCCCCAGCCCAAGTTTGGGAAGGGAGGGAC
>NW_028225181.1:50533194-50562380 GCF_052327205.1 Somniosus microcephalus
GCTCTTAGTTACGAGTAGCATTGCTCAACATGAGCACCAGACCTACAGACGCACAGAGTGAGAGAGAAACAGAGAGAGACAGAGAGAGAAACAGAGAGAGACAGAGACAGAGAGTGAGAGACAGAGAGTGAGAGACAGAGAGAGAGAGACAGAGAGAGAGAGACAGAGAGTGAGAGAGAGAGAGACAGAGAGAGAGAGAACAAGAGAGAGAGTGGGAGGGAAAGACAGAGAGAGAGAGAGAGACAGAGACAGAGAGTGAGAGACAGAGAGTGAGAGACAGAGAGTGAGAGACAGAGAGTGAGAGACAGAGAGAGTGAGAGAGAGACACAGAGAGAGAGAGAACAAGAGAGAGAGTGGGAGGGAGAGACAAAGAGAGAGAGAGAGACAGAGAGAGAGAGAGAGAGAGAGAGAGTGAGAGACAGAGACAGACAGAGAGAGAGAGAGACAGAGAGAGACAGAGAGTGAGAGACAGAGAGAGAGTGAGAGACAGAGAGACAGAGAGAGAGAGAGACAGAGAGAGTGAGAGAGAGACACAGAGAGAGAGAGAACAAGAGACAGAGAGAGAGAGAGACAGAGAGAGAGAGAGAGAGACAGAGACAGAGAGAGAGAGACAGAGACAGAGAGAGACAGAGAGAGAGAATGTACCTTGTGAATCCTGGAAGCTGGTGACCAGCATCGAAAAGGCGATACTCAGTGTTACCAGCCAGAATTTTCCAATCATCGCTCCCTCGAATTCTGGCCCTTTCAAGGTGGATCAGCGCTCACCCCCTGGGCTCACCCCCACCGCTCTCCCATCCGCTCGGCAGCACCAGCTCCAGACACCCTCCCCTGCCCTCGCGTCCCGTCTCAGGAGCGGGGGCTGGACCCAGCTGCTCTCGCTGCCTGGCTGCTGTCCCAGAAACACTTCCCCTCTTGCCCTTGTAACGGAAACTTCTCTCTGTTTAATCGGCTGGCCTCCCAAACGGGGCGATAAACCCCAGCCGCGACATTCACAGGGAGAGACAGGAGAGCAGGTTCTGAGGCTGACCCGAGCGGGGAGAAGAATCAAATTCCACAGACATCCCATCACTTCCCATTACCTCGACTAAAGTTAACCCTCTCACCCACCTCCTCCCAGTTACAGACACCGGGCAGCCTGTTCCCTATCGGAGGGGGATTAACCCTCTCACCCACCTCCTCCCAGTTACAGACACCGGGCAGCCTGTTCCCTATCGGAGGGGATTAACCCTCTCACCCACCTCCTCCCAGTTACAGACACCGGGCAGCCTGTTCCCTATCGGAGGGGATTAACCCTCTCACCCACCTCCTCCCAGTTACAGACACCGGACAGCCTGTTCCCTATCGGAGGGGATTAACCCTCTCACCCACCTCCTCCCAGTTACAGACACCAGGCAGCCTGTTCCCTATCGGAGGGGATTAACCCTCTCACCCACCTCCTCCCAGTTACAGACACCAGGCAGCCTGTTCCCTATCAGAGGGGATTAACCCTCTCACCCACCTCCTCCCAGTTACAGACACCGGGCAGCCTGTTCCCTATCGGAGGGGATTAACCCTCTCACCCACCTCCTCCCAGTTACAGACACCGGACAGCCTGTTCCCTATCGGAGGGGATTAACCCTCTCACCCACCTCCTCCCAGTTACAGACACCAGGCAGCCTGTTCCCTATCGGAGGGGATTAACCCTCTCACCCACCTCCTCCCAGTTACAGACGCCGGGCAGCCTGTTCCCTATCGGAGGGGATTAACCCTCTCACCCACCTCCTCCCAGTTACAGACACCAGGCAGCCTGTTCCCTATCGGAGGGGATTAACCCTCTCACCCACCTCCTCCCAGTTACAGACACCGGGCAGCCTGTTCCCTATCGGAGGGGATTAACCCTCTCACCCACCGCCTCCCAGTTACAGACACCGGGCAGCCTGTTCCCTATCAGAGGGGATTAACCCTCTCACCCACCTCCTCACAGTTACAGACACCGGGCAGCCTGTTCCCCTATTGGAGGGGATTAACCCTCTCACCCACCTCCTCCCAGTTACAGACACCGGGCAGCCTGTTCCCCTATCAGAGTGGATTAACCCTCTCACCCACCTCCTCCCAGTTACACACACCAGGCAGCCTGTTCCCTATCAGAGTGGATTAACACTCTCACCCACCTCCTCCCAGTTACAGACACCGGGCAGCCTGTTCCCCTATTGGAGGGGATTAACCCTCTCACCCACCTCCTCCCAGTTACACACACCAGGCAGCCTGTTCCCTATCGGAGGGGATTAACCCTCTCACCCACCTCCTCCCAGTTACAGACACCGGGCAGCCTGTTCCCCTATTGGAGGGGATTAACCCTCTCACCCACCTCCTCCCAGTTACAGACACCAGGCAGCCTGTTCCCTATCGGAGGGGATTAACCCTCTCACCCACCTCCTCCCAGTTACAGACACCGGGCAGCCTGTTCCCCTATTGGAGGGGATTAAACCTCTCACCCATCTCCTCCCAGTTACAGACACCGGGCAGCCTGTTCCCTATCGGAGGGGGATTAACCCTCTCACCCACCTCCTCCCAGTTACAGACACCGGGCAGCCTGTTCCCTATCGGAGGGGATTAACCCTCTCCCCCACCTCCTCCCAGTTACAGACACCGGGCAGCCTGTTCCCTATCGGAGGGGATTAACCCTCTCACCCACCTCCTCCCAGTTACAGACACCGGGCAGCCTGTTCCCTATCGGAGGGGATTAACACTCTCACCCACCTCCTCCCATTTACAGACACCGGGCAGCCTGTTCCCTATCGGAGGGGATTAACCCTCTCACCCACCGCCTCCCAGTTACAGACACCAGGCAGCCTGTTCCCTATCGGAGGGGATTAACCCTCTCACCCACCTCCTCCCAGTTACAGACACCGGGCAGCCTGTTCCCTATCGGAGGGGATTAACCCTCTCACCCACCGCCTCCCAGTTACAGACACCGGGCAGCCTATTCCCTATCGGAGGGGATTAACCCTCTCACCCACCTCCTCCCAGTTACAGACACCGGGCAGCCTGTTCCCTATCGGAGGGGATTAACCCTCTCACCCACCGCCTCCCAGTTACAGACACTGGGCAGCCTGTTCCCTATCAGAGGGGATTAACCCTCTCACCCACCTCCTCCCAGTTACAGACACCGGGCAGCCTGTTCCCTATCGGAGGGGATTAACCCTCTCACCCACCTCCTCCCAGTTACAGACACCAGGCAGCCTGTTCCCTATCGGAGGGGATTAACCCTCTCACCCACCGCCTCCCAGTTACACACACCAGGCAGCCTGTTCCCTATCAGAGGGGGATTAAACCTCTCACCCACCTCCTCCCAGTTACAGACACCAGGCAGCCCTGTTCCCTATCGGAGGGGGATTAACCCTCTCACCCACCTCCTCCCAGTTACAGACATCGGGCAGCCTGTTCCCTATCGGAGGGGATTAACCCTCTTACCCACCTCCTCCCAGTTACAGACACTGGGCAGCCTGTTCCCTATCGGAGGGGATTAACCCTCTCACCCACCTCCTCCCAGTTACAGACACCGGGCAGCCTGTTCCCCTATTGGAGGGGACTAACACTCTCACCCACCTCCTCCCACTTACAGACACCAGGCAGCCTGTTCCCCTATCAGAGGGGATTAACCCTCTCACCCACCTCCTCCCAGTTACAGATCCGGGCAGCCTGTTACCTATCGGAGGGGATTAACACTCTCACCCACCTGCTCCCAGTTACAGACACCAGGCAGCCTGTTCCCTATCGGAGGGGGATTAACCCTCTCACCCACCTCCTCCCAGTTACAGACACCGGGCAGCCTGTTCCCTATCGGAGGGGATTAACCCTCTCACCCACTTCCTCTCAGTTACAGACACCGGGCAGCCTATTCCCCTATCGGAGGGGGATTAACACTCTCACCCACCTCCTCCCAGTTACACACAGTGGGCAGCATGTTCCCTATCGGAGGGGGATTAACACTCTCACCCACCTCCTCCCAGTTACAGACACCGGGCAGCGTGTTCCCTATCGGAAGGGGATTAACCCTCTCACCCACCTCCTCCCAGTTACACACACCAGGCAGACTGCTCCCTATCGGAGGGGATTAACCCTCTCACCCACGTCCTCCCAGTTACAGACACCGGGCAGCCTGTTCCCTATCGGAGGGAGATTAACCCTCTCACCCACCTCCTCCCAGTTACACACAGTCAAATGGGCAGCCTGTTCCCTATCGGAGGGCGATTAACCCTCTCAGCCACCTCCTCCCAGTTACACACACCGGGCAGCCTGTTACCTATCGGAGGGGATTAACACTCTCACCCACCTCCTCCCAGTTACAGACACCGGTCAGCCTGTTCCCATATTGGAGGGGATTAACCCTCTCACCCACGTCTCCCAGTTACACACACCAGGCAGACTGTTCCCTATCGGAGGGGGATTAACACTCTCACACACCTCCTCCCAGTTTCAGACACCAGGCAGCCTGTTCCCTTTCGGAGGGGATTAACCCTCTCACCCAGCTCCTCCCAGTTACAAACACTGGGCAGCCTGTTCCCTATCGGAGGGTATTAACACTCTCACCCACCTCCTCCCAGTTACACACGCCCGGCAGCATGTTCCCTATCGGAGGGGGATTAACCCTCTCGCCCACCTCCTCCCAGTTACGCACAGTCAAATGGGCAGCCTGTTCTCCTATTGGAGGGGGATTAACCCTGTCACCCACCTCCTCCCAGTTACACACACCGGGCAACCTGTTCCCCTATCGGAGTGGATTAACCCTCTCACCCACCTCCTCCCAGTTACAGACACCGGGGCAGCCTGTTCCCCTATCGGAGGGGGATTAACCCTCTTACCCACCTCCTCCCAGTTACACACAGTGGGCAGCCTGTTCCCTTATCGAAGTGGATTAGCCCTCTCACCCACCTCCTCCCAGTTACAGACACCGGGCAGCCTGTTCCCTGTCGGAGGGGAATTAACCCTCTCAACCACCTCCTCCCAGTTAGACACCGGGCAGCCTGTTCCCCTATCGGACGGGGATTAACCCTCTCACCCACATCCTCCCAGTTACAGACACCGGGCAGCCTGTTCCCCTATCGGACGGGGATTAACCCTCTCACTCACCTCCTCCCAGTTACAGACAACGGGCAGCCTGTTCCCTATCGGAGGGGATTAACCCTCTCACCCACCTCCTCCCAGTTACAGACACCAGGCAGCCCTGTTCCCTATCGGAGGGGGATTAACCCTCTCACCCACCTCCTCCCAGTTACAGACACTGGGCAGCCTGTTCCCTATCGGAGGGGATTAACCCTCTCACCCACCTCCTCCCAGTTACAGACACCGGGCAGCCTGTTCCCCTATTGGAGGGGACTAACACTCTCACCCACCTCCTCCCACTTACAGACACCGGGCAGCCTGTTCCCCTATCGGAGGGGATTAACCCTCTCACCCACCTCCTCCCAGTTACAGATCCGGGCAGCCTGTTACCTATCGGAGGGGATTAACACTCTCACCCACCTGCTCCCAGTTACAGACACCAGGCAGCCTGTTCCCTATCGGAGGGGGATTAACCCTCTCACCCACCTCCTCCCAGTTACAGACACCAGGCAGCCTGTTCCCTATTGGAGGGGGATTAACCCTCTCACCCACCTCCTCCCAGTTACAGACACCGGGCAGCCTATTCCCTATTGGAGGGGGATTAACCCTCTCACCCACCTCTTCCCAGTTACACACACCGGGCAGCATGTTCCCTATCAGAGGGGGATTAACCCTCTCACCCACCTCCTCCCAGTTACAGACACCGGGCAGCGTGTTCCCTATCGGAAGGGGATTAACCCTCTCACCCACCTCCTCCCAGTTACACACACCAGGCAGACTGCTCCCTATCGGAGGGGATTAACCCTCTCACCCACGTCCTCCCAGTTACAGACACCGGGCAGCCTGTTCCCTATCGGAGGGGGATTAACCCTCTCACCCACCTCCTCCCAGTTACAGACACTGGGCAGCCTGTTCCCTATCGGAGGGGATTAACCCTCTCACCCACCTCCTCCCAGCTACAGACACCGGGCAGCCTGCTCCCTATCGGAGGGGATTAACCCTCTCACCCAACTCCTCCCAGTTACAGACACCGGGCAGCCTGTTCCCTATCGGAGGGGATTAACCCTCTCACCCACCTCCTCCCAGTTACAGACACCGGGCAGCCTGTTCCCTATCGGAGGGGATTAACCCTCTCACCCACCTCCTCCCAGTTACAGACACCAGGCAGCCTGTTCCCTATCGGAGGGGATTAACCCTCTCACCCACCTCCTCCCAGTTACAGACACTGGGCAGCCTGTTCCCTATCAGAGGGGGATTACCTGGGCATGTCCTGCACTGTGTCTGTGTGTGTGTGTGAGTCTCAGTAGAACATCGGGTGAGATCAGGCTCACTCAGCACAGTCTGGGGATTGAAGCCTGGGTGTATCTGGAATGTGTTGTCAATGAACTGCAAAATACCTTTGGCAAATTACACCAATTTTGTGCAGAGCTATTAATTTGAAAATTCCATGCAGTCAGAGCAGGGGCAGGAGGTCGGGGGAGAAATTAAATCTATTTAAACATCTTGCCCATTTGCCAAAAGACCCTCAAAGAAGAATACAAGAGAAGTGTCAAAGGTCAGTCATGGAGCGCCGCACTATCGAAGGGGCAGTATTGAGGGAGTGCTGCACTGTCGGGGGGCAGTACTGAGGGAGCGCTGCACTGTCGGAGGGCCAGTACTGAGGGAGTGCTGCACGGTCGGAGGGGCAGTACTGAGTGAGCGCTGCACTGTCAGAGGGGCAGTACTGAGGGAGCGCTGCACTGTCGGAGGGGCAGTACTGAGGGAGCGCTGCACTGTCGGAGGGGCAGTACCGAGGGAGTGCTGCACTGTCGGAGGGGCAGTATTGAGGGAGTGCTGCACTGTCGGAGGGGCAGTACCGAGGGAGTGCTGCACTGTCGGAGGGGCAGTACTGAGGGAGCGCTGCACTGTCGGAGGGGCAGTACCGAGGAAGCGCTGCACTGTCGGAGGGGCAGTACTGAGGGAGCGCTGCACTGTCAGAGGGGCAGTAGGAGGGAGCGTTGCACTGTCGGAGGGGCAGTACTGAGGGAGCGCTGCACTGTCGGAGAGACAGTACTGAGGGAGTGCTGCACTGACGGAGGGGCGGTACTGAGGGAGCGCTGCACTGTCGGAGAGACAGTACTGAGGGAGCGCCGCACTGTCAGAGTGGCAGTACTGAGGGAGCGCTGCACTGTCGGAGGGGCAGTACTGAGGGAGTGCCGCACTGTCGGAGGGGCAGCACTGAGGGAGCGCTGCACTGTCGGAAGAGCAGTACTGAGGGAGTGCGGCACTGTCGGAGGGGCAGTACTGAGGGAGCGCTGCACTGTCGGAGGGGCAGAACTGAGGGAGTGCTGCACTGTCGGAGGAGCAGTACTGAGGGAGCGCCACATTGTCGGAGGGGCAGTACAGAGGGAGCGCTGCACTGCCAGAGGGGCAGAATTGAGGGAGTACCGCACTGTCAGAGGGGCAGTACTGAGGGAGCGCTGCACTGTCGGAGGAGCAGTACTCAGGGAGTGCCGCACTGTCGGAGGAGCAGTACTGAGGGAGCGCTGCACTTTCGGATCAGCAGTACTGAGGGAACGCTGCACTGTCGAAGGGGCAGTGCTGAGGGAGCGTCGCACTGTCAGAGGGGTAGTACTGAGGGAGTGCTGCACTGTCGGTGGGGTAGTACTGAGGGAGAGCTGCAATATTGGAGGGGCAGTACTGAGGGAGCACCGCACTGTCGGAGGGGCAGTCCTGAGGGAGCGCTGCACTGTCGGAGGGGCAGTACTGAGGGAGCGCTGCACTGCCGGAGGAGCAGTACTGAGGGAGTGCTGCACTGTCAGAGGGGCAGTACTGAGGGAGCGCCGCACTGTCAGAGGGTCAGTACTGAGGGAGCGCTGCACTGTCGGAGGGGCAGTACTGAGGGAGCTCTGCACTGTCGGAAGAGCAGTGCTGAGGGAGTGCGGCACTGTCGGAGGGGCAGTACTGAGGGAGCGCTGCACTGTCGGAGGGGCAGAACTGAGGGAGTGCTGCACTGTCGGAGGAGCAGTACTGAGGGAGCGCCACATTGTCGGAGGGGCAGTACAGAGGGAGCGCTGCACTGCCAGAGGGGCAGAATTGAGGGAGTACCGCACTGTCAGAGGGGCAGTACTGATGGAGCGCTGCACTGTCGGAGGAGCAGTACTCAGGGAGTGCCGCACTGTCGGAGGAGCAGTACTGAGGGAGCGCTGCACTTTTGGATCAGCAGTACTGAGGGAACGCTGCACTGTCGAAGGGGCAGTGCTGAGGGAGCGTCGCACTGTCAGAGGGGTAGTACTGAGGGAGTGCTGCACTGTCGGTGGGGTAGTACTGAGGGAGAGCTGCAATATTGGAGGGGCAGTACTGAGGGAGCGCCGCACTGTCGGAGGGGCAGTCCTGAGGGAGCGCTGCACTGTCGGAGGGGCAGTACTGAGGGAGCGCTGCACTGCCGGAGGAGCAGTACTGAGGGAGTGCTGCACTGTCAGAGGGGCAGTACTGAGGGAGCGCCGCACTGTCAGAGGGTCAGTACTGAGGGAGCGCTGCACTGTCGGAGGGGCAGTACTGAGGGAGCTCTGCACTGTCAGACAGGCAGTACTGAGGGAGCGTTGCACTGTCGGAGATGCAGTACTGAGGGAGCTCTGCACTGTCGGACGGGCAGTACTGAGGGAGCGCTGCAGTGTCGGAGAGGCAGTATTGAGTGAACGCTGCACTTTCGAAGGGGCAGTGCTGAGCGAGCGTCGCACTGTCAGAGGGGTAGTACTGAGGGAGTGCTGCACTGTCGGTGCGGTAGTACTGAGGGAGAGCTACAATATCGGAGGGGCAGTACTGAGGGAGCGCCGCACTGTCGGATGGTCAGTACTGAGGGAGTGCTACACTGTCGGAGAGGCAGTACTGAGTGAACGCTGCACTTTTGAAGGGGCAGTACTGAGGGAGCGCTGCACTGTCAGAGGGGCAGTAGGAGGGAGCGTTGCACTGTCGGAGGGGCAGTACTGAGGGAGCGCTGCACTGTCGGAGAGACAGTACTGAGGGAGTGCTGCACTGACGGAGGGGCGGTACTGAGGGAGCGCTGCACTGTCGGAGAGACAGTACTGAGGGAGCGCTGCACAGACGGAGGGGCGGTACTGAGGGAGCGCTGCACTATCGGAGAGACAGAACTGAGGGAGTGCTGCACTGACGGAGGGGCGGTACTGAGGGAGCGCTGCACTGTCGGAGAGACAGTACTGAGGGAGTGCTGCACTGACGGAGGGGCGGTACTGAAGGAGCGCTGCACTGTCGGAGGGGCAGTACTGAGGGAGCGCTGCACTGTCGGAAGGGCAGTACTGAGGGAGCGCTGTACTGTCGGAGTGGCAGTACTGAGGGAGCGCTGCACTGTCGGAGGGGCAGAACTGAGGGAGCACTGCACTGTCGGAGGGGCAGTACTGAGGGAGCGCTGCACTGTCAGAGGGGCAGTACTGAGGGAGCGCTGCACTGTCGGAGGGGCAGTACTGAGGGAGCGATGCACTGTCGGAGGGGCAGTACTGAGGGAGCGCTGCACTGTCGGAGAGACAGTACTGAGGGAGTGCTGCACTGACGGAGGGGCGGTACTGAGGGAGCGCTGCACTGTCGGAGAGACAGTACTGAGGGAGTGCTGCACTGTCGGTGGGGTAGTACTGAGGGAGAGCTGCAATATTGGAGGGGCAGTACTGAGGGAGCGCCGCACTGTCGGAGGGGCAGTCCTGAGGGAGCGCTGCACTGTCGGAGGGGCAGTACTGAGGGAGCGCTGCACTGCCGGAGGAGCAGTACTGAGGGAGTGCTGCACTGTCAGAGGGGCAGTACTGAGGGAGCGCCGCACTGTCAGAGGGTCAGTACTGAGGGAGCGCTGCACTGTCGGAGGGGCAGTACTGAGGGAGCTCTGCACTGTCGGACGGGCAGTACTGAGGGAGCGCTGCAGTGTCGGAGAGGCAGTATTGAGTGAACGCTGCACTTTCGAAGGGGCAGTGCTGAGCGAGCGTCGCACTGTCAGAGGGGTAGTACTGAGGGAGTGCTGCACTGTCGGTGCGGTAGTACTGAGGGAGAGCTACAATATCGGAGGGGCAGTACTGAGGGAGCGCCGCACGGTCGGATGGTCAGTACTGAGGGAGTGCTACACTGTCGGAGAGGCAGTACTGAGTGAACGCTGCACTTTTGAAGGGGCAGTACTGAGGGAGCGCTGCACTGTCAGAGGGGCAGTAGGAGGGAGCGTTGCACTGTCGGAGGGGCAGTACTGAGGGAGCGCTGCACTGTCGGAGAGACAGTACTGAGGGAGTGCTGCACTGACGGAGGGGCGGTACTGAGGGAGCGCTGCACTGTCGGAGAGACAGTACTGAGGGAGCGCTGCACAGACGGAGGGGCGGTACTGAGGGAGCGCTGCACTGTCGGAGAGACAGAACTGAGGGAGTGCTGCACTGACGGAGGGGCGGTACTGAGGGAGCGCTGCACTGTCGGAGAGACAGTACTGAGGGAGTGCTGCACTGACGGAGGGGCGGTACTGAGGGAGCGCTGCACTGTCGGAGGGGCAGTACTGAGGGAGCGCTGCACTGTCGGAAGGGCAGTACTGAGGGAGCGCTGTACTGTCGGAGTGGCAGTACTGAGGGAGCGCTGCACTGTCGGAGGGGCAGAACTGAGGGAGCACTGCACTGTCGGAGGGGCAGTACTGAGGGAGCGCTGCACTGTCAGAGGGGCAGTACTGAGGGAGCGCTGCACTGTCGGAGGGGCAGTACTGAGGGAGCGATGCACTGTCGGAGGGGCAGTACTGAGGGAGCGCTGCACTGTCGGAGAGACAGTACTGAGGGAGTGCTGCACTGACGGAGGGGCGGTACTGAGGGAGCGCTGCACTGTCGCAGAGACAGTACTGAGGGAGTGCTGCACTGACGGAGGGGCGGTACTGAGGGAGTGCTGCACTGACGGAGGGGCGGTACTGAGGGAGCGCTGCACTGTCGGAGGGGCAGTACTGAGGGAGCGCTGCACTGTCGGAGGGGCAGTACTGAGGGAGCGCTGCACTGTCGGAGGGGCAGTACTGAGGGAGCGCTGCACTGTCGGAGGGGCTGTACTGAGGAAGTGCTGCACTGACGGAGGGGCGGTACTGAGGGAGTGCTGCACTGTCGGATGGGCAGTACTGAGGGAGCGCTGCACTGTCGGAGGGGCAGTACTGAGGGAGCGCTGCACTGTCGGAGGGGCTGTACTGAGGGAATGCTGCACTGACGGAGGGGCGGTACTGAGGGAGTGCTGCACTGTCGGACGGGCAGTACTGAGGCAGCGCTGCACTGTCGGAGGGGCAGTACTGAGGGAGCGCTGCACTGTCGGAGTGGCAGTACTGAGGGAGCGCCGCACTGTCAGAGGGGCAGTGCTGAGGGAGCGCTGCACTGTGAGAGGGGCAGTACTGAGGGAGCGCTGCACTGTCAGAGGGGCAGTACTGAGGGAGCGCTGCACTGTCAGAGGGGCAGTACTGAGGGAGCGCTGCACTGTCGGAGGGGCAGTGCTGAGGGAGCGCTTCACTGTCAGAGCGGCAGTACTGAGGAAGCGCTGCACTATCGGAGGGGCAGTACTGAGGGAGTGCAGCACTCTTGGTGGGGCAGTTTTGAGGGAGTGCCGCACTGTCAGAGGAGCAGTACTGAGGGAGCGCTGCACTGTCGGAGGGGCAGTACTGAGGGAGCGCTGCACTGTCGGAGGAGCAGTACTTAGGAAGTGCTGCACTGTCGGAGGGGCAGTACTGAGGGAGCGCTGCACTGTCAGAGGGGCAGTACTGAGGGAGTGCTGCACTGTCGGAGGAGCAGTACTGAGGGAGCGCCGCACTGTCGGAGGGGCAGTACTGAGGGAGCGCTGCACTGTCGGAGGGTCAGTACTGAGGGGACGCTGCACTGTCGGAGGAGCTGCACTGAGGGAGCACTTCACTGTCAGAGGAGCAGTACTGAGGGAGCGGTGCACTGTCGGAGGGGCAGTACTGAGGGAGTGCTGCACTGACGGAGGGGCAGTACTGAGGGAGCGGCGCACTGTCAGAGTGGCAGCACTGAGGGAGCGTTGCACTGTCGGAAGAGCAGTACTGATGGAGTGCCGCACTTTCAGTGTGGCAGTACTGAGGGAGCGCTGCACTGTCAGAAAAGCAGTACTGAGGGAGTGCCGCACTGTCGGATGGGCAGTACTGAGGGAGCGCTGCACTGTCGGAGGGGCAGAACTGAGGGAGTGCTGCACTGTCGGAGGAACAGTACTGAGGGAGCGCTGCACTTTCTGAACAGCAGTACTGAGGGAACGCTGCACTGTCGGAGGGGCAGTACTGAGGGAGCGCTGCACTGTCGGAGGAGCAGTACAGAGGGAGTGCTGCACTGTCAGAGGGGCAGTACTGAGGGAGCACCGCACAGTCAGAGGGTCAGTACTGAGGGAGCGCTGCACTGTCGGAGGGGCAGTACTGTGGGAGCTCTGCACTGTCGGACGGGCAGTACTGAGGGAGCACTGCACTGTCGGAGGAGCAGTACCGAGGGAGTGCTGCACTGTCGGAACAGCAGTACTGAGGGAGCGCTGCACTGTCGGGGGCGCAGTACTGAGGGAGCTCTGCACTGTCGGTGGGGCAGTACTGAGGGAGCTCTGCACTGTCGGACGGGCAGTACTGAGGGAGCGCTGCAATGTCGGAGGAGCAGTACCGAGGGAGTGCTGCACTGTCGGAACAGCAGTACTGAGGGAGCGCTGCAATGTCGGAGGGGCAGTACTGAGGCAGCTCTGCACTGTCGGACGGGCAGTACTGAGGGAACGCTGCACTATCGGAGATGCAGTACTGAGGGAGCTCTGCACTGTCGGACGGGCAGTACTGAGGGAGCGCTGCACTGTCGGAGAGGCAGTACTGAGTGAACGCTGCACTGTCGAAGGGGCAGTGCTGAGGGAGCGCCGCACTGTCAGAGGGGTAGTACTGAGGGAGTGCTGCACTGTCGTTGGTGTAGTACTGAGGGAGAGCTGCAATATCGGCGGGGCAGTACTGAGGGAGCGCCGCACAGTTGGAGGGTCAGCACTTAGGGAGCGCTACACTGTTGGAGGGGTGTACTGAGGGAGCGCTGCACTGATGGAGGGGCAGTACAGAGGAAGAGCTGCAATATCGCAAGGGCAGTACTGAGGGAGCGCTGCACTGTCGGAGGGGCAGTACTGAGGGAGCACTGCACTGTCGGAGGGGCTGTACTGAGGGAGTGCTGCACTGTCGGAGGGGCAGTACTGAGGGAGCGCTGCACTGTCGGAGGGGAAGTACTGAGGGAGTGCCGCACTGTCGGAGGGGCAGTACTGAGGGAGCGCTGCACTGTCGGAGGGGCAGTACTGAGGGAGCGCTGCACTGTCGGAGGGGCAGTACTGAGTGACCTCTGCACTGTCGGACGGGCAGTACTGAGTGAGCGCTGCACTGTCGGAGGGGCTGTACCGAGGGAGCTCTGCACTGTCGGAGGGGCAGTACGGAGGGAGCTCTGCACTGTCGGAGGGGCAGTACTGAGGGAGCGCTGCACTGTCGAAGGGGCAGTACTGAGGGAGCGCTGCACTGTCGGCGGGGCAGTACTGAGGGAGCGCTGCACTGTCGGTGGGACAGTACTGAAGGAGCGCTGCACTGTCAGAGGGGCAGTACTGAGGGAGCGCTGCACTGTTGGAGGGGAAGTGCTGAGGGAGCGCTGCACTGTCGGAGGGGCAGTACTGAGGGTGTGCTGCACTGTCGGAGGGGCAGTACTGAGGGAGCGCTGCACTGTCAGAGGGTCAGTACTGAGGGAGCGCTGCACTGTCGGAGGGGCAGTACTGAGGGAGCGCTGCACTGTCGGAGGGGCAGTACTGAGGGAGCGCCGCAATGTCGTAGGGGCAGTACTGAGGGAGCGCTGCACTGTCAGCGGGGCAGTACTGAGGGTGCGCTGCACTGTCGGAGGGGCAGTACTGAGGGGACGCTGCACTGTCGGAGGGGCAGTACTGAGGGAGCGGCGCAATGTCAGAGTGGCAGTACTGAGGGAGCGTTGCACTGTCGGAAGAGCAGTACTGAGGGAGTGCCGCACTTTCAGTGTGGCAGTACTGAGGGAGCGCTGCACTGTCAGAAGAGCAGTACTGAAGGAGTGCCGCACTGTCGGAGGGGCAGTACTGAGGGAGCGCTGCACTTTCGGAACAGCAGTACTGAGGGAACGCTGCACTGTCGGAGGGGCAGTACTGAGGGAGCGCTGCACTGTCGGAGGAGCAGTACAGAGGGAGTGCTGCACTGTCAGAGGGGCAGTACTGAGGGAGCGCCGCACAGTCAGAGGGTCAGTACTGAGGGAGCGCTGCACTGTCGGAGGGGCAGTACTGAGGGAGCTCTGCACTGTCGGACGGGCAGTACTGAGGGAGCGCTGCACTGTCGGAGGAGCAGTACCGAGGGAGTGCTGCACTGTCGGAACAGCAGTACTGAGGGAGCGCTGCACTGTCGGAGGCGCAGTACTGAGGGAGCTCTGCACTGTCGGTGGGGCAGTACTGAGGGAGCTCTGCACTGTCGGACGGGCAGTACTGAGGGAGCGCTGCACTGTCGGAGGAGCAGTACCGAGGGAGTGCTGCACTGTCGGAACAGCAGTACTGAGGGAGCGCTGCACTGTCGGAGGGGCAGTACTGAGGGAGCTCTGCACTGTCGGACCGGCAGTACTGAAGGAGCGCTGCACTGTCGGAGAGGCAGTACTGAGGGAGCGCTTCACTGTCAGAGCGGCAGTACTGAGGGAGCGCTGCACTTTTGGAGGGGCAGTATTGAGGGAGCGCCGCACTGTCGGTGGGGCAGTACTGAGGGAGCGCCGCACTGTCGGTGGGGCAGTACTGAGGGAGTGCCGTACTTTCGGAGGGGCAGTACTGAGGGAGTGCTGCACTATCGGAGGGGCAGTACTGAGGGAGTGCAGTACTTTTGGTGGGGCAGTTTTGAGGGAGCGCCGCACTGTCAGAGGAGCAGTACTGAGGGAGCGCTGCACTGTCGGAGGGGCAGTACTGAGGGAGCGCTGCACTGTCGGAGGAGCAGTACTGAGGGAGTGCTGCACTGTCGGAGGGGCAGTACTGAGGGAGCGCTGCACTGTCAGAGGGGCAGTACTGAGGGAGTGCAGCACTGTCGGAGGAGCAGTACTGAGGGAGCGCCGCACTGTCGGAGGGGCAGTACTGAGGGAGCGCTGCACTGTCGGAGGGGCAGTACTGAGGGAGCGCTGCACTATCGGAGGGGCAGTACTGAGGGAGCGCTGCACTGTCGGAGGGGCGTTACTGAGGGAGCGCTGCACTGTCGGAGGGGCAGTACTGAGGGAGCGCTGCACTGTCAGCGGGGCAGTACTGAGGGTGCGCTGCACTGTCGGAGGGGCAGTACTGAGGGGACGCTGCACTGTCGGAGGGGCAGTACTGAGGGAGTGCCGCACTGTCAGTGTGGCAGTACTGAGGGAGTGCCGCACTGTCGGAGGGGCAGTACTGAGGGAGCGCTGCACTGTCGGAGGGGCAGTACTGAGGGAGCACTGCACTGTCGGAGGGGCAGAACTGAGGGAGTGCTGCACTGTCGGAGGAACAGTACTGAGGGAGCACTGCACTTTCGGAACAGCAGTACTGAGGGAACGCTGCACTGTCGGAGGGGTAGTACTGAGGGAGCGCTGCACTGTCGGAGGAGCAGTACAGAGGGAGTGCTGCACTGTCAGAGGGGCAGTACTGAGGGAGCGCCGCACAGTCAGAGGGTCAGTACTGAGGGAGCGCTGCACTGTCGGAGGGGCAGTACTGAGGGAGCTCTGCACTGTCGGACGGGCAGTACTGAGGGAGCGCTGCAATGTCGGAGAGGCAGTACTGAGTGAACACTGCACTGTCGAAGGGGCAGTGCTGAGGGAGCACCGCACTTTCAGAGGGGTAGTACTGAGGGAGTGCTGCACTGTCGGTGGGGTAGTGCTGAGAGAGAGCTGCAATATCGGCGGGGCAGTACTGAGGGAACACCGCACAGTTGGAGGGTCAGTACTTAGGGAGCGCTACACTGTTGGAGGGGTGTACTGAGGGAGCGCTGCACTGTTGGAGGGGCAGTACAGAGGAAGAGCTGCAATATCGGAGGGGCAGTACTGAGGGAGCGCTGCACTGTCGGATGGGCAGTATTCAGGGAGCGCTGCACTGTCGGAGGGGCTGTACTGAGGGAGTGCTGCACTGACGGAGGGGCGGTACTGAGGGAGTGCTGCACTGGCGGATGGGCAGTACTGAGGGAGCGCTGCACTGTTGGAGGGGCAGTACTGAGGGAGCGCTGCACTGTCGGAGGGGCTGTACTGAGGGAGTGCTGCACTGATGGAGGGGCGGTACTGAGGGAGTGCTGCACTGTCGGACGGGCAGTACTGAGGGAGCGCTGCACTGTCGGAGGGGCAGTACTGAGGGAGTGCTGCACTGTCGGAGGGGCAGTACTGAGGGAGCTCTGCACTGTCGGAGGGGCAGTACTGAGGGAGCGCTGCACTGTCGGAGGGGCAATACTGAGGGAGCGCTGCACTGTCGGAGGGGCAGTACTGAGGGAGCGCTGCACTGTCGGAGGGGCAGTACTGAGGGAGCGCTGCACTGTCAGAGGGGCAGTGCGGAGGGAGCGCTGCACTGTTGGAGGGGAAGTACTGAGGGAGTGCCGCACTGTCGGAGGGGCAGTACTGAGGGAGCGCTGCACTGTCGGAGGGGCAGTACTGAGGGAGCGCTGCACTGTCGGAGGGGCAGTACTGAGGGAGCGCTGCACTGTCGGAGGGGCAGTACTGAGTGACCTCTGCACTGTCGGACGGGCAGTACTGAGGGAGCGCTGCACTGTCGGAGGGGCAGTACCGAGGGAGCGCTGCACTGTCGGTGGGGCAGTACGGAGGGAGCTCTGCACTGTCGGAGGGGCAGTACTGAGGGAGCGCTGCACTGTCGGAGGGGCAGTACTGAGGGAGCGCTGCACTGTCGGCGGGGCAGTACTGAGGGAGCGCTGCACTGTCGGTGGGACAGTACTGAAGGAGCGCTGCACTGTCAGAGGGGCAGTACTGAGGGAGCGCTGCACTGTTGGAGGGGAAGTGCTGAGGGAGCGCTGCACTGTTGGAGGGGCAGTACTGAGGGAGCGCTGCACTGCTGGAGGGGAAGCGCTGATGGAGCGCTGCACTGTCGGAGCGGCAGTACTGAGGGTGTGCTGCACCTTCGGAGGGGCAGTACTGAGGGAGCGCTGCACTGTCAGAGGGTCAGTACTGAGGGAGCGCTGCACTGTCGGAGGGGCAGTACTGAGGGAGCGCTGCACTGTCGGAGGTGCAGTACTGAGGGAGCGCCGCACTGTCGGAGGGTCAGTACTGAGGGAGCGCTGCACTGTCAGCGGGGCAGTACTGAGTGTGCGCTGCACTGTCGGAGGGGCAGTACTGAGGGGGCGCTACACTGTCGGAGGAGCTGCACTGAGGGAGCACTTCACTGTCAGAGGAGCAGTACTGAGGGAGCGGTGCACTGTTGGAGGGGCGGAACTGAGGGAGTGCTGCACTGTCGGAGGGGCAGTACTGAGGAAGCGCTGCACTGTCGGAGGGGAAGCACTGAGGGAGCGCCGCATTGTCAGAGTGGCAGTACTGAGGGAGCGCTGCACTGTCGGAGGGGCAGTACTGAGGGAGTGCCGCACTGTCGGAGGGGCAGTACTGAGGGAGCGCTGCACTGTCGGAAGAGCAGTACTGAGGGAGTTCGGCACTGTCGGAGGGGCAGTACTGAGGGAGCGCTGCACTGTCGGAGGGGCAGAACTGAGGGAGTGCTGCACTGTCGGAGGAGCAGTACTGAGGGAGCGCCACATTGTCGGAGGGGCAGTACAGAGGAAGCGCTGCACTGCCAGAGGGGCAGAATTGAGGGAGTACCGCACTGTCAGAGGGGCAGTACTGAGGGAGCGCTGCACTGTCGGAGGAGCAGTACTGAGGGAACGCTGCACTGTCGGAGGGGCAGTACTGAGGGAGCTCTGCACTGCCGGAGGAGCAGTACTGAGGGAGTGCTGCACTGTCAGAGGGGCAGTACTGAGGGAGCGCCGCACTGTCAGAGGGTCAGTACTGAGGGAGCGCTGCACTGTCGGACGGGCAGTACTGAGGGAGTGCTGCACTGTCGGAGAGGCAGTACTAAGTGAACGCTGCACTGTCGAAGGGGCAGTGCTGAGGGAGCGTCGCACTGTCAGAGGGGTAGTACTGAGGGAGTGCCGCACTGTCGGTGGGGTAGTACTGAGGGAGAGCTGCAATAACGGAGGGGCAGTACAGAGGAAGCGCTGCACTGCCAGAGGGGCAGAATTGAGGGAGTACCGCACTGTCAGAGGGGCAGTACTGAGGGAGCGCTGCACTGTCGGAGGAGCAGTACTGAGGGAGCGCTGCACTGTCGGAGGAGCAGTACTGAGGGAGCGCCGCACTGTCAGAGGGTCAGTACTGAGGGAGCGCTGCACTGTCGGACGGGCAGTACTGAGGGAGTGCTGCACTGTCGGAGAGGCAGTACTAAGTGAACGCTGCACTGTCGAAGGGGCAGTGCTGAGGGAGCGTCGCACTGTCAGAGGGGTAGTACTGAGGGAGTGCCGCACTGTCGGTGGGGTAGTACTGAGGGAGAGCTGCAATAACGGAGGGGCAGTACTGAGGGAGCGCTGCACTGCCGGAGGAGCAGTACTGAGGGAGTGCTGCACTGTCAGAGGGGCAGTATTGAGGGAGCGCCGCACTGTCAGAGGGTCAGTACTGAGGGAGCGCTGCACTGTCGGAGGGGCAGTACTGAGGGAGCTCTGCACTGTCAGACAGGCAGTACTGAGGGAGCGCTGCACTGTCGGAGGGGCAGTACTGAGGGAGCTCTGCACTGTCAGACAGGCAGTACTGAGGGAGCGTTGCACTGTCGGAGATGCAGTACTGAGGGAGCTCTGCACTGTCGGACGGGCAGTACTGAGGGAGCGCTGCACTGTCGGAGAGGCAGTACTGAGTGAACGCTGCACTTTCGAAGGGGCAGTGCTGAGCGAGCGTCGCAATGTCAGAGGGGTAGTACTGAGGGAGTGCTGCACTGTCGGTGCGGTAGTACTGACGGAGAGCTGCAATATCGGAGGGGCAGTACTGAGGGAGCGCCGCACTGTCGGATGGTCAGTACTGAGGGAGTGCTACACTGTCGGAGAGGCAGTACTGAGTGAACGCTGCACTTTCGAAGGGGCAGTGCTGAGCGAGTGTCACACTGTCAGAGGGGTAGTACTGAGGGAGTGCTGCACTGTCGGTGTGGTAGTACAGAGGGAGAGCTGCAAAATCGGAGCGGCAGTACTGAGGGTGCGCCGCACTGTCGGAGGGGCAGTACTGAGGGAGCGCTGCACTGTCAGAGGGGCAGTACTGAGGGAGCGCCGCACTGTCAGAGGGGCAGTACTGAGGGAGCGCCGCACTGTCAGAGGGGCAGTACTGAGGGAGCGCTGCACTGTCGGAGGGGCAGTACTGAGGGAGCGCTGCACTTTTGGAGGGGCAGTACTGAGGGAGCGCCGCACTGTCGGTGGGGCAGTACTGAGGGAGCGCTGCACTGTCAGAGGGGCAGTGCTGAGGGAGCGCTTCACTGTCAGAGCGGCAGTACTGAGGGAGCGCTGCACTTTTGGAGGGGCAGTACTGAGGGAGCGCCGCACTGTCGGTGGGGCAGTACTGAGGGAGCGCCGTACTTTCGGAGGGGCAGTACTGAGGGAGTGCTGCACTATCGGAGGGGCAGTACTGAGGGAGTGCAGCACTCTTGGTGGGGCAATTTTGAGGGAGCGCCGCACTGTCAGAGGAGCAGTACTGAGGGAGCACTGCACTGTCGGAGGGGCAGTACTGAGGGAGCGCTGCACTGTCGGAGGAACAGTACTGAGGGAGTGCTGCACTGTCGGAGGGGCAGTACTGAGGGAGCGCTGCACTGTCAGAGGGGCAGTACTGAGGGAGTGCTGCACTGTCGGAGGAGCAGTACTGAGGGAGCGCTGCACTGTCGGAGGGTCAGTACTGAGGGGACGCTGCACTGTCGGAGGGGCAGTACTGAGGGAGTGCTGCACTGTCGGAGGGGCAGTACTGAGGGAGCGGTGCACTGTCAGACTGGCAGTACTGAGGGAGCGTTGCACTGTCGGAAGAGCAGTACTGAGGGAGTGCCGCACTGTCGGAGGGGCAGTACTGAGGGAGCAGTGCACTGTCTGAGGGGCAGAACTGAGGGAGTGCTGCACTGTCGGAGGAACAGTACTGAGGGAGCGCTGCACTTTCGGAACAGCAGTACTGAGGGAACGCTGCACTGTCGGAGGGGCAGTACTGAGGGAGCTCTGCACTGTCGGAGGAGCAGTACAGAGGGAGTGCTGCACTGTCAGAGGGGCAGTACTGAGGGAGTGCCGCACAGTCAGAGGGTCAGTACTGAGGGAGCGCTGCACTGTCGGAGGGGCAGTACTGAGGGAGCTCTGCACTGTCGGATGGGCAGTACTGAGGGAGCGCTGCACTGTCGGAGGAGCAGTACCGAGGGAGTGCTGCACTGTCGGAACAGCAGCACTGAGGGAGCGCTGCACTGTCGGAGGCGCAGTACTGAGGGAGCTCTGCACTGTCGATGGGGCAGTACTGAGGGAGCTCTGCACTGTCGGACGGGCAGTACTGAGGGAACGCTACACTAGCGGAGATGCAGTACTGAGGGAGCTCTGCACTGTCGGACGGGCAGTACTGAGGGAGCGCTGCACTGTTGGAGAGGCAGTACTGAGTGAACGCTGCACTGTCGAAGGGGCAGTGCTGAGGGAGCGCCGCACTGTCAGAGGGGTAGTACTGAGGGAGTGCTGCACTGTCGGTGGGGTAGTACTGAGGGAGAGCTGCAATATCGGCGGGGCAGTACTGAGGGAGCGCCGCACAGTTGGAGGGTCAGTACTTAGGGAGCGCTACACTGTTGGAGGGGTGTACTGAGGGAGCGCTGCACTGTTGGAGGGGCAGTACAGAGGAAGAGCTGCAATACCGGAGGGGCAGTATTGAGGGAGCGCTGCACTGTCAGAGGGGCAGTACTGAGGGAGCGCCGCACTGTCACAGGGGCAGTACTGATGGAACACAGTACTGATGGATTGCTGCACTGTCGGAGGGGCTGTACTGAGGGAGCGCTTCACTGTCGGAGCGGCAGTACCGATGGAATGCCGCACTGTCGGTGGGGCAGTACTGAGGGAGTGCCGTACTTTCGGAGGGGCAGTACTGAGGGAGTGCTGCACTATCGGGGGGGCAGTACTCTCGGTGGGGCAGATTTGAGGGAGCGCCGCACTGTCAGAGGAGCAGTACTGAGGGAGCGCTGCACTGTCGGAGGTGCACTACTGAGGGAGCGCTGCACTATCTGAGGGGCATACTGAGGGAGTGCTGCACTGTCGGAGGGGCAGTACTGAGGGAGCGCTGCACTGTGGGAGGGGCAGTACTGAGGGAGCGCTGCACTGTCGGAGGGGCAGTACCGAGGGAGTGCTGCACTGTGGGAGGGGCAGTACTGTGGGAGCACTGCACTGTGGGAGGGGCAGTACCGAGGGAGCGAATCACTGTCGGAGGGGCAGTACTGAGGGAGCGCCGCACTGTCGGAGGGGCAGTACTGAGGGAGCGCTGCACTATCGGAAGTGCCGTCTTTTGGATGAGACTTTAAAGCGATGCCCCATCTGTTCCCCAGGTGGATGTAAAAGTTCCCACAGCCAGTAATTCTAAGACGAGCAGAAGGAGTTCTCCACGGTGCCCTGATGCCAATATTTGTCCGAGTTCGCGAAGAAAGAGATATAACTGGTAATTCTCACATTGCGGTTTGTGGGAGCTTGCTGTGCACAGATTGGCTGCCGCATTTCCTACATTCCGGCGTCGAAAGAACTTCATTGGCTGTGAAGTTTATCTTTCTCCCTTCCGGGTGGGTGTAAGGTCCCAGTGCCGGACCTACTGATCTCCCTCTCCCACCCCAGCCTACCCCACCCATCGGAGAGGTGCCCTTCTATCTGGGGGCGAGATTTGATCCTCAGATTCCAGAAACATAGAAACATAGAAGATCGGAGCAGGAGTAGGCCATTCGGCCCCTCGAGCCTGCTCCGCCATTCAATGAGATCATCGCTGATCATCCAAATTCAGTACCCGGTCCCTGCTTTCTCCCCATATCCCTTGATCCCTTTAGCCTTAAGAAATATATCTAACTCCTTCTTGAATATATTTAATGAATTGGCCTCAACTGCCTTCTGTGGTAGAGAATTCCACAGGTTCACCACTCTCTGGGTGAAGAAATTCCTCCTCATCTCTGTCCTAAATGGCTTACCCCTTATCCTTAGACTGTGACCCCTGGTTCTGGACTCCCCCGCCATCGGGAACATCCTTCCTGCATCTAGTCTGTCTAGTCCTGTTAGAATTTTATAAGTTTCAATCAGATCCCCTCTCATTCTTCTAAACTCTAGTGAATATAAGCCCAATCGACCCAATCTCTCTTCATACGTCATTCATGCCATCCCAGGTATCAGTCCGGTGATTATTCGCTGCACTCCCTCCATGGCAAGAACATCCTTCCTCAGATAAGGCGACCAAAACTGCACACAATACTCAAGGTGTGGTCTCACCAAGGCCCTGTACAACTGCAGCAAGACATCCTTGCTCCTGTACTCGAATCCCCTCGCTACGAAGGCCAACATATCTTTTGCCTTCTTAACCGCCTACTGCACCTGCATGCTTACCTTCAGCGACTGGTGCACAAGGACACCCAGGTCTCGTTGCACTTCCCCTTCTCCCAATCTATTGCCAATCAGCGAATAATCTGCCTTCGCCCGCACCCCTCACTCTCTCTCTTAAAGATGAAGCATCATTCTACTCGAAGAAAACCTTGCAGTGGATTAGCGCCCTCGAGAGAGCTTCCTGCTGCCAAATGTCGGAGGTCTGGCTTCCATTAACGCCAAGCAATCGCTACAATCATTTGGGTGTCGAGGTTTGCGGTGACTGCTAATAGTTAACAGCTGTTCCTGATGTTTCCGTTGTTTTCACACCTGCTCTCCAACTGAAAAAATGATTCCTGTCTGAAAGAACTCTTTCATGTTCCCGCTACCTGCCCTGGGAGTGTTTGATGGGACAGTGTAAAGGGAGCTTTACTCTGTATCTAACCCGTGCTGTACCTGCCCTGGGAGTGTTGACGGGACAGTGTAAAGGGAGCTTTACTCTGTATCTAACCCGTGCTGTACCTGCCCTGGGAGTGTTTGATGGGACAGTGTAGAGGGAGCTTTACTCTGTATCTAACCTGTGCTGTACCTGCCTTGGGAGTGTTTGATGGGACAGTGTAGAGGGAACTTTACTCTGTATCTAACCCGTGCTGTACCTGCCCTGGGAGTATTTGACAGGACAGTGAAGAGGGAGCTTTATTCTGGATCTAACCCATGCTGTAACTGCCCAGGAGTGTTTGATGGGACAGTGTAGAGGGAGCTTTACTCTGTATCTAACCCGTGCTGTACCAGTCCTGGGAGTGTTTGATGGGACAGTGTAGAGGGAGCTTTACTCTGTATCTAACCCGTGCTGTACCTGCCCTGGGAGTGTTTGATGGAGACAGTGTAGAAGGAGCTTTACTCTGTATCTAACCCGTGCGGTACCTGCCCTGGGAGTGTCTGATGGGACAGTGTAGAGGGAGCTTTACTCCGTATCTAACCCGTGCTGTACCTGCCCTGTGAGTGTTTGATGAGACAATGTAGAGGGAGCTTTACTCTATATCTAACCCCGTGCTGTACCTGCCCTGGGAGTGTTTGATGGGGCAGTGTAGAGGGAGCTTTATTCTGTATCTAACCTGTGCTGTACCTGCCCTGGGAGTGTTTGATGGGACAGTGTAGAGGGAGCTTTAATCTGTATCTAATCCGTGCTCTACCTGCTCTGGGAGTGTTTGATGGGACAGTGTAGAGGGAGCTTTAATCTGTACCTAACCAATATTGTACCTGCCCTGGGATTGTTTGATGGGACAGTGTAGAGGGAGCTTTACTCTGTATTTAACCCATACTGTACCTGCCCTGGGAGTGTTTGATGGGACACTGTAGAGGGAGCTTTTTTCTGTATCTAACCATTGCTGTACCTGCCCTGGGAGTGTTTGATGGGACAGTGTAGAGGGAGCTTTACTCTATATCTAACCCGTGCTGTACCTGCCCTGGGAGACTTTGGTGGGACAGTGTAGAGGAAGCTTTACTCTCTATCTAATCCGTGCTGTACCTGCCCTGGGAGTGTTTGATCGGACAGTTTAGATGGAGCTTTACTCTGTATCTAACCTGTGCTGTACCTGCCCTGGGAGTGTTTGATGGGATAGTGTAGAGGGAGCTTTACTCTGTATCTAACTCATGCTGTACCTACCCTGGTAGTGTTTGATGGGACAGTGTAGAGGTAGCTTTACTCTGTTTCTAACCCCGTGCCGTACTTGCCCTGGGAGGCTTTGATGGGACAGTGTAGAGGGAGCTTGTAAGGTTCGCAAGAATTTCAGAAAATTTCTACAGCCCCTTAGGTTATTTTTGATTAATGAACTCCTGGGTGGAATATACCTTAAAAACCCAGGGTATTAAATGGCTGTCAGGCCTCATGGCAGAAGACAATGACATCCTCTCCCATCACTGGCTGACAGAAGGATTTGAAAACACCAGCCTGTGTGAATGTATGAAGTACTTGAAACTGGCAATCAACAGCAGTTTAGGAGGTTTCACCCACAGGACAAAGGATGTTTGATTACAGAACTCTCTACAATGTTGACTCAAAGGCTTAAGTACTTAAAGCTGTCAATCAATTGCGGTTGGTCTGCGACCGCAGGACAATGGTTTGTTTACAAACCACTTGAGTGCTATTGACTGAACACATAAGGATGCCTGAGACATTTTGTATTGAGCACAAACCAGTTAAAATGAATGGGTAATACATTCAAACCCATTACAGTCAATGGGGCAGATCAATCCCTTTTGTATAGCCCAGATACATCCAGATTTGGGCACGAAGACAACGGCTCCCAATGGGGTATAAAGATAGCCTCTCGGGAAGCCATTCTCTCTCTCTCTGCTGCCTCGCCTCCGTGCCCTGCCTACAAGAAGAACAGCTAAGCAGCCCGCCCAAAGAAGTGGAATACCAGCAGTACTTTGAATTACTGGGGTATCTCTACTTCGGGGTGGTGAAGAATCAAAGGCAGGACCGCAGGGGCACGGAGCAGGCGTTGACTGGTGAGCATAGATTTTCTGGCCCATTACAAGGCAACCTAGATCGGTATTAGGGATGGGAATTAAAGGGGAATTTTGTTAAATCGTAATTTTAGTCAATTTTCCCTCGATATGTCTGTTTCTCATCCCTTATTAAGTAAAAGTGAGATGTATTAAGCAAAAGTGTGCTGTATTAAGCAAAGGTGTGCTGTACTAAGCAAAAGTGTGCTGTATTAAGCTGAAAGGGTTAAAAGCAAATCCTCTCAGTGTTTAAAATGCAGAGCAAAACAAAGGAAAGAGAAAGGGGTTATGTGCGAAATCACTAAGAGCTGAGGAGAAGCCAGGTGGCGAGATAAAATGTCCGCCCAGCTCAAGGACTTTATACAATGGAGCCTTACAAGAATAAGGTAAGGCATAGCCACCAGGCTACACACAGCTAATGCTAAAGTGTGAGAAAGATTTAAGAAAGTGTCAGCTAGACTTAGAAGTAGTAACATAAAGAAATAAAATGGCTTCACAGAATTGGCAGTCGGCTTGCATATATCTATAGATATATATATATATACATATATATACTAATAGTTGTTCTGAGTCTCGGAAAGGTAGAAAGAAAAAGAAACATCAGCCTAGTACATGGTCTGGCAGTTTGTAGAACCGCACTCATGGTCTAAGCGACAGAGACAAGAAGCAAAACAGAAAGAAGGGGCTCAGTTACAAACAGACTGTTTGTAAGTAACCTATGACCTGCAGCCCAGTATTCTAGACCAAATAAGGGTCACGAGGGCTTAGCTGCCAGAATCATAACAAGATATGGTTAATTAACTATTGTACAATGTCAAATCAATTGAAAGACTAGATTTTGTTATCAATCAACTCTTTTTAAAGATTTTAACTGGAGAACAATTGTTGCTTAAGCAGTGATGTAATAACCACGTGAATTTATGTATCTTCTGTATTTTTTTTCAGCTCTTTGAGGTGTATAAAAGGAGCCTAACCGCTATGTAAAGTTGAGAAGGTGCTCACACAGAGCCAGGGTCTAAGGCGCTTCTCCCAGAGCTCTGATAATAAACTGCATCTTTTTACTTTTACACGGTTTAGATGTGAATTTATTTTCACCACAACAAAGCAAAGGTGTGCTGTATTAAGCAAAGGTGTGCTGTATTAAGTAAAAGTCTGCTGTATTCACCATTATTTTCAATTTATTCTTTATTTCAATAAACACTGGTCTTCTTTGCACCCATCCACGAGTCTCGTTTTGTCTACATCGCTACTGAAATAAGTCCGGCGGTCAGAACCAGAAAAGGGAGCGATTCGAAACCGCACGAGGCCTGGAGCAGCTCAGATTCTTCTGACTGGCCAGAGACAATAACCCCAGTAACACTCTAACCCCCCCCCCCTCTTTCTACATAATGGCGACCGTGGCAGGACCGTCGGCGACAGTATCGGTGGTCTGGGTCTGGAGAGAGCAGCAGTTATTGGTTTTCTTTTTATCCCACTGGTCTGTTTGTGGTTAGGTGCCCGCAAGCTTGGGGAAGTTAAACCGCAGGCTTAGGGAAGTTAAAGCAGAGAGTTGGGACAAGGAAATGGAGATTGAAGAATACCAGGCCAAGTTGGAGCGCCTGGTGGTTCAGTTTAGTGAGGGCAAAAGCCACACGAGGTACGAGTCAGAGTACCTGAAGTGCCTAGTTGCAGAGGCCAAGAGCTATGAGATGAGGGTGCGGGAGGAGAACGCCCGCCTCATACAAGAAATAAAAGAGCAGGAGGGAAAGTTTAGGAGAGGTAAAGGCAGCGTAGAAGCTGGCCTGCGACCAAGGGTTTGAGGAAGCAGATCGTGGCCCCTGTAGGGAAGAGATAGAAAGCTTGAATATGGCTTTAAAGAGGGCAAAGGGGATGATATGTCTTATCAGCCCAAAGATAGGCCAGTCGGACTTTACCGGCAACCCAAATAGAACCGTCCCACAGGCAACACCTAGAACAAAGTTGGTCAGGGAATCAGAGGTCCCACGACCGCCACCCACGGCTCCGAGCTTTCAGGAGCTCTGGCAGCAAAGTGGGGTGGAGGATGAGGTGGTAGAGAAGCACAGCAGGCCCCGCTAGATAGACCAGAACAGGACCGGTGTACCCCCTCCGACAACGGAGGTACGGCCCGCCCGTTGATGAAGATGACCCAGGGGCCATCCAGAATCAGTTTGTGGTGCTGTATGGCACCCACCAGCTCAGGGACATGGTTAGCCACATCCCCAAGCTCACTAAAAAGGGAGACCCCTCACTGCACTTCAGGGAGATAGAACAGGCAGCTTGTGTTAGTGACTGCGAGGACGCAGAGCAAGCAAAAATGGCTGTTGTTTTCCCTGGGAGGTGATCTCCTCCAGGCCCTATCTGGCGAGTACAAAAGGGATTATGAGAGTCTGAGGAATGAGATATTGGAGGCCATGGGACTCAATGATGGTAGTCCGTTCACCCAGGTAGGAAGAACGGTGCAGCTCCCAGGGGAGTCCCCGCAGGCGTTCGCAGACAGGCTGTGGCCAGTCTACCAGAGCGCATGCCCGGGAATGCTAGGGTGGGCAGCACTGAACCCAGTCCAATTGGCTCACTGGCTCCGTTGTCTTATGACAAACAGCCTACCCCAGATCCAAGCCCAGGTCACGGCTTGGTTTGACCCCCGAAACCCCCAGACCACCGAAGAAGCGGTGATCCGCCGGCTCACAGTGGCATTTAGAAACCTGAGGTGTGTCGAGACGCCCCCAACCCAAGGGAAAAGTCCATGAGGTTAAACCTGGGAGCCAGAGTAAGAAAGAGTGGCACCAGGAGGGGAACCGTCCCTCCCAGGCTAAGTTAATTGTTATGGGTGCAGAAAAGACGGTCACTGGAGAAAAGACTGTAAGAATCCTTGGAAGGATAACAAGGGAAAGGATCCCACAGCCCCAGCCCAAAAGGCAGGGCCAGATATCCCTTCCACTGCGATTGAGTCATTTTTACAGTCCCTACGGTCTCTTCTGACTGGCCAGGAGGGAGTAGCAGCCACCACCGGTGCTTTGACCCTGTCTGCCCCATCCCACTCCCAGCAATGACTAGAGCCAGCGCAGCCTGTCGACCTATGTTCCCGCGAATACGCTGAGGGGAGCAGGCCCTATGATAAGATGGGGGTGAAGACGGTGCAGGGGAGATATTCGGTGGACACTGGAGCTTCCGGCACGGTGGTCCACTCGGAAGACCTGACCGATTCACCCCAGTCTAACAAGGTCCCATTTAGCTTAATGGGACCCACAGGGAACGAGCAGGCTGGGGAAAGGTCAAAACCTTCGGCCATAGGTTTAGGATCCCTAGCCCGTGAAGGGAGGGGTCTGCAGGAGGCAGGGAAACAGGCAGCTGGGATTGAACTTGAGGCCAGAAATCCTCAGCCCGCAGCGGGTACAAGCTCACAGGCTGCACAGGCAGGCGCTGTGGCTTGTGTTAGGGGTGGAGCCATTCATGACCAGTGTAAGTTGTTTAAGCAGGGGGACCGGGAAGGAGAGTTCTGGGACCCCTGTAGAGCAGGCCCGGTAGCAGCAATCCGGGACAAGGGAGGCACACAGGGGATAGTTTTGGCCCTGGACCAAAAGCAGGTCCAAGCCCAAGATTCTGCCTTTAAGGCCATCCTGGTAAGGGAAAAGGATTTAGAACAGGGTTACTGGCAGGCTGCCAGTTCTATTAAACAATGCAGGTTGTTTAAGCTGGAGACAGGGAAATGGGCAGCTGGGATTGAACCTGAGATTAGAAATCCTCAGCCTGCAGCGCATACGCTCACACAGACTGCACACGCAGGCGCAGTCACGTGCGTGAAGGGAGAAGTCCCCCAGCACTTGGCCCGAGCGATTCCCCCTCTCTTGTGGGACTCCGGGGAGGAGCCTGAACCAGGTTTTAGACCTGAAGGGGAAGATTCTCAGCCACCGGCAGCCGGTGGCAAGGGATTGCCCATCCCCAGCCCAGGTTTGGGAAGGGAGGGACCCGAGGGAGAAGGTCCCCAGCCAGCAAGGACTGTGACCCGAGCTAAGGGACCACTCGCCAGGGTAGCCCCACC
>NW_028225181.1:50562880-50607880 GCF_052327205.1 Somniosus microcephalus
CTCTCCTCTCTCCCTCCCCCCTCTCCTCTCCTCTCTCCCTCCCCCCTCTCTCCTCTCCTCTCTCCCTCCCCCCCTCTCTCCTCTCCTCTCTCCCTCCCCCCCTCCTCTCCTCTCCTCTCTCCCTCCCCCCCTCTCTCCTCTCCTCTCTCCCTCCCCCCCCTCTCCTCTCTCTCTCCCTCCCCCCCTCCCTCTCCGCGGATCAGCGCCTCAGGGCCGGCCGATGCGCGGGCTAGCGCGTTGAGTCCCGGCCGGACTCACCTTAGCTGCGGTTGACGCGCCTCCCGAGCTGGTTTCAAGACGGCCGGCGGGCCCCATTGCCGGGGTAACCCTTCCCGCTCGCCAAGCCCCGCCCGAGAGCCGCAGCGGGCCCCGTTGCCGGGGTAACCCTTCCCGCTTGCCAAGCCCCGCCCGAGAGCCGCAGCGGGCCCCGTTGCCGGGGTAACCCTTCCCGCTGTCCAAGCCCCGCCCGAGATCCGCACTCCCGAGAGCCCCGCCCCCCCGCCCGAGCCGAGCGGGGAACAGAGTGACCTGGTGACTATGGGTCCGGCTCTGGGGCGGGGCTGTTGACGCCGCGGGGAAGTTTTGTGCGCGGCGGCTCTCGGCACGGCCCGCAACTCAAGGCCCAGGCTTCCCGGGCTGCTAGGCCGCACCCGGCGCCGGCACAGCCGCTCGAAACGGCCGTCAAAGTAGGCGAGCCTCCAGGCGAAGGGCAGGGAATCACTTCATTTCCTCCTGTTGCTAAACACAATTTAAAACTCAAATAAATTGTTACTTAATTCCCTAACACATAATTCAAATATTTACCTTAGTTCCCTAACACACAGAAAGTGTGGGGAAAAAATCGTGAAAAATCAAGATGGCGGCCACTCACCTCGGTTCAGAACGATAAGGCCCGCCCACACACGCACCGATTGGTCGACCGTCAGGTCACCGAAGCGTAGGATTGGTCAATCGTCAAGTCACTCAACACTCAACTGTAGGATGGCACGCGCCAGGAACCCGCCGTACGATTGGTCGACCTCGATGTCACACGGTCGCTAATGAGATGCTAATGAGCGGAATGTTGAACATTTTTTGGATATCGCGGGCGCGATTTTTGTCCGGCCGAAATGTAAATACGCCTATGACCGGTCCGTAATCGTAAGCTTTCTTTTGACGTGACGCGCGCGTCGGTACGCTCTATAACTTTCAAACGTATAGAGAACGGACGGACAGACAGACAGACAGAGAGAAGAGCCGCTTTATAGATATTCACAAGAAGGAGTTGGATATATTTCTTAAGGCTAAAGGGATCAAGGGATGTGGGGAGAAAGCAGGGACAGGGCACTGAATTTGGATGATCAGCCATGATCTCATTGAATGGCTCGAGGGGCCGAATGGCCTACTCCTGCTCCTATCTTCTATGTTTCTATGTTAAAGGCACTGTATAAATTGTTGCTGTTGTTGCGCAGTGAATAAGATGCAGTTTGACAGCCATTTTGACATTTTTATTTACAAAAATTCTTTTCTGACACAAACACCTTTTTAAACACAGAAACATCGACACATGCATCAAGCTAAGTGCAGGCATGAATTGTTCCCTAAGCAGGAAGTGATGTAAAGCCGGTCGAGGCACAGGAGGATCCCAGAAGGCCTTGCGACTGTACGTCTGAGGGCGGAATGAGACACGACCAGGATTACATCTAACCCTTGGAGTCCCTCGGGGGAGCTACCAGGGCTGGTCCTCGGAGGAGTCAGCCTCGCACAGGAACAGGAGGAGGCCATTCAGCCCCTCGAGTCTGTTACACAGGAACAGGAGGAGGCCCATTCAGCCCAACTCGAGCCTGATACACAGGAACAGGAGGAGGCCCATTCAGCCCAACTCGAGCCTGATACACAGGAACAGGAGGAGGCCCATTCAGCCCCCCTCGAGCCTCTTGCACAGGAACAGGAGGAGGCCCATTCAGCCCAACTCGAGCCTGATACACAGGAACAGGAGGAGGCCATTCAGCCCAACTCGAGCCTGTTACACAGGAACAGGAGGAGGCCATTCAGCCCCCCTCGAGCCTGTTACACAGGAACAGGAGGAGGCCCATTCAGACCAACTCGAGCCTGTTACACAGGAACAGGAGGAGGCCCATTCAGCCCCCCTCAAGCCTGTTACACAGGAACAGGAGGAGGCCCATTCAGCCCCCCTCGAGCCTGTTGCACAGGAACAGGAGGAGGCCATTCAGCCCAACTCGAGCCTGTTACACAGGAACAGGAGGAGGCCATTCAGCCCAACTCGAGCCTGTTACACAGGAACAGGAGGAGGTCCATTCAGCCCAACTCGAGCCTGTTACGCAGGAACAGGAGGAGGCCATTCAGCCCAACTCGAGCCTGTTACACAGGAACAGGAGGAGGTCCATTCAGCCCAACTCGAGCCTGTTACGCAGGAACAGGAGGAGGTCCATTCAGCCCAACTCGAGCCTGTTACACAGGAACAGGAGGAGGCCCATTCAGCTCCCTCGAGTCTGTTACACAGGAACAGGAGGTGCCCATACAGACCCTCGCGAGTCTGTTACACAGGAACAGGAGGAGGTCCATTCAGCCCAACTCGAGCCTGTTACACAGGAAAAGGAGGAGGCCATTCAGCCCAACTCGAGCCTGTTACACAGGAACAGGAGGAGGCAATGTAACAGGCTCGAAGGGCTGAATATCCTCCTCCTGTCCCTGCGTAACAGGCTCGAGGGGCTGAATGGCCTCCTCCTGTTCCTGTGTAACAGGCTCGAGGGACTGAAGCGCCTCCTCCTGTCCCTGCGGAACAGGCTCAAGGGGGCCGAGTTAGCAAAATGACGGTTGAGGCCTCAATCACATCACTTCCTGTCAAACGTCACGACAATATGTGGCAGCCAATCAGCAACAGCAGCTCTACTCCAAGACAGTCACGTCAAACGAACAGAGGCCTATTGACCGGAGAGCGAGCAAGCGAGCCAGAAAGCCAATCAAGTGTCTGGAAAAGGTCAGGGTTCAAAGACGGGGTCGGGCAGGCAACACATTTCTCTTTCTTGACGCTCGACCTACGGCCCTTTCTTGGCCCTGATTTACCACCCCCTCCCCCCCCTCACCACGAAAACAGTGGTTGGGAGGAGACTTGCAAACCAGGGCCTCAGTACTTGAGGGTTGGTAGAGCTTGGGTTGCTGCTCTTAGGACGCAGCAGGCACCATCTGGAGGGCCGGACTTGAACCTCCCCCTCCCCCCACCCACAGTTCACCAGAGGGGTGAAAGGTCAGAGTCTGACCTCCGCTGACCTCACCCAGTCCTCTTTTTAAAAAAAACACATCAACGCCTCCAAGGATGCGGCCAAAATCCAGATTTTTTTTTTTTGCGTTTCCCGGGAGAGTCTCCCACCATTCCCGAGGGAACGAAAGTCCTCCTCGCTGCCAGCAGTTAAGGAATCAAAATTCAAAAACCGCCCCCCCCTCCCCTCCCCCTCCCGGCCACCACCTGTCCTCCATCTTAATTTTTTATAAGAAACATAAACCTATTCTATCTGGAAAACAAATCAACGCTTTCTTGTTCACAGATCGAAGAAGAGGAAGACTTAAAACAGAACGCGCACACGCACAAGGGCGAAACAAAATCTGTGAGTTAAGTGCCTGTTACCAAGGGCGTTGCTAGGGACATCGACCACAGAACAGGCTTCGGCCTAGTTTGGAGGGCTTTTCCTTCCCCCACCCCCAACTATCTAGAATTTCAATGCTGTCGCGAGCGTTTTCTTTTCAAAAGCAGATTGATAGATTTTTTGACGGCAAAATACTGCGGATGCTGGAAATCTGAAATAACAACAGAAGAGGCTGGAAAAACTCAGCAGGAAAAAAAGGCAGGAGATGAAACAGATTTTTCTCAGTTCTGAAGAAGGGTTTCGACCTGAAACGTTGACTCTATTTCTCTCTCCACGGATGTTGATAGATTTTTTGGTGGCCTTATTTAAATTCATTTATAATTATGAAGGCGGGCGGGGGGGGTGGTGGGGTCGGGGGGAAGGTGGGGTTCAATAGAGAGTCAGAACGATACCCGGACTCCCAGGGGTTAAATTACGAGGAGAGCTTACACAAACTAGGCTTGTATTCCCTGGAATTTGGCAGGTGAAAGGGCGATTTGATCGCAGTTTTTCAAGGGGTACTGATAGGGTAGGTAGAGAGAGAAACTATTTCCGCTCTTTGGGGATTCTAGGACGAGGGGACGTAGCCTAAGAATTAGAGCCAGACCTTTCAGGAGTGAAGTCAGGAAACCTCTCCTACATACAAAGGGCGGTAGAAGTTTGGAACTCTTCCGCAAACGGCAATTGATGCTAGATCAGTTTTAACGTTAAATCTGAGATTGGTGGATTTTTGTTAGCCAATTATTAAGGGACATGGGGCAAAAGCAGGTATATGGAGATCGGCCATGATCTCATTGAATGGCTCGAGGGGCTAAACGGCCTACTCCTGGTTCCTATGTTCCCAGAAGGTGGTTTCCACTTGTGGAAGGGGAGACCAGAACTAGAGGGCCTATAACAATCAGAAAGTCACTAATAAATCCAATCGGGAATTCAGGAGAAACTTCTTTACCCAGAGAGTGGGGAGAATGTGGAACTCGCTACCACAAAGGAGTGGTTGAGGCGAACTGCATAGATGCATTTAAGGAGAAGCTAGATCAATACATGAGGGAGAAAGGAAAAGAAGGATCTGCTGTTAGGGTGAGATGAAGAGGAGGGGGGAGGAGGCATTGACCAGTTGGGCCGAATGGCCTCTTTCTGTGCTGTACACTCTATGTAATTCTATGAGTCCTCCAACTTTCACCTCACAAGGGTTTCCTCCTTGGATTGGGAGGGCCCTCAAAGCTGACTTCATGGGTTGACTAGGAGGGAGAGGGGGCCTTGGTCCCTGGATTTCTGTTGGCCTATATAGCGGGGCAGAGATGAAAGCGAGGCCTGGGGTGGGCACGGGGAAAATCTACAACCAAGCTTATCCAACGCTGTAGGCCGCAGTCTCGGCCTAGTCAATCTGAGCAACACCCTAAAGTCTGTTACAATTTCACAAGTTACATTTTGGTTGGTTAAAGTTTTAGCTCAAAGAGAATAAATTAAATTGGACACAGGAAGGTTAAACCACTGCTTCAGTCTCAGTCGCCATAGACACTTTCATCACTATAGGCAACGTACAGGAAGAAATCCTCCTCATGGTTGTCCTGGGGAGAGGGAGGGGGGAAAGAAAAAGAATGAGTTAATGGGTGCGGAGATCGGAGGGGTTACACAATATAACAAACTACAACTCCCCGGCCTGTGCTGAGTTAGCCTGATCTCACACCCGGTGTGTGGTACTGAGCCCCACACACAGAGCAGGAAAGGCCCAGGCTCCGTCCCCGGCCTGTGCTGAGTTAGCCTGATCTCACACCCGGTGTGGGACTGAGCCCCACACACACAGAGCAGGAAAGGCCCAGGCTCCGTCCCCGGCCTGTGCTGAGTTAGCCTGATGTCACACCCGGTGTGGTACTGAGCCCCACACACAGAGCAGGAAAGGCCCAGGCTCCGTCCCCGGCCTGTGCTGCGTTAGCCTGATCTCACACCCGGTGTGGGACTGAGCCACACACACACAGAGCAGGAAAGGCCCAGGCTCCGTCCCCGGCCTGTGCTGAGTTAGCCTGATCTCACACCCGGTGTGGTACTGAGCCCCACACACAGAGCAGGAAAGGCCCAGGCTCCGTGCCCGGCCTGTGCTGAGTTAGCCTGATCTCACACCCGGTGTGGTACTGAGCCCCACACACACAGAGCAGGAAAGGCCCAGGCTCCATCCCCGGCCTGTGCTGAGTTAGCCTGATCTCACACCCGGTGTGGTACTGAGCCCCACACACACAGAGCAGGAAAGGCCCAGGCTCCATCCCCGGCCTGTGCTGACTTAGCCTGATCTCACACCCGGTGTGGTACTGAGCCCCACACACAGAGCAGGAAAGGCCCAGGCTCCGTGCCCGGCCTGTGCTGTGTTAGCCTGATCTCACTCACTGTGTGGTACTGAGCCCCACACACAGAGCAGGAAAGGCCCAGGCTCCATCCCTGGCCTGTGCTGAGTTAGCCTGATCTCACACCCGGTGTGGTACTGAGCCCCACACACAGAGCAGGAAAGGCCCAGGCTCCGTCCCCGGCCTGTGCTGTGTTAGCCTGATCTCACACCCGGTGTGGTCCTGAGCCCCACACACAGAGCAGGAAAGGCCGAGGCTCGATCCCCGGCCTGTGCTGAGTTAGCCTGATCTCACACCCGGTGTGGTACTGAGCCCCACACACAGAGCAGGAAAGGCCCAGGCTCCGTCCCCGGCCTGTGCTGTGTTAGCCTGATCTCACACCCGGTGTGGTCCTGAGCCCCACACACAGAGCAGGAAAGGCCGAGGCTCGATCCCCGGCCTGTGCTGAGTTAGCCTGATCTCACACCCGGTGTGGTACTGAGCCCCACACACAGAGCAGGAAAGGCCCAGGCTCGATCCCCGGCCTGTGCTGAGTTAGCCTGATCTCACACCCAGTGTGGTCCTGAGCCCCACACACAGAGCAGGAAAGGCCGAGGCTCGATCCCCGGCCTGTGCTGAGTTAGACTGATCTCACACCTGGCGTGGTACTGAGCCCCACACACAGAGCAGGAAAGGCCCAGGCTCGATCCCCGGCCTGTGCTGAGTTAGCCTGATCTCACACCCGTCGTGGTACTGAGCACCACATAGACACCCTACTGGGTTTGGAAGAGTTAAAATCGGCCAGGGTTCCAACTCCTGTCAGGAAGTGTATGTGTGAGCGTGAGCCTGAGTATTTGTGTGCAAGGGTATACGTGTGAGTGTGTGTGTGTGTGTATATAGAGTCATAACGGCACAGAAGGAGGCCATTCGGCCCATCGAGTCTGTGCCGGCTCTCTGTAGAACAATCCAGTCAGTCCCATTCCCCTCGCTCTATCCTCGTAGACCTGCAAGTTTATTTCCCTCAAGTGCCTATCCAGTCTCCCCTTGAAAACATCGAGTGTCTCCGCTTCCACCACTTCCGTCGGCAGCGAGTTCCAGGTCCTCACCACTCGCTGCGTAAAACAGTTTTTCCTCATGTCCCCTCCTGTATCTCTTGCCCAAAACCTTAAATCTGTGTCCCCTAGTCCTCGTACCATCAACTAGTGGGAACAGCCTTTCCCCATCTAGCCTATCCAAACCCGTCATAATCTTGTACACCTCGATCAAATCACCCCTCAACCTCCTTTGCTCCAATGAAAACAAATCCAGCTTCTCCAACCTGTCCTTGTAGCTAAGATCCCCCATCCCCGGAACCATTCTGGTAAATCTCCTCTGCACCCTCTCAAGGGACCTTCACATCCTTCCTAAAGTGTGGTGACCAGAACTGGACACAATACTCCAGTTGTGGCCTAACCATGCGTGTGTGTGTATATGTGCTTGTGTATATGTGTGAGTGTGTGTATGTGTGTATGTGACAGTGTGTGTATGTTTTTGAGTGTCTATGTGCATGTGTGTGAGTGTGTATATATGTGTGTTTACAGATGTGTCTGTGTGTGTGTATATATGTGTGTTTACAGATGTGTCTGTATGTGTGTGTATATATGTGAGTGTGTACATATATGAATGTGAGTGTGTGTGTATATATATGAGTGTGTATATATGTGAGTATATATATATATTGAATGTATATATGAGCGTGAGTGTCTGTGTGTATAATTGTTTGTATATATGTGTATGTGTGTGAGCAGGAGTGTGAGTGTGAGGACAAGACCGGGACTCATCTATGCCACCCCTTCCCCGGTGGAAAATCCTGCCGACACCCCCATCTCTCGTCCCTCACACTGGTGACGTCAGTGAGTCCCATTCCCCCCGCACACCCACCCCCTCTTCCGCCCCCAACGCGAGTTAACACCCGGGCCTGAGGAGGTTGCGAACGGCTGACATCACTGACTGTCGGTCCCAGTTCGGGCGCCAATTGCATCCCACCTCTGGAAACGCCCCCCCGTCCTCCCCCGTACCTCGTAGAGTTGCCCCATGGTAGCACTGGTCGGAGGGATCGTGTTGTTGACAAAGAAGAAGAGAGCATCCTCGGGACGAAGGTGGACCCTCTTCCGGATCAAGAAGTAGAACTGACCAACTGCAGGGTTGGGGGAGGGGGGTGAGCGGGAAAAAGTGGGGGGCGGATGGAGGGAGAGAGAGAGAGAGAGAGAGAGGCAACGGAAGAAATTAAATCCTGATACACAATCTGACATGAATCAATCATTCATGAAAGAAAGACTTATGAAATAATACTGAGCGGCCTGCGGGTGGCGCTGTCCAGGGAGAGTATAAATACTCGGGCACGGGCCCAGCTTGCGCAGGACATTCTTAACAGGAACTAGTGAAGGACACAACTAGACCTCCATGTTGTAAAACAGTTGATTAAAGCTTTGTTTAACGCTTAGACCAAGTGCCTCGTAGTGTTCTTACGTCACAATCCATGCAACGGATCGCTTTAAGACAGCCCGCATGGCCCTGTTGATACATCAGCAAACAAACACATGCTCCCCATTTTCTGCACAGCAAGATCCCACAAACAGAAAACACCTCTTGTTGGGGTTTTATTTTGGGTGGTGTTTTGATTTTGAGGGAGGAATGATAGCCCCAGGAGACTGGGGACAACTCCCCCTGCTCATCTTCCAATAGTGGCCGTGGGACTCTTTTATATCCACCTGAGAGCGCGCTCCCTCAGTACTGCCCCTCCGACAGTGCAGCGCTCCCTCAGTACTGCCCCTCCGACAGTGTGGCACTCCCTCAGTACTGCCCCTCCGACAGTGCAGCGCTCCCTCAGTACTGCCCCTCCGACAGTGCAGCCCTCCCTCAGTACTGCCCCTCCGACAGTGCAGCGCTCCCTCAGTACTGCCCCTCCGACAGTGCAGCGCTCCCTCAGTACTGCCCCTCCGACAGTGCAGCGCTCCCTCAGTACTGCCCCTCCGACAGTGCGGCGCTCCCTCAGTACTGCCCCTCCGACAGTGCAGCGCTCCCTCAGTACAGCCCCTCTGACAGTGCAGCGCTCCCTCAGTACTGCTCCTCCGACAGTGCAGCACTCCCTCAGTACTGCCCCTCTAACAGTGCAGCCCTCCCTCAGTACTGTCCTTCCGACAGTGCAGCACTCCCTCACTACAGCCCCTCTGACAGTGCAGCGCTCCCTCAGTACTGCCCCTCCAACAGTGCAGCACTCCCTCAGTGCTGCCCCTCCGATAGTGCAGCGCTCCCTCAGTACTGCCCCTCCGACAGTGCAGCGCTCCCTCAGTACTGCACCTCCGACAGTGCAGCGCTCCCTCAATACTGCCCCTCCGACAGTGCAGTGCTCCCTCAGTACTGCCCCTCCGACAGTGCAGTGCTCCCTCAATACTGCCCCTCCGACAGTGCGGCGCTCCCTCAGTACTGCTCCTCCGACAGTGCAGCACTCCCTCAGTACTGCCCCTCTGACAATGCAGCACTCCCTCAGTACTGCCCCTCCGACAGTGCGGCGCTCCCTCAGTACTCAATGGGGCTGACAGCGAATCTGCAGAAGGTGTCAATGAGGGGTCAGTGGGTCAGACTTAGACCTTTCACCCTATGCAAGCTGGAGGTGAACTGCAGCCTCAGGCAGGGTGGGCGATGGGTGCCTCTCTCTGATAGGCGAGGGATAGGGAGTGTCCCACTTGATGATGGGGTCTTCTTAACGTGTGCAGTGGGTTATTCAGCTCACCCGTGAGGTCAGAGGGCACCAGGTACTTCCTCTTGTCCAGATCCGGCACTCTGGCCTTGGCTGCTTTCTCCACGATCACCTGTTCAACAATGACAGGACGGGGTCAGGGAATGGATACAGAATATTCAGAGGCTCGCTGGATGGCTCCCGTTACCCCCCATCACCCATTCACTCACTCTCAATCACTCTCACATCCGCACTCCTGCACATTCCTACACATATACTCTCACGTATACAGACATTCTCCCCTCCGATAGGGAACAGGCTGCCCGGTGTCTGTAACTGGGAGGAGGTGGGTGAGAGGGTTAACCCCCCTCCGATAGGGAACAGGCTGCCCGGTGTCTGTAACTGGGAGGAGGTGGGTGAGAGGGTTAATCCCCTCCGATAGGGAACCGGCTGCCTGGTGTCTGTAACTGGGAGGAAGTGGTTGAGAGGGTTTATCCCCTCCGACAGGGAACAGGCTGCCCCGGTGTCTGTAAATGGGAGGAGGTGGGTGAGAAGGTTAATCCTCTCCGCTAGGGGAACAGCCTGCCTGGTGCCTGTAACTGGGAGGAGGTGGGTGAGACAGTTAATCCCCTCCAGTAGGGGAACAGGCTGCCCGGTGTCTGTAACTGGGAGGAGGTTGGTGAGAAGGTTAATCCCCTCCGATAGGGAACAGTCTGCCTGGTGTCTGTAACTGGGAGGAGGTGGGTGAGAGGATTAATCCTCCGATAGGGGACAGGCTGCCCAGTGTCTGTAACTGGGAGGAGGTAGGTAAGAGTGTTAATCCCCCTCCGATAGGGAACAGACTGCCCGGTGTCTGTAACTGGGAGGACGTGGGTGAGAGGGTTAATCCACTCCGATAGGGAACAGACTGCCCGGTGTCTGTAACTGGGAGGACGTGGGTGAGAGGGTTAATCCCCTCCGATCAGGAACAGACTGCCCGGTGATTGTAACTGGGAGGAGGCAGATGAGAGGGTTAATCCCCTCCCATAGGGGACCGGCTGCCCGGTGTCTGTAACTGGGAATAGGTGTGTGAGAGGGTTAATCCCCTCCGATAGGGAACAGGCTGCCTGGTGTCTGTAACTAGGAGGAGGTGGGTGAGAGGGTTAATCCCCTCCGATAGGGAACAGGCTGCCCAGTGTCTTTAACTGGGAGGAGGTGGGTGAGACGGTTTATCCCCCTCCGATAGGGAACAGGCGGCCCGGTGTCTGTAACTGGGAGCACGCAGGTGAGAGGGTTAATCCACTCTGATAGGGAACAGGCTGCCTGGTATTTGTAACTGGGAGGCGGTGGGTGAGAGGGTTAATCCCCTCCGCTAGGGAACAGGCTGCCGGGTGTCTGTAACTGGGAGGAGGTGGGTGAGAGGTTTAATCCCCTCTGATAGGGAACAGGCTGCCTGGTGTCTGTAACTGGGAGGAGGTGGGTGAGAGGTTTAATCCCCACCGATAGGGAACAGGCTGCCGGGTGTCTGTAACTGGGAGGACGTGGGTGAGAGGTTTAATCCCCTCTGATAGGGAACAGGCTGCCTGGTGTCTGTAACTGGGAGGAGGTGGGTGAGAGGGTTAATCCCCTCCGATCAGGAACAGACTGCCCCGTGATTGTAACTGGGAGGAGGTGGGTGAGAGGGTTAATCACCTCCGGTATGGAACAGGCTGCCTGGTGTCTGTAACTGGGAGGAGGTGGGTGAGAGGGTTAATCCCCCTCCAATAGGGAACAGGCGGCCCGGTGTCTGTAACTGGGAGGACGCAGGTGAGCGGGTTAATCCACTCTGATAGGGAACAGGCTGCCCGGTGTCTGTAACAGGGAAGAGGTGGGTGAGAGGGTTAATCCCCTCCGATCAGGAACAGACTGCCCGGTGATTGTAACTGGGAGGAGGTGGGTGAGAGGGTTAATCCCCTCTGATAGGGAACAGGCTGCCTGGTGTCTGTAACTGGGAGGAGGTGGGTGAGAGGGTTAATCCCCCTCCGATAGGGAACAGGCTGCCTGGTGTCTGTAACTGGGAGGAGGTGGGTGAGAGGGTTAATCCCCTCCGATAGGGAACAGGCTGCCCGGTGTCTGTAACCGGGAGGAGGTGGGTGAGAGGGTTAATCCCCCTCCGATAGGAAACAGGCTGCCCGGTGTCTGTAACTGGGAGGAGGAGAGTGAGAGGGTTAATCCCCTCTGATAGGGAACAGGCGGCCTGGTGTCTGTAACTGGGAGGACGCAGGTGAGAGGGTTAATCCACTCTGATAGGGAACAGGCTGCCTGGTGTCTGTAACTGGGAGGCGGTGGGTGAGAGGGTTAATCCCCTCTCATAGGGAACAGGTTGCCTGGTGTCTGTAACTGGGAGGAGGTGGGTGAGAGTGTTAATCCCCTCCGATAGGGAACAGGTTGCCCGGTGTCTGTAACTGGGAGGAGATTGGTGAGAGGGTTAATCCCCTCCGATCAGGAACAGACTGCCCCGTGATTGTAACTGGGAGGAGGTGGGTGAGAGGGTTAATCACCTCCGGTATGGAACAGGCTGCCTGGTGTCTGTAACTGGGAGGAGGTGGGTGAGAGGGTTAATCCCCCTCCAATAGGGAACAGGCGGCCCGGTGTCTGTAACTGGGAGGACGCAGGTGAGAGGGTTAATCCACTCTGATAGGGAACAGGCTGCCCGGTGTCTGTAACAGGGAAGAGGTGGGTGAGAGGGTTAATCCCCTCCGATCAGGAACAGACTGCCCGGTGATTGTAACTGGGAGGAGGTGGGTGAGAGGGTTAATCCCCTCTGATAGGGAACAGGCTGCCTGGTGTCTGTAACTGGGAGGAGGTGTGTGAGAGGGTTAATCCCCTCCGATAGGGAACAGGCTGCCCGGTGTCTGTAACTGGAAGGAGGAGAGTGAGAGGGTTAATCCCCTCTGATAGGGAACAGGCGGCCTGGTGTCTGTAACTGGGAGGACGCAGGTGAGAGGGTTAATCCACCGATAGGGGACAGGCTGCCCAGTGTCTGTAACTGGGAGGAGGTAGGTAAGAGTGTTAATCCCCCTCCGATAGGGAACAGACTGCCCGGTGTCTGTAACTGGGAGGACGTGGGTGAGAGGGTTAATCCACTCCGATAGGGAACAGACTGCCCGGTGTCTGTAACTGGGAGGAGGTGGGTGAGAGGGTTAATCCCCTCCCATAGGGAACAGGCTGCCCGGTGTCTGTAAACGGGAGGAGGTGGGTGAGAGTGTTAATCCCCCTCTGATAGGAAACAGGCTGCCCGGTGTCTGCAACTGGGAGGAGGTGGGTAAGAGGGTTAATCCCCCTCCGATAGGGAGAAGGCTGCCTGGTGTCTGTAACTGGGAGGAGGTGGGTGAGAGGGTTAATCTCCCTCCAATAGGGAACAGGCTGCCCGGTGTCTGTAACTGGGAGGAGGTGTGTGAGAGGGTTAATCCCCTCCGATAGGGAACAGGCTGCCCGGTGTCTGTAACTGGAAGGAGGAGAGTGAGAGGGTTAATCCCCTCTGATAGGGAACAGTCTGCCTGGTGTCTGTAACTGGGAGGAGGTGGGTGAGAGGGTTAATCCACTCCGATAGGGAACAGACTGCCCGGTGTCTGTAACTGGGAGGACGTGGGTGAGAGGGTTAATCCCCTCCGATCAGGAACAGACTGCCCGGTGATTGTAACTGGGAGGAGGCAGATGAGAGGGTTAATCCCCTCCCATAGGGGACCGGCTGCCCGGTGTCTGTAACTGGGAATAGGTGTGTGAGAGGGTTAATCCCCTCCGATAGGGAACAGGCTGCCTGGTGTCTGTAACTAGGAGGAGGTGGGTGAGAGTGTTAATCCCGTGTGATAGGGAACATGCAGCCCAGTGTCTGTAACTGGGAGGAGGTGGATGAGAGGGTTAATCCCCTCCGATAGGGAACAGGCTGCCCAGTGTCTTTAACTGGGAGGAGGTGGGTGAGACGGTTTATCCCCCTCCGATAGGGAACAGGCGGCCCGGTGTCTGTAACTGGGAGCACGCAGGTGAGAGGGTTAATCCACTCTGATAGGGAACAGGCTGCCTGGTATTTGTAACTGGGAGGCGGTGGGTGAGAGGGTTAATCCCCTCCGCTAGGGAACAGGCTGCCGGGTGTCTGTAACTGGGAGGAGGTGGGTGAGAGGTTTAATCCCCTCTGATAGGGAACAGGCTGCCTGGTGTCTGTAACTGGGAGGAGGTGGGTGAGAGGTTTAATCCCCACCGATAGGGAACAGGCTGCCGGGTGTCTGTAACTGGGAGGACGTGGGTGAGAGGTTTAATCCCCTCTGATAGGGAACAGGCTGCCTGGTGTCTGTAACTGGGAGGAGGTGGGTGAGAGGGTTAATCCCCTCCGATCAGGAACAGACTGCCCCGTGATTGTAACTGGGAGGAGGTGGGTGAGAGGGTTAATCACCTCCGGTATGGAACAGGCTGCCTGGTGTCTGTAACTGGGAGGAGGTGGGTGAGAGGGTTAATCCCCCTCCAATAGGGAACAGGCGGCCCGGTGTCTGTAACTGGGAGGACGCAGGTGAGCGGGTTAATCCACTCTGATAGGGAACAGGCTGCCCGGTGTCTGTAACAGGGAAGAGGTGGGTGAGAGGGTTAATCCCCTCCGATCAGGAACAGACTGCCCGGTGATTGTAACTGGGAGGAGGTGGGTGAGAGGGTTAATCCCCTCTGATAGGGAACAGGCTGCCTGGTGTCTGTAACTGGGAGGAGGTGGGTGAGAGGGTTAATCCCCCTCCGATAGGGAACAGGCTGCCTGGTGTCTGTAACTGGGAGGAGGTGGGTGAGAGGGTTAATCCCCTCCGATAGGGAACAGGCTGCCCGGTGTCTGTAACCGGGAGGAGGTGGGTGAGAGGGTTAATCCCCCTCCGATAGGAAACAGGCTGCCCGGTGTCTGTAACTGGGAGGAGGAGAGTGAGAGGGTTAATCCCCTCTGATAGGGAACAGGCGGCCTGGTGTCTGTAACTGGGAGGACGCAGGTGAGAGGGTTAATCCACTCTGATAGGGAACAGGCTGCCTGGTGTCTGTAACTGGGAGGCGGTGGGTGAGAGGGTTAATCCCCTCTCATAGGGAACAGGTTGCCTGGTGTCTGTAACTGGGAGGAGGTGGGTGAGAGTGTTAATCCCCTCCGATAGGGAACAGGTTGCCCGGTGTCTGTAACTGGGAGGAGATTGGTGAGAGGGTTAATCCCCTCCGATCAGGAACAGACTGCCCCGTGATTGTAACTGGGAGGAGGTGGGTGAGAGGGTTAATCACCTCCGGTATGGAACAGGCTGCCTGGTGTCTGTAACTGGGAGGAGGTGGGTGAGAGGGTTAATCCCCCTCCAATAGGGAACAGGCGGCCCGGTGTCTGTAACTGGGAGGACGCAGGTGAGAGGGTTAATCCACTCTGATAGGGAACAGGCTGCCCGGTGTCTGTAACAGGGAAGAGGTGGGTGAGAGGGTTAATCCCCTCCGATCAGGAACAGACTGCCCGGTGATTGTAACTGGGAGGAGGTGGGTGAGAGGGTTAATCCCCTCTGATAGGGAACAGGCTGCCTGGTGTCTGTAACTGGGAGGAGGTGGGTGAGAGGGTTAATCCCCCTCCGATAGGAAACAGGCTGCCCGGTGTCTGTAACTGGGAGGAGGTGTGTGAGAGGGTTAATCCCCTCCGATAGGGAACAGGCTGCCCGGTGTCTGTAACTGGAAGGAGGAGAGTGAGAGGGTTAATCCCCTCTGATAGGGAACAGGCGGCCTGGTGTCTGTAACTGGGAGGACGCAGGTGAGAGGGTTAATCCACTCTGATAGGGAACAGGCTGCCTGGTGTCTGTAACTGGGAGGAGATTGGTGAGAGGGTTAATCCCCTCCGATAGGGGAACAGGCTGCCCGGTGTCTGTAACTGGGAGGAGGTGGGTGAGAGGGTTAATCCACTCTGATAGGGAACCGGCTGCCTGGTGTCTGTAACTGGGAGGAGGTGGGTGAGAGGGTTAATCCCCTCCCATAGGGAACAGGCTACCCGGTGTCTGTAAACGGGAGGAGGTGGGTGAGAGTGTTAATCCCCCTCTGATAGGAAACAGGCTGCCCGGTGTCTGTAACTGGGAGGAGGTGGGTGAGAGGGTTAATCCCCCTCCGATAGGGAACAGGCTGCCTGGTCCCTGTAACTTGGAGGAGGTGGGTGAGAGGGTTAATCTCCCTCCAATAGGGAACAGGCTGCCCGGTGTCTGTAACTGGGAGGAGGTGGGTGAGAGGGTTAATCCCCCTCCGATAGGGAACAGGCTGCCTGGTCCCTGTAACTTGGAGGAGGTGGGTGAGAGTGTTAATCCCCTGTGATAGGGAACAGGCTGCCCGGTGTCTGCAACTGGGAGGAGGTGGGTGAGAGGGTTAATCTCCCTCCAATAGGGAACAGGCTGCCCGGTGTCTGTAACCGGGAGGAGGTGGGTGAGAGGGTTAATCCCCCTCCGATAGGAAACAGGCTGCCCGGTGTCTGTAACCGGGAGGAGGTGGGTGAGAGGGTTAATCCCCCTCTGATAGGAAACAGGCTGCCCGGTGTCTGCAACTGGGAGGAGGTGGGTAAGAGGGTTAATCCCCCTCCGATAGGGAAAAGGCTGCCTGGTGTCTGTAACTGGGAGGTGGTGGGTGAGAGGGTTAATCTCCCTCCAATAGGGAACAGGCTGCCCGGTGTCTGTAACTGGGAGGAGATGGGTGAGAGGGTTAACCCCCTCCGATAGGGAACAGGCTGCCCGGTGTCTGCAACTGGGAGGAGCTGGGTGAGAGGGTTAATCCCCCTCTGATAGGGAACAGGCTGCCTGGTCCCTGTAACTTGGAGGAGGTGGGTGAGAGGGTTAATCCCCCTCCGATAGGGAACAGGCTGCCCAGTGTCTGTAACTGAGAGGAGGTGGGTAGGAGGGTTAAGCCACCTCCGATAGGGAACAAGCTGCCCAGTGTCTTTAAATGGGAGGAGGTGGGTGAGACGGTTTATCCCCTCCAATAGGGAACAAGCTGCTCGGTGTCTGTAACTGGGAGGAGGTGGGTAAGAGGGTTAATCCCCTCTGATAGGGAACAGGCGGCCCGGTGTCTGTAACTGGGAGGACGCAGGTGAGAGGGTTAATCCACTCTGATAGGGAACAGGCTGCCTGGTGTCTGTAACTGGGAGGCGGTGGGTGAGAGGGTTAATCCCCTCCGATAGGGAACAGGCTGCCCGGTGTCTGTCACCGGGAGGAGGTGGGTGAGATGGTTAATCCCCCTCCGATAGGAAACAGGCTGACCGGTGTCTGTAACTGGGAGGACGCAGGTGAGAGGGTTAATCCACTCTGATAGGGAACAGGCTGCCTGGTGTCTGTAACTGGGAGGACGTGGGTGAGAGGGTTAATCCCCTCCGATCAGGAACAGACTTCCCGGTGATTGTAACTGGGAGGAGGTGGGTGAGAGGGTTAATCCCCTCTGATATGGAACAGGCTGCTTGGTGTCTGTAACTGGGAGGAGGTGGGTGAGAGGGTTAATCCCCTCCGATAGGGAACAGGCTGCCCGGTGTCTGTAACCGGGAGGAGGTGGGTGAGAGGGTTAATCCCCCTCCGATAGGAAACAGGCTGCCCGGTGTCTGTAACTGGGAGGAGGTGTGAGAGAGGGTTAATCCCCTCCGATAGGGAACAGGCTGCCCGGTGTCTGTAACTGGGAGGAGGAGAGTGAGAGGGTTAATCCCCTCTGATAGGGAACAGGCGGCCTGGTGTCTGTAACTGGGAGGACGCAGGTGAGAGGGTTAATCCACTCTGATAGGGAACAGGCTGCCTGGTGTCTGTAACTGAGAGGCGGTGGGTGAGAGGGTTAATCCCCTCTGATAGGGAACAGGCTGCCTGGTGTCTGTAACTGGGAGGAGGTGGGTGAGAGTGTTAATCCCCTCCAATAGGGAACAGGCTGCCCGGTGTCTGTAACTGGGAGGAGGTTGGTGAGAGGGTTAATCCCCTCCGATAGGGGAACAGGCTGCCCGGTGTTTGTAACTGGGAGGAGGTGGGTGAGAGGGTTAATCCCCTTCCAATAGGGAACAGGCTGCCCGGTGGGTGTAACTGGGAGGACGCAGGTGAGAGGGTTAATCCACTCTTATAGGGAACTGGCTGCCCGGTGTCTGTAACCGGGAGGAGGTGGGTGAGAGGGTTAATCCCCCTCCGATAGGAAACAGGCTGCCTGGTGTCTGTAACCGGGAGGAGGTGGGTGAGATGGTTAATCCCCCTCTGATAGGAAACAGGCTGCCCGGTGTCTGCAACTGGGAGGAGGTGGGTAAGAGGGTTAATCCCCCTCCGATAGGGAAAAGGCTGCCTGGTGTCTGTAACTGGGAGGAGGTGGGTGTGAGGGTTAATCCCCCTCCGATAGGGAACAGGCTGCCTGGTCCCTGTAACTTGGAGGAGGTGGGTGAGAGTGTTAATCCCCTGTGATAGGGAACAGGCTGCCCAGTGTCTTTAAATGGGAGGAGGTGGGTGAGACGGTTTAGCCCCCTCCAATAGGGAACAGGCTGCCCGGTGTCTGTAACTGGGAGGAGGTGGGTAAGAGGGTTAATCCCCTCTGATAGGGAACAGGCGGCCCGGTGTCTGTAACTGGGAGGAGGTGTGTGAGAGGGTTAATCCGCTCCGATAGGGAACAGGCTGCCCGGTGTCTGTAACTGGGAGGAGGAGAGTGAGAGGGTTAATCCCCTCTGATAGGGAACAGGCGGGCTGGTGCCTGTAACTGGGAGGACGCAGGTGAGAGGGTCAATCCACTCTGATAGGGAACAGGCTGCCTGGTGTCTGTAACTGGGAGGCGGTGGGTGAGAGGGTTAATCCCCTCCGATAGGGAACAGGCTGCCCGGTGTCTGTAACCGGGAGGAGGTGGGTGAGAGGGTTAATCCCCCTCCGATAGGAAACAGGCTGCCCGGTGTCTGTAACCGGGAGGAGGTGGGTGAGAGGGTTAATCCCCCTCTGATAGGAAACAGGCTGCCCGGTGTCTGCAACTGGGAGGAGGTGGGTAAGAGGGTTAATCCCCCTCCGATAGGGAAAAGGCTGCCTGGTGTCTGTAACTGGGAGGTGGTGGGTGAGAGGGTTAATCTCTCTCCAATAGGGAACAGGCTGCCCGGTGTCTGTAACTGGGAGGAGATGGGTGAGAGGGTTAACCCCCTCCGATAGGGAACAGGCTGCCCGGTGTCTGTAACTTGGAGGAGGTGGGTGAGAGGGTTAATCCCCCTCCGATAGGGAACAGGCTGCCTGGTCCATGTAACTTGGAAGAGGTGGGTGAGAGTGTTAATCCCCTGTGATAGGGAACATACTGCCCAGTGTCTGTAACTGAGAGGAGGTGGGTAGGAGGGTTAAGCCACCTCCGATAGGGAACAGGCTGCCCAGTGTCTTTAAATGGGAGGAGGTGGGTGCGACGGTTTATCCCCTCCAATAGGGAACAGGCTGCTCGGTGTCTGTAACTGGGAGGAGGTGGGTAAGAGGGTTAATCCCCTCTGATAGGGAACAGGCGGCCCGGTGTCTGTAACTGGGAGGATGCAGGTGAGAGGGTTAATCCACTCTGATAGGGAACAGGCTGCCTGGTGTCTGTAACTGGGAGGCGGTGGGTGAGAGGGTTAATCCCCTCCGATAGGGAACAGGCTGCCCGGTGTCTGTCACCGGGAGGAGGTGGGTGAGATGGTTAATCCCCCTCCGATAGGCAACAGGCTGACCGGTGTCTGTAACTGGGAGGACGCAGGTGAGAGGGTTAATCCACTCTGATAGGGAACAGGCTGCCTGGTGTCTGTAACTGGGAGGACGTGGGTGAGAGGGTTAATCCCCTCCGATCAGGAACAGACTTCCCGGTGATTGTAACTGGGAGGAGGTGGGTGAGAGGGTTAATCCCCTCTGATATGGAACAGGCTGCTTGGTGTCTGTAACTGGGAGGAGGTGGGTGAGAGGGTTAATCCCCTCCGATAGGGAACAGGCTGCCCGGTGTCTGTAACCGGGAGGAGGTGGGTGAGAGGGTTAATCCCCCTCCGATAGGAAACAGGCTGCCCGGTGTCTGTAACTGGGAGGAGGTGTGTGAGAGGGTTAATCCCCTCCGATAGGGAACAGGCTGCCCGGTGTCTGTAACTGGGAGGAGGAGAGTGAGAGGGTTAATCCCCTCTGATAGGGAACAGGCGGCCTGGTGTCTGTAACTGGGAGGACGCAGGTGAGAGGGTTAATCCCCTCTGATAGGGAACAGGCTGCCCGGTGTCTGTAACTGGGAGGAGGTGGGTAAGAGGGTTAATCCCCCTCCGATCGGGAAAAGGCTGCCTGGTGTCTGTAACTGGGAGGAGGTTGGTGAGAGGGTTAATCCCCTCCGATAGGGGAACAGGCTGCCCGGTGTTTGTAACTGGGAGGAGGTGGGTGAGAGGGTTAATCCCCTTCCAATAGGGAACAGGCTGCCCGGTGGGTGTAACTGGGAGGACGCAGGTGAGAGGGTTAATCCACTCTTATAGGGAACAGGCTGCCCGGTGTCTGTAACCGGGAGGAGGTGGGTGAGAGGGTTAATCCCCCTCCGATAGGGAACAGGCTGCCCGGTGTCTGTAACCGGGAGGAGGTGGGTGAGAGGGTTAATCCCCCTCCGATAGGAAACAGGCTGCCCGGTGTCTGTAACCGGGAGGAGGTGGGTGAGATGGTTAATCCCCCTCTGATAGGAAACAGGCTGCCCGGTGTCTGCAACTGGGAGGAGGTGGGTAAGAGGGTTAATCCCCCTCCGATCGGGAAAAGGCTGCCTGGTGTCTGTAACTGGGAGGAGGTGGGTGAGAGGGTTAATCTTCCTCCAATAGGGAACAGGCTGCCCGGTGTCTGTAACTGGGAGGAGGTGGGTGTGAGGGTTAATCCCCCTCCGATAGGGAACAGGCTGCCCGGTGTCTGTAACTGGGAGGAGGTGGGTGAGAGGGTTAATCCCCCTCCGATAGGGAACAGGCTGCCCGGTGTCTGTAACTGGGAGGAGGTGGGTGAGAGGGTTAATCCCCCTCCGATAGGGAACAGGCTGCCTGGTCCCTGTAACTTGGAGGAGGTGGGTGAGAGTGTTAATCCCCTGTGATAGGGAACAGGCTGCCCAGTGTCCTTAAATGGGAGGAGGTGGGTGAGACGGTTTATCCCCCTCCAATAGGGAACAGGCTGCCCGGTGTCTGTAACTGGGAGGAGGTGTGTAAGAGGGTTAATCCCCTCTGATAGGGAACAGGCGGCCCGGTGTCTGTAACTGGGAGGACGCAGGTGAGAGGGTTAATCCACTCTGATAGGGAACAGGCTGCCTGGCGTCTGTAACTGGGAGGCGGTGGGTGAGAGGGTTAATCCCCCTCCGATAGGGAAAAGGCTGCCTGGTGTCTGTAACTGGGAGGACGTGGGTGAGAGGTTTAATCCCCTCTGATAGGGAACAGGCTGCCTGGTGTCTGTAACTGGGAGGAGGTGGGTAAGAGGGTTAATCCCCCTCCGATAGGGAAAAGGCTGCCTGGTGTCTGTAACTGGGAGGTGGTGGGTGAGAGGGTTAATCTCCCTCCAATAGGGAACAGGCTGCCCGGTGTCTGTAACTGGGAGGAGCTGGGTGAGAGGGTTAATCCCCCTCTGATAGGGAACAGCCTGCCTGGTGCCTGTAACTGGGAGGATGTGGGTGAGACGGTTAATCCCCTCCAATAGGGGAACAGGCTGCCCGGTGTCTGTAACTGGGAGAAGGTGGGTGAGAGGGTTAACCCCCTCCGATAGGGAACAGGCTGCCTGGCGTCTGTAACTGGGAGGCGGTGGGTGAGAGGGTTAATCCCCTCCGATAGGGAACAGGCTGCCCGGTGTCTGTAACTGGGAGGCGGTGGGTGAGAGGTTTAATCCCCTCTGATAGGGAACAGGCTGCCTGGTGTCTGTAACTGGGAGGAGGTGGGTGAGAGTGTTAATCCCCTCCGATAGGGAACAGGCTGCCCGGTGTCTGTAACTGGGAGGACGTGGGTGAGAGGGTTAATCCCCTCTGATAGGGAACAGGCTGCCTGGTGTCTGTAACTGGGAGGAGGTGGGTGAGAGTGTTAATCCCCTCCGATAGGGAACAGGCTGCCCGGTGTCTGTAACTGGGAGGAGGTGTGTGAGAGGGTTAATCCCCTCTGATAGGGAACAGGCGGCCCGGTGTCTGTCACTGGGAGGAGGTGGGTGAGAGGGTTAATCCCCTCTGATAGGGAACAGGCTGCCTGGTGTGTGTAACTGGGAGGACGTGGGTGAGAGGTTTAATCCCCTCTGATAGGGAACAGGCTGCCTGGTGTCTGTAACTGGGAGGAGGTGGGTGAGAGGGTTAATCCCCTCCGATCGGGGAACAGGCTGCCCGGTGTTTGTAACTGGGAGGAGGCGGGTGAGAGGGTTACTCCCCCTCCGATAGGGAACAGGCTACCCAGTGTCTGTAACTGGGAGGAGGTGGGTGACAGGGTTACTCCCCCTCCGATAGGGAACAGTCTGCCCCGGTGTCTATAACTGGGAGGAGGTGGTTGAGAGTGTTAATCCCCTCCGATAGGGGAACAGGCTGCCCGGTGTCTGTAACTGGGAGGAGGTGGGTGAGACGGTTAATCCCCTCCACTAGGGGAACAGGCTGCCCGGTGTCTGTAACTGTGAGGAGGTGGGTGAGAGGGTTAATCCCCTCCGATCAGGAACAGACTGCCCGGTGATTGTAACTGGGAGGAGGTGGGTGAGAGGGTTAATCCCCTCCGATAGGGAACAGGCTGCCTGGTGTCTGTAACTGGGAGGAGGTGGGTGAGAGGGTTAATCCCCCCGCCAATAGGGAACAGGCTGCCTGGTGTCTGTAACTGGGAGGAGGTGGGTGAGAGGGTTAATCCCCTCCGCTAGGGAACAGGCTGCCCGGTGTCTGTAACCGGGAGGAGGTCGGTGAGAGGGTTCATCCCCCTCCGATAGGAGACAGGCTGCTCGGTGTCTGTAACCGGGAGGAGGTGGGTGAGAGGGTTAATCCAGTATGATAGGGAACAGGCTGCCTGGTTTCTGTAACTGGGAGGAGGTGGGTGAGAGGGTTAATCCCCTCCGATAGGGGAACAGGCTGCCCGGTGTCTGTAACTGGGAGGAGGTGCGTGAGAGTGTTAATCCCCTCCTATAGGGAACAGGCTGCCCGGTGTCTGTAACTGGGAGGAGGTGGGTGAGAGGGTTACTACCCCTCCGATAGGGAACAGGCTGCCCCGGTGTCTATAACTAGGAGGAGGTGGGTGAGAGGGTTAATCCCCTCCGATGGGGGAACAGGCTGCCCGGCATCTGTAACTGGGAGGAGGTGGGTGAGACGGTTAATCCCCTCCACTGGGGGAACAGGCTGCCCGGTGTCTGTAACTGGGAGGAGGTGGTTGAGATGATTAATCCCCTCTGATAGGGAACAGGCTGCCCCGGTGTCTGTAACTGGGAGGAGGTGGGTGAGACGGTTATTTCCCTCCGATAGGGAACAGGCTGCCCGGTGATTGTAACTGGGAGGAGGTGGGTGAGAGGGTTAATCCCCTCCGATAGGGAACAGGCTGCCTGGTGTCTGTAACTGGGAGGAGGTGGGTGAGAGGGTTAATCCCCCTCCAATAGGGAACAGACTGCCCGGTGTCTGTAACTGGGAGGACGCAGGTGAGAGGGTTAATCCACTCTGATAGGGAACAGGCTGCCCGGTGTCTGTAACCGGGAGGAGGTGGGTGAGAGGGTTAATCCCCCTCCGATAGGAAGCAGGCTGCCCGGTGTCTGTAACTGGGAGGAGGAGAGTGAGAGGGTTAATCCCCTCTGATAGGGAACAGGCTGCACAGTGTCTGTAACTGGGAGGAGGTGGGTGAGAGGGTTAATCCCCTCCGATAGGGAACAGGCTGCCCGGTGTCTGTAACTGGGAGGAGCTGGGTGAGAGGGTCAATCCCCTCCGATAGGGAACAGGCTGCCCGGTGTCTGTAACTGGGAGGAGGTGGGTGAGAGGGTTAATCCCCTCCGATAGGGAACAGGCTGCCCAGTGTCTGTAACTGGGAGGAGGTGGGTGAGAAGGTTAATCCCCTCCGATAGGGGAACAGCCTGCCTGGTGTCTGTAACTGGGAGGAGGTGGGTGAGAGGGTTAACCCCCTCCGATAGGGAACAGGCTGCCTGGCGTCTGTAACTGGGAGGCGGTGGGTGAGCGGGTTAATCCCCTCCGATAGGGAACAGGCTGCCCGGTGTCTGTAACTGGGAGGCGGTGGGTGAGAGGTTTAATCCCCTCTGATAGGGAACAGGCGGCCTGGTGTCTGTAACTGGGAGGAGGTGGGTGAGAGTGTTAAACCCCTCCGATAGGGAACAGACTGCCCGGTGTCTGTAACTGGGAGGAGGTGTGTGAGAGGGTTAATCCCCTCTGATAGGGAACAGGCGGCCCGGTGTCTGTAACTGGGAGGAGGTGGGTGAGAGGGTTAATCCACTCTGATAGGGAACAGGCTGCCTGGTGTCTGTAACTGGGAGGACGAGGGTGAGAGGGTTAATCCCCTCCGATCAGGAACAGACTTCCCGGTGATTGTAACTGGGAGGAGGTGGGTGAGAGGGTTAATCCCCTCTGATATGGAACAGGCTGCTTGGTGTCTGTAACTGGGAGGAGGTGGGTGAGAGGGTTAATCCCCTCCGATAGGGAACAGGCTGCCCGGTGTCTGTAAACGGGAGGAGGTGGGTGAGAGGGTTAATCCCCCTCCGATAGGAAACAGGCTGCCCGGTGTCTGTAACTGGGAGGAGGTGGGTGAGAGGGTTAATCCCCTCCAATAGGGAACAGGCTGCCCGGTGTCTGTAACTGGGAGGAGGAGAGTGAGAGAGTTAATCCCCTCTGATAGGGAACAGGCGGCCTGGTGTCTGTAACTGGGAGGACGCAGGTGAGAGGGATAATCCACTCTGATAGGGAACAGGCTGCCTGGTGTCTGTAACTGAGAGGCGGTGGGTGGGAGGGTTAATCCCCTCTGATAGGGAACAGGCTGCCTGGTGTCTGTAACTGGGAGGAGGTGGGTGAGAGTGTTAATCCCCTCCGATAGGGAACAGGCTGCCCGGTGTCTGTAACTGGGTGGAGGTTGGTGAGAGGGTTAATCCCCTCCGATAGGGGAACAGGCTGCCCGGTGTTTGTAACTGGGAGGAGGCAGGTGAGAGGGTTAATCCCCTTCCAATAGGGAACAGGCTGCCCGGTGTCTGTAACTGGGAGGAGGTGGGTGAGAGGGTTAACCCCCTCCGATAGGGAACAGGATGCCCGGTGTCTGTAACTGGGAGGAGGTGGGTGAGAGGGTTAATCCCCTGTGATAGGGAACAGGCTGCCCGGTGTCTGTAACTGGGAGGAGGTGTGTGAGAGGGTTAATCCCCTCTGATAGGGAACAGGCGGCCCGGTGTCTGTAACTGGGAGGAGGTGGGTGAGAGGGTTAATCCACTCTGATAGGGAACAGGCTGCCTGGTGTCTGTAACTGGGAGGACGAGGGTGAGAGGGTTAATCCCCTCCGATCAGGAACAGACTTCCCGGTGATTGTAACTGGGAGGAGGTGGGTGAGAGGGTTAATCCCCTCTGATATGGAACAGGCTGCTTGGTGTCTGTAACTGGGAGGAGGTGGGTGAGAGGGTTAATCCCCTCCGATAGGGAACAGGCTGCCCGGTGTCTGTAACCGGGAGGAGGTGGGTGAGAGGGTTAATCCCCCTCCGATAGGAAACAGGCTGCCCGGTGTCTGTAACTGGGAGGAGGTGGGTGAGAGGGTTAATCCCCTCCAATAGGGAACAGGCTGCCCGGTGTCTGTAACTGGGAGGAGGAGAGTGAGAGAGTTAATCCCCTCTGATAGGGAACAGGCGGCCTGGTGTCTGTAACTGGGAGGACGCAGGTGAGAGGGATAATCCACTCTGATAGGGAACAGGCTGCCTGGTGTCTGTAACTGAGAGGCGGTGGGTGGGAGGGTTAATCCCCTCTGATAGGGAACAGGCTGCCTGGTGTCTGTAACTGGGAGGAGGTGGGTGAGAGTGTTAATCCCCTCCGATAGGGAACAGGCTGCCCGGTGTCTGTAACTGGGTGGAGGTTGGTGAGAGGGTTAATCCCCTCCGATAGGGGAACAGGCTGCCCGGTGTTTGTAACTGGGAGGAGGCAGGTGAGAGGGTTAATCCCCTTCCAATAGGGAACAGGCTGCCCGGTGTCTGTAACTGGGAGGAGGTGGGTGAGAGGGTTAACCCCCTCCGATAGGGAACAGGATGCCCGGTGTCTGTAACTGGGAGGAGGTGGGTGAGAGGGTTAATCCCCTGTGATAGGGAACAGGCTGCCCGGTGTCTGTAACTGGGAGGAGGTGGGTGAGAGTGTTAATCCCCTCCGATGGGGAACAGGCTGCCCGGTGTCTGTAACTGGGAGGAGGTGGGTGAGCGGGTTAATCCCCTCCGATAGGGGAACAGGCTGCCCGGTGTTTGTAACTGGGAGGAGGTGGGTGAGAGGGTTACTCCCCCTCCGATAGGGAACAGGCTACCCAGTGTCTGTAACTGGGAGGAGGTGGGTGACAGGGTTACTCCCCCTCCGATAGGGAACAGTCTGCCCCGGTGTCTATAACTGGGAGGAGGTGGTTGAGAGTGTTAATCCCCTCTGATAGGGGAACAGGCTGCCCGGTGTCTGTAACTGGGAGGAGGTGGGTGAGACGGTTAATCCCCTCCACTAGGGGAACAGGCTGCCCGGTGATTGTAACTGGGAGGAGGTGTGTGAGAGGGTTAATCCCCTCCGATCAGGAACAGACTGCCCGGTGATTGTAACTGGGAGGAGGTGGGTGAGAGGGTTAATCCCCTCCGATAGGGAACAGGCTGCCGGGTGTCTGTAACCGTGAGGAGGTGGGTGAGAGGGTTAATCCCCCTCCGATAGTAAACAGGCTGCCCGGTGTCTGTAACTGGGAGGAGGTGGGTGAGAGGGTTAATCCCCTCCGATAGGGAACAGGCTGCCTGCTATCTGTAACTGGGAGGTGGAGAGTGAGAGGGTTAATCCCCTCTGATAGGAAGCAGGCTGCCCGGTGTCTGTAACTGGGAGGAGGAGAGTGAGAGGGTTAATCCCCTCTGATAGGGAACAGGCTGCACAGTGTCTGTAACTGGGAGGAGGTGGGTGAGAGGGTTAATCCCCTCCGATAGGGAACAGGCTGCCCGGTGTCTGTAACTGGGAGGAGCTGGGTGAGAGGGTTAATCCCCTCCGATAGGGAACAGGCTGCCCGGTGTCTGTAACTGGGAGGAGGTGGGTGAGAGGGTTACTCCCCCTCCGATAGGGAACAGGCTGCCCCGGTGTCTGTAAATGGGAGGAGGTGGGTGAGAAGGTTAATCCGCTCCGATAGGGGAACAGCCTGCCTGGTGCCTGTAACTGGGAGGATGTGGGTGAGACGGTTAATCCCCTCCAATAGGGGAACAGGCTGCCCGGTGTCTGTAACTGGGAGGAGGTGGGTGAGAGGGTTAACCCCCTCCGATAGGGAACAGGCTGCCCGGTGTCTGTAACTGGGAGGAGGTGGGTGAGAGGGTTAATCGCCCTCCGATAGGGAACAGACTGCCTGGTCCGTGTAACTTGGAGGAGGTGGGTGAGCGTGTTAATCCCCTGTGATAGGGAACAGGCTGCCCAGTGTCTGTAACTGAGAGGAGGTGGGTAGGAGGGTTAAGCCACCTCCGATAGGGAACAGGCTGCCCAGTGTCTTTAAATGGGAGGACGCAGGTGAGAGGGTTAATCCCCTCCGATAGGGAACAGGCTGCCCGGTGTCTGTAACTGGGAGGAGGTGGGTGAGAGGGTTAATCCCCTCCGATAGGGAACAGGCTGCCCGGTGTCTGTAACAGTGAGGAGGTGGGTGAGAGGGTTAATCCCCCTCCGATAGGAAACAGGCTGCCTGCTATCTGTAACTGGGAGGAGGAGAGTGAGAGGGTTAATCCCCTCTGATAGGGAACAGGCTGCCCAGTGTCTGTAACTGGGAGGAGGTTGGTAGGAGGGTTAAGCCACCTCTGATAGGGAACAGGCTGCCCAGTGTCTTTAGCTGGGAGGAGGTAGGTGAGAGTGTTAATCCCCCTCTGAAAGGAAACAGGCTGCCCGGTGTCTGTAACTGGGAGGAGGTGGGTGAGAGGGTTAATCCCCTCCGATAGGAAACAGGCTGCCCGGTGTCTGTAACTGGGAGGAGGTAGGTGAGAGGGTTACTCCCCCTCCGATAGGGAACAGGCTGCCCCGGTGTCTGTAAATGGGAGGAGGTGGGTGAGAAGGTTAATCCCCTCCGATAGGGGAACAGCCTGCCTGGTGCCTGTAACTGGGAGGAGGTGGGTGAGACGGTTAATCCCCTCCAATAGGGGAACAGGCTGCCCGGTGTCTATAACTGGGAGGAGGTGGGTGAGAGGGTTAATCCCCTCCGATAGTGAACAGGCTGCCCGGTGTCTGTAACTGGGAGGAGGTGGGTGAGAGGGTTAATCCCCTCTGATAGGGAACAGGCTGCACAGTGTCTGTAACTGGGAGGAGGTGGGTGAGAGGGTCAATCCCCTCCGATAGGGAACAGGCTGCCCGGTGTTTGTAACTGGGAGGAGGTGGGTGAGAGGGTTAATCCCCTCCGATAGGGAACAGGCTGCCCAGTGTCTGTAACTGGGAGGAGGTGGGTGAGAGCGTTACTCCCCCTCCGATAGGGAACAGGCTGCCCCGGTGTCTGTAAATGGGAGGAGGTGGGTGAGTGGGTTAATCCCCTCCGATAGGGAACAGTCTGCCTGGTGTCTGTAACTGGGAGGAGGTGAGTGAGAGGGTTAATCCCCTCTGATAGGGGACAGGCTGCCCAGTGTCTGTAACTGGGAGTAGCTGGGTAAGAGGGTTAATCCCCACCGATAGGGAACAGTCTGCCTGGTGTCTGTAACTGGGAGGAGGTGGGTAAGAGGGTTAATCCCCCTCCGATAGGGAACAGACTGCCCAGTGTCTGTAACTGGGAGAAGGTGGGTGAGAGGGTTAATACCCTCCGATGGGGAACAGGCTGCCCCATGTCTGTAACTGGGAGGAGGTGTGTGAGAGGGTTAATCCCCTCCAATAGTGAACAGGCTGCCCGGTGTCTGTAACTGGGAGGAGGTGGGTGAGAGGTTTAATCCCCTCCGATAGGGAACAGGCTGCCTGGTGTCTGTAACTGGGAGGAGGTGGGTGAGAGTGTTAATCCCCCTCCGATAGGGAACAGGCTGCCCGGTGTTTGTAACTTGGAGGAGGTGGGTGAGAGGGTTAATCCCCCTCCGACAGGGAACAGGCTGCCCGGTGTCTGTAACTGGGAGGAGGTGGGTGAGACGGTTAATCCCCTCCGATAGGGAACAGGCTGCCTGGTGTCTGTAACTGGGAAGAGGTGAGTGAGAGGGTTAATCCCCTCTGATAGGGGACAGGCTGCCCAGTGTCTGTAACTGGGAGGAGGTGGGTGAGAGGGTTAATCCCCTCCGATAGGGAACAGGCTGCCCGGTGTCTGTAACTGGGAGGAGGTGGGTGAGAAGGTTAATCCCCTCTGATAGGGAACAGGCTGCCTGGTGTCTGTAACTGGGAGGAGGTGGGTGAGAGGGTTAATCCCCTCCGATAGGGAACAGGCTGCCCCGTGTCTGTAACTGGGAGGACGTGGGTGAGAGGTTAATCCCCTCTGATAGGGAACAGCCTGCCCAGTGTCTGTAACTGGGAGGAGGTGGGTGAGAGGGTTAATCCCCTCCGATAGGGAACAGGCTGCCCAGTGTCTGTAACTGGGAGGAGGTGGGTGAGAGGGTTAATCCCCCTCCAATAGGAAACAGGCTGCCCGGTGTCTGTAACTGGGAGGAGGTGGGTGAGAGGGTTTATCCCCTCCGATAGGGGAACAGCCTGCCTGGTGCCTGTAACTGGGAGGAGGTGGGTGAGACGGTTAATCCCCTCCAATAGGGGAACAGGCTGCCCCGGTGTCTGTAAATGGGAGGAGATGGGTGAGAGGGTTAATCCACTCCGATCAGGAACAGAGTGCCCGGTGATTGTAACTGGGAGGAGGTGGGTGAGAGGGTTAATCCCCTCCGATAGGGAACAGGCTGCCTGGTGTCTGTAACTGGGAGGAGGTGGCTGAGAGGGTTAATCCCCTCCGATAGGGAACAGGCTGCCCGGTGTCTGTAACTGGGAGGAGGTGGGTGAGAGTGTTAATCCCCTCTGATAGGGAACAGGCTGCACAGTGTCTGTAACTGGGAGGAGGTGGGTGAGAGGGTCAATCCCCTCCGATAGGGAACAGGCTGCCCGGTGTTTGTAACTGGGAGGAGGTGGGTGAGAGGGTTAATCCCCTCCGATAGGGAACAGGCTGCCCGGTGTCTGTAACTGGGAGGAGGTGGGTGAGAGCGTTACTCCCCCTCCGATAGGGAACAGGCTGCCCCGGTGTCTGTAAATGGGAGGAGGTGGGTGAGAAGGTTAATCCCCTCCGATAGGAAACAGGCTGCCCGGTGTCTGTAACTGGGAGGATGTGGGTGAGACGGTTGATCCCCTCCAATAGGGGAACAGGCTGCCCGGTGTCTGTAACTGGGAGGAGGTGAGTGAGAGGGTTAATCCCCTCCGCTAGGGAACAGGCTGCCCGGTGTCTGTAACTGGGAGGAGGTGGGTGAGAGGGTTAATCCCCTCCGATAGGGAACAGGCTGCCCAGTGTCTGTAACTGGGAGGAGGTGTTTGAGAGGGTTACTCCCCCTCCGATAGGGAACAGCCTGCCCCGGTGTCTATAACTGGGAGGAGGTGGTTGAGAGGGTTAATCCCCTCCGATAGGGGATCAGGCTGCCCGGTGTCTGTAACTGGGAGGAGGTGGGTGAGAGGGTTAATCCCCTCCGATAGGGAACAGGCTCCCCGGTGTCTGTAACTGGGAGGAGGTGAGTGAGAGGGTTAATCCCCTCTGATAGGGAACAGGCTGCCCAGTGTCTGTAACTGGGAGGAGGTGGGTAGGAGGGTTAATCCCCTCCAATAGGGAACAGGCTGCCCGGTGTCTGTAACTGGGAGGAGGTGGGTAAGAGGGTTAATCCCCTCCGATAGGGAACAGGCGGCCCGGTGTCTAACTGGGAGGACGCAGGTCAGAGGGTTAATCAACTCTGATAGGGAACAGGCTGCCTGGTGTCTGTAACTGGGAGGAGGTGGGTGAGAGGGTTACTCCACCTCCGATAGGGAACAGGCTGCCCCGGTGTCTATAACTGGGAGGAGGTGGTTGAGAGGGTTAATCCCCTCCGATAGGGGAACAGGCTGCCCAGTGTCTGTAACTGGGAGGAGGTGGGTAAGAGGGTTAATCCCCTCCGATAGGGAACAGGCTGCCTGGTGTCTGTAACTGGGAGGAGGTGGGTGAGAGGATTAATCCCCCTCCAATAGGGAACAGGCTGCCCGGTGTCTGTAACTGGGAGAACGCAGGTGAGAGGGTTAATCCACTCTGATAGGGAACAGGCTGCCTGGTGTCTGTAACTGGGAGGAGGTGGGTGAGAGGGTTAATCCCCTCCGATAGGGAACAGTCTGCCTGGTGTCTGTAACTGGGAGGAGGTGAGTGAGAGGGTTAATCCCCTCTGATAGGGGACAGGCTGCCCAGTGTCTGTAACTGGGAGTAGCTGGGTAAGAGGGTTAATCCCCACCGATAGGGAACAGTCTGCCTGGTGTCTGTAACTGGGAGGAGGTGGGTAAGAGGGTTAATCCCCCTCCGATAGGGAACAGACTGCCCAGTGTCTGTAACTGGGAGAAGGTGGGTGAGAGGGTTAATACCCTCCGATGGGGAACAGGCTGCCCCATGTCTGTAACTGGGAGGAGGTGTGTGAGAGGGTTAATCCCCTCCAATAGTGAACAGGCTGCCCGGTGTCTGTAACTGGGAGGAGGTGGGTGAGAGGTTTAATCCCCTCCGATAGGGAACAGGCTGCCTGGTGTCTGTAACTGGGAGGAGGTGGGTGAGAGTGTTAATCCCCCTCCGATAGGGAACAGGCTGCCCGGTGTTTGTAACTTGGAGGAGGTGGGTGAGAGGGTTAATCCCCCTCCGACAGGGAACAGGCTGCCCGGTGTCTGTAACTGGGAGGAGGTGGGTGAGACGGTTAATCCCCTCCGATAGGGAACAGGCTGCCTGGTGTCTGTAACTGGGAAGAGGTGAGTGAGAGGGTTAATCCCCTCTGATAGGGGACAGGCTGCCCAGTGTCTGTAACTGGGAGGAGGTGGGTGAGAGGGTTAATCCCCTCCGATAGGGAACAGGCTGCCCGGTGTCTGTAACTGGGAGGAGGTGGGTGAGAAGGTTAATCCCCTCTGATAGGGAACAGGCTGCCTGGTGTCTGTAACTGGGAGGAGGTGGGTGAGAGGGTTAATCCCCTCCGATAGGGAACAGGCTGCCCCGTGTCTGTAACTGGGAGGAGGTGTGTGAGTGTGTTAATCCCCTCCGATAGGGAACAGCCTGCCCAGTGTCTGTAACTGGGAGGAGGTGGGTGAGAGGGTTAATCCCCTCCGATAGGGAACAGGCTGCCCAGTGTCTGTAACTGGGAGGAGGTGGGTGAGAGAGTTACTCCCCCTCCAATAGGGAACAGGCTGCCCCGGTGTCTGTAAATGGGAGGAGATGGGTGAGAGGGTTAATCCCCTCCGATAGGGGAACAGCCTGCCTGGTGCCTGTAACTGGGAGGAGGTGGGTGAGACGGTTAATCCCCTCCAATAGGGGAACAGGCTGCCCCGGTGTCTGTAAATGGGAGGAGATGGGTGAGAGGGTTAATCCCCTCCGATAGGGGAACAGCCTGCCTGGTGCCTGTAACTGGGAGGAGGTGGGTGAGACGGTTAATCCCCTCCAACAGGGGAACAGGCTGCCCGGTGTCTGTAACTGGGAGGAGGTGGGTGAGAGGGTTAATCCCCTCCGATAGCGAACAGGCTGCCTGGTGTCTGTAACTGGGAGGAGGTGGGTGAGAGTGTTAATCCCCCTCCGATAGGGAACAGGCTGCCCGGTGTTTGTAACTGGGAGGAGGTGGGTGAGAGGGTTAATCCCCCTCCGATAGGGAACAGGCTGCCCGGTGCCTGTAACTGGGAGGAGGTGGGTGAGAGGGTTAATCCCCTCCGATAGGGAACAGGCTGCCCGGTGTCTGCAACTGGGAGGAGGTGGGTCAGAGGGTTAATCCCCTCTGATAGGGGACAGGCTGCCCGGTGTCTGTAACTGGGAGGAGGTGGGTGAGAGGGTTAATCCCCTCCGATAGGGAACAGGCTGCCCAGTTTCTGTAACTGGGAGAAGGTGTTTGAGAGGGTTACTCCCCCTCCGATAGGGAACAGGCTGCCCCGGTGTCTATAACTGGGAGGAGGTGGTTGAGAGGGTTAATCCCCTCCGATAGGGGAACAGGCTGCCCGGTGTCTGTAACTGGGAGGAGGTGGGTGAGACGGTTAATCCCCTCCGATAGGGAACAGGCTGCCCAGTGTCTGTAACTGGGAGGAGGTGGGTAAGAGGGTTAATCCCCCTCCGATCGGGAACAGGCTGCCCGGTGTCTGTAACTGGGAAGAGGTGGGTGAGACGGTTAATCCCCTCCGATAGGGAACAGGCTGCCCAGTGTCTGTAACTGGGAGGAGGTGGGTAAGAGGGTTAATCCCCCTCCAATAGGGAACAGGCTGCCCGGTGTCTGTAACTGGGAGGAGGTGGGTGAGAGGGTTAATCCCCTCCGATAGGGAACAGGCTGCCTGGTGTCTGCAACTGGGAGGAGGTGGGTGAGAGGGTTAATCCCCCTCCGATAGGGAACAGGCTGCCCGGTGTCTGTAACTGGGAGGAGGTGGGTGAGAGGGTTAATCCCCTCCGATAGGGAACAGGCTGCCCCGTGTCTGTAAGTGGGAGGAGGTGGGTGAGAGGGTTAATCCCCTCCGATAGGGAACAGGCTGCCCAGTTTCTGTAACTGGGAGGAGGTGGGTGAGAGTGTTACTCCCCCTCCGATAGGGAACAGGCTGCCCCGGTGTCTGTAAATGGGAGGAGGTGGGTGAGAGGGTTAATCCCCTCCGATAGGGGAACAGCCTGCCTGGTGCCTGTAGCTGGGAGAAGGTGGGTGAGAGTGTTAATCCCCCTCCGATAGGGAACAGGCTGCCCGGTGTTTGTAACTGGGAGGAGGTGGGTGAAAGGGTTAATCCCCCTCCGATAGGGAACAGGCTGCCCGGTGTCTGTAACTGGGAGGAGGTGGGTGAGAGGGTTAATCCCCTCCGATAGGGAACAGGCTGCCTGGTGTCTGCAACTGGGAGGAGGTGGGTAAGAGGGTTAATCCCCTCCGATAGGGAACAGGCTGCCTGGTGTCTGTAACTGGGAGGAGGTCGGTGAGAGGGTTAATCCCCTCCGATAGGGAACAGGCTGCCTGGTGTCTGTAACTGGGAGGAGGTGGGTGAGAGGGTTAATCTCCCTCCAGTAGGGAACAGGCTGCCCAGTGTCTTTAACTGGGAGGTGGTGGGTGAGACGGTTTATCCCCATCCAATAGGGAACAGACTGCCCGGTGTCTGTAACGGGGAGGAGGTGGTTGAGAGGGTTAATCCACTCTGATAGGGAACAAGCTGCCTGGTGTCTGTGACTGGGAGGCGGTGTTTGAGAGGGTTAATCCCCTCCGCTTGGGAACAGGCAGCCCGGTGTCTGTAACTGGGAGGACGTGGGTGAGAGGTTTAATCCCCTCCGATAGGGAACAGGCTGCCTGGTGTCTGTAACTGGGAGGAGGTGGGTGAGAGGGTTAATCCCCTCCGATAGGGAACACGCTGCCCGGTGTCTATAACTGGGAGGAGGTGGGTGAGAGGGTTAATCCCCTCTGATAGGGAACAGGCTGCCCAGCGTCTGTAACTGGGAGGAGGCGGGTGAGAGGGTTAATCCCCTCCGATAGGGCAACAGGCGGCCCGGTGTCTGTAACTGGGAGGAGGTGGGTGAGACGGTTAAATCCCCTCTACTAGGGGAACAGGCTGCCTGGTGTCTGTAACTCGGAGGAGGTGGGTGAGAGGGTTAATCCCCTCCGATAGGGAACAGGCTGCCCGGTGTCTGTAACTGGGAGGAGGTGGGTGAGAGGTTTAATCCTCCTCCGATAGGGAACAGGCTGCCTGGTGTCTGTAACTGGGAGGAGGTGGGCGAAAGGGTTAATCCCCTCTGATAGGGAACAGGCTGCCCAGTGTCTGTAACTGTGAGGAGGTGGGTAGGAGGGTTAAGCCACCTCCGATAGGGAACAGGCTGCCCAGTGTCTTCAACTGGGAGGAGGTGGGTGAGATGGTTTATTCCCCTCCAATAGGGAACAGGCTGCCCGGTGTCTGTAACTGGGAGGAGGTGGGTAAGAGGGTTAATCCACTCTGTTAGGGAACAGGCTGCCTGGTGTCTGTAACTGGGAGGCGGTGGGTGAGAGGGTTAATCCCCTCCGATAGGGAACAGGCTGCCGGGTGTCTGTAACCGTGAGGAGGTGGGTGAGAGGGTTAATCCCCTTCCGATAGGAAACAGGCTGCCCGGTGACTGTAACTGGGAGGAGGTGGGTGAGAGGGTTAATCCCCTCCGATAGGGAACAGGCTGCCTGCTATCTGTAACTGGGAGGAGGAGAGTGAGAGGGTTAATCCCCTCTGATAGGAAGCAGGCTGCCCGGTGTCTGTAACTGGGAGGAGGAGAGTGAGAGGGTTAATCCCCTCTGATAGGGAACAGGCTGCACAGTGTCTGTAACTGGGAGGAGGTGGGTGAGAGGGTTAATCCCCTCCGATAGGGAACAGGCTGCCCGGTGTCTGTAACTGGGAGGAGCTGGGTGAGAGGGTTAATCCCCTCCGATAGGGAACAGGCTGCCCGGTGTCTGTAACTGGGAGGAGGTGGGTGAGAGGGTTACTCCCCCTCCGATAGGGAACAGGCTGCCCCGGTGTCTGTAAATGGGAGGAGGTGGGTGAGAAGGTTAATCCCCTCCGATAGGGGAACAGCCTGCCTGGTGCCTGTAACTGGGAGGATGTGGGTGAGACGGTTAATCCCCTCCAATAGGGGAACAGGCTGCCCGGTGTCTGTAACTGGGAGGAGGTGGGTGAGAGGGTTAACCCCCTCCGATAGGGAACAGGCTGCCCGGTGTCTGTAACTGGGAGGAGGTGGGTGAGAGGGTTAATCGCCCTCCGATAGGGAACAGACTGCCTGTTCCGTGTAACTTGGAGGAGGTGGGTGAGAGTGTTAATCCCCTGTGATAGGGAACAGGCTGCCCAGTGTCTGTAACTGAGAGGAGGTGGGTAGGAGGGTTAAGCCACCTCCGATAGGGAACAGGCTGCCCAGTGTCTTTAAATGGGAGGACGCAGGTGAGAGGGTTAATCCCCTCCGATAGGGAACAGGCTGCCCGGTGTCTGTAACTGGGAGGAGGTGGGTGAGAGGGTTAATCCCCTCCGATAGGGAACAGGCTGCCCGGTGTCTGTAACCGTGAGGAGGTGGGTGAGAGGGTTAATCCCCCTCCGATAGGAAACAGGCTGCCTGCTATCTGTAACTGGGAGGAGGAGAGTGAGAGGGTTAATCCCCTCTGATAGGGAACAGGCTGCCCAGTGTCTGTAACTGGGAGGAGGTGGGTAGGAGGGTTAAGCCACCTCTGATAGGGAACAGGCTGCCCAGTGTCTTTAGCTGGGAGGAGGTAGGTGAGAGTGTTAATCCCCCTCCGAAAGGAAACAGGCTGCCCGGTGTCTGTAACTGGGAGGAGGTGGGTGAGAGGGTTAATCCCCTCCGATAGGAAACAGGCTGCCCGGTGTCTGTAACTGGGAGGAGGTGGGTGAGAGGGTTACTCCCCCTCCGATAGGGAACAGGCTGCCCCGGTGTCTGTAAAATGGAGGAGGTGGGTGAGAAGGTTAATCCCCTCCGATAGGGGAACAGGCTGCCTGGTGCCTGTAACTGGGAGGAGGTGGGTGAGACGGTTAATCCCCTCCAATAGGGGAACAGGCTGCCCGGTGTCTATAACTGGGAGGAGGTGGGTGAGAGTGTTAATCCCCTCCGATAGGGGACAGGCTGCCTGGTGCCTGTAACTGGGAGGAGATGGGTGAGAGGGTTAATCCCCTCCAACAGGGGAACAGGCTGCCCGGTGTCTGTAACTGGGAGGAGGTGGGTGAGAGGGTTAATCCACTCCGATAGGGAACAGGCTGCCCAGTGTCTGTAACTGGGAGGAGGTGGGTGAGAGGGTTAATCCCCTCCGATAGTGAACAGGCTGCCCGGTGTCTGTAACTGGGAGGAGGTGGGTGAGAGGGTTAATCCCCTCCAATAGGGGAACAGGCTGCCCGGTGTCTGTAACTGGGAGGAGGTGGGTGAGAGGGTTAATCCCCTCCGAGAGGGTAACAGGCTGCCCGGTGTCTGTAACTGGGAGGAGGTGGGTGAGAGGGTTAATCCCCTCCGATAGGGGAACAGGCTGCCCGGTGTCTGTAACTGGGAGGAGGAGAGTGAGAGGGTTAATCCCCTCCGATAGGGGAACAGCCTGCCTGGTGCCTGTAACTGGGAGGATGTGGGTGAGACGGTTAATCCCCTCCAATAGGGGAACAGGCTGCCCGGTGTCTGTAACTGGGAGGAGGTGGGTGAGTGGGTTAATCCCCTCCGATAGGGAACAGGCTGCCCGGTGTCTGTAACTGGGAGGAGGTGTGTCAGAGGGTTAATCCCCCTCCGATAGGGAACAGGCTGCCCGGTGTCTGTAACTGGGAGGAGGTGGATGAGAGGGTTAATCCCCTCTGATAGGGAACAGGCTGCCTGGTGTCTGTAACTGGGAGGAGGTGAGTGAGAGGGTTAATCCCCTCCGCTAGGGAACAGACTGCCCGGTGTCTGTAACTGGGAGGAGGTGGGTGAGAGGGTTAATCCCCTCCGATAGGGAACAGGCTGCCCAGTGTCTGTAACTGGGAGGAGGTGTTTGAGAGGGTTACTCCCCCTCCGATAGGGAACAGGCTGCCCCGGTGTCTATAACTGGGAGGAGGTGGGTAAGAGGGTTAATCCACTCTGATAGGGAGCAGGCTGCCTGGTGTCTGTAACTGGGAGGCGGTGGGTGAGAGGGTTAATCCCCTCCGCTAGGGAACAGGCTGCCCGGTGTCTGTAACTGGGAGGACGTGGGTGAGAGGTTTAATCCCCTCTGATAGGGAACAGGCTGCCGGCTGTCTGTAACTGGGAGGAGGTGGGTGAGAGGGTTAATCCCCTCCGATAGGGAACAGGCTGCCCGGTGTCTGTAACTGGGAGGAGGTGAGTGAGAGGGTTAATCCCCTCTGATAGGGAACAGGCTGCCGGCTGTCTGTAACTGGGAGGAGGTGGGTGAGACGGTTTATCCCCCTCCGATAGGGAACAGGCTGCCCGGTGTCTGTAACTGGGAGGAGGTGGGTAAGAGGGTTAATCCCCTCCGATAGGGAACAGGCGGCCCGGTGTCTGTAACTGGGAGGACGCAGGTCAGAGGGTTAATCAACTCTGATAGGGAACAGGCTGCCCGGTGTCTGTAACTGGGAGGAGGTGGGTGAGAGGGTTACTCCCCCTCCGATAGGGAACAGGCTGCCCCGGTGTCTATAACTGGGAGGAGGTGGTTGAGAGGGTTAATCCCCTCCGATAGGGGAACAGGCTGCCCAGTGTCTGTAACTGGGAGGAGGTGGGTGAGAGGGTTAATCCCCTCCGATCAGGAACAGGCTGCCTGGTGTCTGTAACTGGGAGGAGGTGGGTGAGAGGGTTAATCCCCTCCGATAGGGAACAGTCTGCCTGGTGTCTGTAACTGGGAGGAGGTGGGTAAGAGGGTTAATCCCCCTCCGATAGGGAACAGACTGCCCAGTGTCTGTAACTGGGAGAAGGTGGGTGAGAGGGTTAATACCCTCCGATGGGGAACAGGCTGCCCCATGTCTGTAACTGGGAGGAGGTGTGTGAGAGGGTTAATCCCCTCCAATAGGGAACAGGCTGCCTGGTGTCTGTAACTGGGAGGAGGTGGGTGAGAGTGTTAATCCCCCTCCGATAGGGAACAGGCTGCCCGGTGTTTGTAACTGGGAGGAGGTGGGTGAGAGGGTTAATCCCCCTCCGATAGGGAACAGGCTGCCCGGTGTCTGTAACTGGGAGGAGGTGGGTGAGAGGGTTAATCCCGTCCGATAGGGAACAGGCTGCCCGGTGTCTGCAACTGGGAGGAGGTGGGTAAGAGGGTTAATCCCCCTCCGATAGGGAACAGGCTGCCCGGTGTGTGTAACTGGGAGGAGGTGGGTGAGAGGGTTAATCCCCTCCGATAGGGAACAGGCTGCCCGGTGTCTGTAACTGGGAGGAGGTGGGTGAGAGGGTTAATCCCCTCCGATAGGGAACAGGCTGCCTGGTGTCTGTAACTGGGAAGAGGTGAGTGAGAGGGTTAATCCCCTCTGATAGGGGACAGGCTGCCCAGTGTCTGTAACTGGGAGGAGGTGGGTGAGAGGGTTAATCCCCTCCGATAGGCAACAGGCTGCCCGGTGTCTGTAACTGGGAGGGGGTGGGTGAGAGGGTTAATCTCCTCCCACAGGGAACAGGCTGCCTGGTGTCTGTAACTGGGAGGAGGTGGGTGAGAGGGTTAATCCCCTCCGATAGGGAACAGGCTGCCCCGTGTCTGTAACTGGGAGGAGGTGTGTGAGTGTGTTAATCCCCTCCGATAGGGAACAGACTGCCCAGTGTCTGTAACTCGGAGGCGGTGGGTGAGAGGGTTAATCCCATCCGCTCGGGAACAGGCTGCCCGGTGTCTGTAACTGGGAGGACGTGGGTGAGAGGTTTCATCCCCTCTGATAGGGAACAGGCTGCCTGATGTCTGTAACTGGGAGGAGGTGGGTGAGAGGGTTAATCCCCTCCGATAGGGAACAGGCTGCCCCGTGTCTGTAAGTGGGAGGAGGTGGGTGAGAGTGTTAATCCCCTCCGATAGGGAACAGGCTGCCCAGTTTCTGTAACTGGGAGGAGGTGGGTGAGAGTGTTACTCCCCCTCCGATAGGGAACAGGCTGCCCCGGTGTCTGTAAATGGGAGGAGGTGGGTGAGAGGGTTAATCCCCTCCGATAGGGGAACAGGCTGCCTGGTGTCTGTAGCTGGGAGGAGGTGGGTGAGAGTGTTAATCCCCCTCCGATAGGGAACAGGCTGCCCGGTGTTTGTAACTAGGAGGAGGTGGGTGAAAGGGTTAATCCCCCTCCGATAGGGAACAGGCTGCCCGGTGTCTGTAACTGGGAGGAGGTGGGTGAGAGGGTTAATCCCCTCCGATAGGGAACAGGCTGCCTGGTGCCTGTAACTGGGAGGAGGTGCTTGAGATGGTTAATCCCCTCCAATAGGGGAACAGGCTGCCCGGTGTCTGTAACTGGGAGGAGGTGGGTGAGAGGGTTAATCCCCTCCGATAGGGAACAGGCTGCCTGGTGTCTGTAGCTGGGAGGAGGTGGGTGAGAGTGTTAATCCCCCTCCGATAGGGAACAGGCTGCCCGGTGTTTGTAACTGGGAGGAGGTGGGTGAAAGGGTTAATCCCCCTCCGATAGGGAACAGGCTGCCCGGTGTCTGTAACTGGGAGGAGGTGGGTGAGAGGGTTAATCCCCTCCGATAGGGAACAGGCTGCCTGGTGTCTGCAACTGGGAGGAGGTGGGTTAGAGGGTTAATCCCCTCCGATAGGGAACAGGCGGCCCGGTGTCTGTAACTGGGAGGACGCAGGTCAGAGGGTTAATCAACTCTGATAGGGAACAGGCTGCCCGGTGTCTGTAACTGGGAGGAGGTGGGTGAGAGGGTTACTCCCCCTCCGATAGGGAACAGGCTGCCCCGGTGTCTATAACTGGGAGGAGGTGGTTGAGAGGGTTAATCACCTCCGATAGGGGAACAGGCTGCCCAGTGTCTGTAACTGGGAGGAGGTGGGTGAGAGGGTTAATCCCCTCCGATAGACAACAGGCTGCCTGGTGTCTGTAACTGGGAGGAGGTGGGTGAGAGGGTTAATCCCCCTCCGATAGACAACAGACTGCCCGGTGTCTGTAACTGGGAGGAGGTGGGTGAGAGGATTAATCCCCCTCCAATAGGGAACAGGCTGCCCGGTGTGTGTAACTGGGAGAACGCAGGTGAGAGGGTTAATCCACTCTGATAGGGAACAGGCTGCCTGGTGTCTGTAACTGGGAGGAGGTGGGTGAGAGGGTTAATCCCCTCCGATAGGGAACAGTCTGCCTGGTGTCTGTAACTGGGAGGAGGTGAGTGAGAGGGTTAATCCCCTCTGATAGGGGACAGGCTGCCCAGTGTCTGTAACTGGGAGGAGCTGGGTAAGAGGGTTAATCCCCACCGATAGGGAACAGTCTGCCTGGTGTCTGTAACTGGGAGGAGGTGGGTAAGAGGGTTAATCCCCCTCCGATAGGGAACAGACTGCCCAGTGTCTGTAACTGGGAGAAGGTGGGTGAGAGGGTTAATACCCTCCGATGGGGAACAGGTTGCCCCATGTCTGTAACTGGGAGGAGGTGTGTGAGAGGGTTAATCCCCTCCAATAGGGAACAGGCTGCCTGGTGTCTGTAACTGGGAGGAGGTGGGTGAGAGTGTTAATCCCCCTCCGATAGGGAACAGGCTGCCCGGTGTTTGTAACTGGGAGGAGGTGGGTGAGAGGGTTAATCCCCCTCCGATAGGGAACAGGCTGCCCGGTGTCTGTAACTGGGAGGAGGTGGGTGAGAGGGTTAATCCCCTCCGATAGGGAACAGGCTGCCCGGTGTCTGCAACTGGGAGGAGGTGGGTAAGAGGGTTAATCCCCCTCCGATAGGGATCAGGCTGCCTGGTGTCTGTAACTGGGAAGAGGTGAGTGAGAGGGTTAATCCCCTCTGATAGGGGACAGGCTGCCCAGTGTCTGTAACTGGGAGGAGGTGGGTGAGAGGGTTAATCCCCTCCGATAGGCTACAGGCTGCCCGGTGTCTGTAACTGGGAGGGGGTGGGTGAGAGGGTTAATCCCCTCCGACAGGGAACAGGCTGCCTGGTGTCTGTAACTGGGAGGAGGTGTGTGAGTGTGTTAATCCCCTCCGATAGGGAACAGACTGCCCAGTGTCTGTAACTCGGAGGCGGTGTGTGAGTGTGTTAATCCCCTCCGATAGGGAACAGACTGCCCAGTGTCTGTAACTCGGAGGAGGTGGGTGAGAGGGTTAATCCCATCCGCTCGGGAACAGGCTGCCCGGTGTCTGTAACTGGGAGGACGTGGGTGAGAGGTTTCATCCCCTCTGATAGGGAACAGGCTGCCTGATGTCTGTAACTGGGAGGAGGTGGGTGAGAGGGTTAATCCCCTCCGATAGGGAACAGGCTGCCCCGTGTCTGTAAGTGGGAGGAGGTGGGTGAGAGTGTTAATCCCCTCCGATAGGGAACAGGCTGCCCAGTTTCTGTAACTGGGAGGAGGTGGGTAAGAGTGTTACTCCCCCTCCGATAGGGAACAGGCTGCCCCGGTGTCTGTAAATGGGAGGAGGTGGGTGAGAGGGTTAATCCCCTCCGATAGGGGAACAGCCTGCCTGGTGCCTGTAACTGGGAGGAGGTGCGTGAGATGGTTAATCCCCTCCAATAGGGGAACAGGCTGCCCGGTGTCTGTAACTGGGAGGAGGTGGGTGAGAGGGTTAATCCCCTCCGATAGGGAACAGGCTGCCTGGTGTCTGTAGCTGGGAGGAGGTGGGTGAGAGTGTTAATCCCACTCCGATAGGGAACAGGCTGCCCGGTGTTTGTAACTGGGAGGAGGTGGGTGAAAGGGTTAATCCCCCTCCGATAGGGAACAGGCTGCCCGGTGTCTGTAACTGGGAGGAGGTGGGTGAGAGGGTTAATCCCCTCCGATAGGCAACAGGCTGCCTGGTGTCTGCAACTGGGAGGAGGTGGGTAAGAGGGTTAATCCCCTCCGATAGGGAACAGGCTGCCTGGTGTCTGTAACTGGGAGGAGGTGGGTGAGAGGGTTAATCCCCTCCGATAGGGAACAGGCTGCCTGGTGTCTGTAACCGGGAGGAGGTGGGTGAGAGGGTTAATCTCCCTCCAGTAGGGAACAGGCTGCCCGGTGTCTGTAACTGGGAGGAGGTGGATGAGAGTGTTAATCCCCTCCGATAGGGAACAGGCTGCCCAGTGTCTTTAACTGGGAGGTGGTGGGTGAGACGGTTTATCCCCATCCAATAGGGAACAGACTGCCCGGTGTCTGTAACGGGGAGGAGGTGGGTAAGAGGGTTAATCCCCTCCGATAGGGAACAGGCTGCCCAGTGTCTATATCTGGGAGGAGGTGGTTGAGAGGGTTAATCCACTCTGATAGGGAACAAGCTGCCTGGTGTCTGTGACTGGGAGGCGGTGTTTGAGAGGGTTAATCCCCTCCGCTTGGGAACAGGCAGCCCGGTGTCTGTAACTGGGAGGAGGTGGGTGAGAGGGTTAATCCCCTCCGATAGGGAACAGGCTGCCCGGTGTCTATAACTGGGAGGAGGTGGGTGAGAGGGTTAATCCCCTCTGATAGGGAACAGGCTGCCCAGCGTCTGTAACTGGGAGGAGGCGTGTGAGAGGGTTAATCCCCTCCGATAGGGCAACAGGCGGCCCGGTGTCTGTAACTGGGAGGAGGTGGGTGAGACGGTTAAATCCCCTCTACTAGGGGAACAGGCTGCCCAGTGTCTGTAACTGTGAGGAGGTGGGTAGGAGGGTTAAGCCACCTCCGATAGGGAACAGGCTGCCCAGTGTCTTCAACTGGGAGGAGGTGGGTGAGATGGTTTATTCCCCTCCAATAGGGAACAGGCTGCCCGGTGTCTGTAACTGGGAGGAGGTGGGTAAGAGGGTTAATCCACTCTGTTAGGGAACAGGCTGCCTGGTGTCTGTAACTGGGAGGCGGTGGGTGAGAGGGTTAATCCCCTCCGCTAGGGAACAGGCTGCCCGGTGTCTGTAACTGGGAGGACGTGGGTGAGAGGGTTAATCCCCTCTGATAGGGAACAGGCTGCCTGGTGTCTGCAACTGGGAGGAGGTGGGTGAGAGGGTTAATCCCCTCCGATAGAGAACAGGCTGCCCGGTGTCTGTAACCGGGAGGAGGTGGGTGAGAGGGTTTATCCCCTCCGATAGGAAACAGGCTGCCCGGTGTCTGTAACTGGGAGGAGGTGGGTGAGAGGGTTTATCCCCTCCGATAGGGAACAGGCTGCCCGGTGTCTGTAACTGGGAGGAGGTGAATGAGAGGGTTAATCCCCTCTGATAGGGAACAGGCTGCCCGGTGTCTGTAACTGGGAGGAGGTGGGTGAGAGGGTTAATCCACTCCGATCAGGAACAGAGTGCCCGGTGATTGTAACTGGGAGGAGGTGGGTGAGAGGGTTAATCCCCTCCGAAAGGGAACAGGCTGCCTGGTGTCTGTAACTGGGAGGAGGTGGGTGAGAGGGTTAATCCCCCTCCAATAGGGAACAGGCTGCCCGTTGTCTGTAACTGGGAGGACGCAGGTGAGAGGGTTAATCCACTCTGATAGGGAACCGGCTGCCTGGTGTCTGTAACTGGGAGGAGGTGGGTGAGAGGGTTAATCCCCTCTGATAGTGAACAGGCTGCCCGGTGTCTGTAACTGGGAGGAGGTGGGTGAGAGGGTTAATCCCCACTGATAGGGAGCAAGCTGCCTGGTGTCTGTAACTGGGAGGAGGTGGGTGAGAAGGTTAATCCCCTCTGATAGGGAAAAGTCTGCCTGGTGTCTGTAACTGGGAGGAGGTGGGTGAGAGGATTAATCCTCCTCCGATAGGGGACAGGCTGCCCAGTGTCTGTAACTGGGAGGAGGTGGGTAAGAGGGTTAAACCCTCTCCGATAGGGAACAGGCTGCCCGGTGTCTGTAACTCGGAGGCGGTGGGTGAGAGGGTTAATCCCATCCGCTAGGGAACAGGCTGCCCGGTGTCTGTAACTGGGAGGAGGTGGGTGAGAGAGTTAATCCCCTCCGATAGGGAACAGGCTGCCCGGTGTCTGTAACTGGGAGGAGTTGGGTGAGAGGGTTAATCCCCTACGATAGGGGAACAGGCTGCCCGGTGTCTGTAACTGGGAGGAGGTGGGTGAGAGGGTTAATCCCCTCCGATCAGGAACAGAGTGCCCGGTGATTGTAACTGGGAGGAGGTGGGTGAGAGGGTTAATCCCCTCCGATAGGGAACAGGCTGCCTGGTGTCTGTAACTGGGAGGAGGTGGGTGAGAGGGTTAACCCCCTCCCATAGGGGAACAGGCTGCCCGGTGTCTGTAACTGGGAGGAGGTGGGTGAGAGGGTTAATCCCCTCCGATAGGGAACAGGCTGCTCGGTGTCTGTAACTGGGAGGAGGTGGGTGAGATGGTTAATCCCACTCCGATAGGGAACAGGATGCCTGGTCTGCAACTGGGAGCAGGTGGGTGAGAGGGTTAATCCCCCTCCAATAGGGAACAGGCTGCCTGGTGTCTGTAACTGGGAGGAGGTGTGTAAGAGGGTTAATCCCCTCTGATAGGGAACAGGCTGCCCGGTGTCTGTAACTGGGAGGACGTGGGTGAGAGGTTTAATCTCCTCCGATAGGGAACAGGCTGCCTGGTGTCTGTAACTGGGAGGAGGTGGGTGAGAGGGTTAATCCCCTCCGACAGGGAACAGGCTGCCCGGTGTCTGTAACTGGGAGGAGGTG
>NW_028225181.1:50615380-50662880 GCF_052327205.1 Somniosus microcephalus
ACTATGATTTGGCGGGAGATAAGACTGTCCCAAAAGAGTATAACTATGGATTGAAAGTCCATCTAAAAAAACTTCGGACTCCGGGTTACTTGAACAACTTCTTCTTCACTGCCACGGCTTTCTTGTTGGGCGACTTCAGGCTTCCATTTTCTTCAAGAACTTTCTTCTACGAGGAACGAACGAAGGGCGGACGGTGCCCGGATCGGCGCCTCTTCCACTTCGGCAGATCGATGAAAACGTTTTCGTCTTTTTAAAGACGGACGGTTTCGGTAAAAGGACAACGTGGTCGGTGTTCAGCCAAACAAGGCTCGGCCACGACGAGAAGACGACGAGGGTGGCCCGGGTACTGGGGTCGGGAGATCATCGACGACCCAGGCCGACGGAGAAGAAACCCTCTGGAGAACCGGCGATCGATGCCACAAGATTCTCCCAAGTACATAGCCTGCATCTGGGTCTGCTCCATGAACCCAAATTGACTTGGTGGATCTCAACCTTAACGAGCGCTCATCGAGGCTGGGTCTACCCCACCGCCTCGAGGGAGGAGAGAATATCGACTGCGCCAGAAGTTTCCAAATCCACGTGACGACGGAAAGCGGTGCCAAAAAGGCTGCGAACCCCCCTTTCTCGCGATTTCGAGAGTGGTGAGCATGATCCCAAGTTCCCCAGGTCGAAACTTAGTTTAGGTATAGGGGAGGGAGTTAAGGGAAATCGTAATGTGTTTCCCCTTTTTCGATGTGCCGTGTGTTCCCCATTTCCATAGAGTCAAGTTCATAAATTTGTGCATGATTGTAGTAACTTTAATCTGTGCCTATGATATGTATTTTGTAATGCTTCAAACTGTTTAAAAATAAAAGCATCCATTTCGTGCTATTCAACCTGGTCTATTGAGTTCTTTCTCTGCACTACTGTTCTCTGCACCTAAGTCCAAGGTCTAGAACCGTAGGGGGGAGTGGGTCGAACCACTCAAGGGTAATTATTGCACGAAGCCTGGCAGGAGACCAGAAAGAGCAAGAGAAACCCCCTACAGAAATGGCGACCGCGGCAGGACCTTGGCAGCAGGAAAGTAGTGTGTTAGATCAAGATCTGAATAGACGAAATGTGATGGATGAAAGAATAGCAGATTATGTTTTCGGAAAAGTCAACCTCACAAAACAATGGATATCTGATCTACTAAGGGATAGGCGCCCGCTAGACGCAGCCATCAAGTGGACAGCGGGTAGAGAGCATAAGAAATCTGTAGAAAAGGCGGTCTGGCTGATGTGCTACAAGAAGCAAGTCCAGCTTTTGGACCAGGTAGTTGCAGCACAGACAGTCCAGATCAACGGCTTGCTTAAAGGCGTGGAGGAAAAGGTTGCGGGAGGTCAAAAACTGATTGAATCGCTTGACGCGCTGAACCAGGAACGCCGCTCTGTAATTCGCTGCCACGAAACCCGGGTAGAATATTTAAAATGTCAGGTCGTGGAGGCCAAGGCCAGTGAAGGTAGAATGAGAGAGAGGTGTTCCCGTCTAGCCAAACAAGTAGATGCCCAAGAGGAAAAGCTCCTGGGAGCCAGGGCAGCATATAAAATGGCCATGGAGGATAGATCTGAGAACACCGACCACAGCACTTGCCGCCGGGAGCTAGAGGACCTGAGAAAGGCCCTAGCGAAGGCAAACGGGTTGGTGTGTCTCATAAATCCACCAGCGAGTCAGCTGTTGCTAGCCAAGGAATCCAAAAGACCGATTCCACAAGAGGCAGTTGGGGTACCAACCCCCGAACCTTCTGCGCCTCCTGCCTATGAGGAGTCTTGGACTCCGGGACAGGAGACGGAGACGGTAGAGGAAAAGAGCCCTGAGGTAGAGCAACCCCAGACAGTAGAGTCGGGGTCGGCGCCAATGTGTCCAACGAGACACCGGAGGATCGGTCCAAATGAAGAAAATGGCGATGACGGACCCCTTGAGAGTCAGATCATAATGCCTCATAGCGCACGACAGCTAAGAGAGATGATAAGTCACATCCCAAAACTCTCCGAGTCAGGAGATCCCTCCGTGCATTTCAGGGACGTGGAGCAGACCGCAGCAGTCAATGACTGCGACGGGGTTGAACAGTCTAAAATGCTGCTGTTCTCCCTGGACAGTTCGCTCCTCCAGTGTCTCCCTGACGAGAGCAAGAGAGGGCACAGGGACTATGAGTTGCTACGGGATGAGATTCTGGAGATCATGGGAGAGGGGGACGGAACTCCGTTCCTCCGTTTAGAAAAGACAGTGCAGCTAGAGGGAGAACCCCCACGGGTTTTCGCCGACAGGTTGTGGCCAGTGTATCGGCGCAGCTGCCCGGGCGGGCCGGCCCGGGCCGGGCTGGATGGCGAACAAAGGGCTCACTGGCTTCGGTGCCTGGTAGCAGGTTGCCTGCCAGTAGTGAAGGAACAGGCCAAAGCATGGTTTGACCCCACTAACGCCCGCTCCACGGAGGAAGTAGTACTAGATCAGCTCACGATCAGTTATAGAAACAACAAGGGCAAGAAAACGCCTGTTGTGAAAGGAAAGGTGCATGAGGTGAGACCCGCAGCCTCTGCTAAAAAGGAATGGCGTCAGGAGGGAAATCGCCATCCCCAAGCAAATAGCAGTTGTTACGGGTGTGGGAAGGAGGGTCATTGGCGCAAGGACTGTAGGAATCCTTGGAAGGATAAGAGGGAGAGAGAGTTCGCCGCAGCCCAAGATCGAGCCCAAGCCCGAGTCGCCAATGGCCCGAGAGTTTCCCCAACACCAGCACAACCACAAGTGCAGGCCGCTGCCCCAACACCAGTCCAGAACCCAACCGTAGCTTTTGCCCCGAATGAAGGGGGTGGTGCGGTTGTGGACCCCGCTGCGATCGAGTCAGTCTTGGAGACTATGCGGTCTCTGATGACCTGGCAGGGGAAGGTAGCGGTTGCTAACAGCCCTATCGCCCCCGAGACCCCAGCCGAAACACCTAAATGACTGACGCCCGCGCAGCCCATCTACTTGTGTCCGCTCCGCTATGACGCTTGGAGAAGACCTGTGGTGGAGATGGAGGTGGAGAAACAAAGGGGTAGTTACCTGTTGGATACGGGAGCTTCGTGTACCTTGATCCACACGGACAAACCTTTTGCCTCACCTCTGTCCGCCCAGGCTCCATATTTAGTAGCGGGTTTCACGGGTAGAGCACAGGCTGGCGCGCACTCCCTCCCGCTCTCCATTCAGTTGGGAGCGCTCCACACCACATGGACGTGCATCCTATTGAAGTGGAAAGAGGGGGGGGGGAAAGGCATCCTCGGGGCTGATTTCTTGGTGGAACACGGGATCCTCGTGGACCTGAGAAATCACTGTCTCTGGGGAGCCGAGGGCGGTTTAGGTAAGGTAGTCGTAATCCCGGGGAAGGAAGAAAAGGGGGCCCTGTGCACTATGAAGCCATCAGGAGGTTACGATCTCGAGCTCATGATAACAAACGTCCCAACGGACTTGCAGGCGCGTGTGTCAGAAAATCTGACCGCGTTCGCCACCCACAAGCACGACTGCGGGAGAGTCACTGGGTTCGAAGTCAGCGTAGACGGGGACCCCATGATCCGACCCCAAAAGCAGTATAATTTCCCCAAGGAGGCAGAACCCGACATGGAGACAGCAATATCTTCATTGGTACAGCAGGGCGTATTGAGGACGATAGCCACCCACGTGAACTCCCCATTATGGCCGGTAAAGAAACCGGACAATTCGTGGAGAGCCACGGTGGACTATAGAGTCCTCAATAGTAATATCCCAGCCTGCGCGCCCACGGTAGCAGCAGTTGCAGACTTAATAGGGAGTATTCCAGCATCGGCGACCACATTCACGGTGCTGGACATCTCGAACGGTTTTTGGTCCATTCCGCTGCGGCGGGAGGACCAGTACAAGTTTGCCTTTACTTTCAAAGGGCAACAGTACACCTGGAACTGCTTACCACAGGGTTTTCACAACAGCCCCAGCATTTTCCATCAGTGTATGGCGGGGAGTTTGAAAGAGTTCAGCCAGCCCAACCAGATAGTGCAGTATGTGGACGACTTACTCCTGTTCACAGATACAAGGGAGCAGCACGGCCCACTGTTAGCCGAATTGTTGGAACTGTTAGAAAGGAAGGGTTTCAAAGTAAACCCAAAGAAAGCGCAGATCGGCCAGCAGGAAGTTAAATTCCTGGGTCTGGCCATCCGCGCTGGGGAAAGAGCCATAGATAAGGCCAGACGGGAATCTATACAAGATCTGCCGATTCCCAACACAGTAACGGGTGTAAGGTCCTTTTTGGGATTGACCGGGTACTGCAGAGATTTCATCGAGGACTATGCTGCCACAGCGGCCCCGCTACTTCGACTCTTACACAAGGGAGTCGAGTGGTCTTGGGACGAGGGGTGCCAGGCAGCATTCGAGAAGTTGAAAAGAGATCTGCAGACCGCGCCAGCCCTAGGGGCCATAGATGGGGGAGAGGAGTTCTTTCTGGAGGTAGCCGCTAGTGGGGACAGCCTGAGCGCAGTACTGCTCCAAGAGCGGCACGGCAAGCTAAGACCAGTAGTTTATTCCTCCAGGGTGCTCACGGATGTGGAGAGGAGTTTCTCCAATTGCGAACGGCATCTCCTGGCCACGCATTGGGCTGTGAACAGATCAGTGATCTTCACAGGGACCTCTCCCATTACGCTCCTCACCCATCACACCCCCACGAAGATGCTTCTGGACGGGAGGATTAAGGATGGGACCGTAAGCAGCGCTCGGATTGCGCGCTGGACCCTCCTCCTTTCCCAGATGGATCTCAAAGTTAAAGGCCTCTGCGCGCCAAGGCTCGCAGCCAATATGGCATATCCCGGGACAGCCCATCAATGTTCCGTAGAAGGGGTATGGGAAGTTAACATAGGTTTACGGGCCGGGATACATCCCACGGGCCGCGAGATCTACGTAGACGGTTCTAGCACTGTAGCTGACGGCAAGCGACTCACAGGGTGTGGAGTTTATGACCCTGCGGCAAACATTGCCCTGGCAATTAAGCTCCCCAGCACTATGAGCGCGCAGCAGGCTGAACTGTCCGCGGTGGCGTACGTGGTTACCCACCCCGAGATTTTCCCAACCCCATACACGATTTGCTCAGACAGCATGTTCACGTGCAATTCGTGTACGGAGTACCTCGCCATCTGGTCCCGACGCGGGTACACCTCCGCGGACGGGCGGCCTTTAACAGTTAAGCCCTTGCTGGAGAAGATCCTAGCAGCTGTGGGGGAGAAAGGAGAGGTGTTCATCCATAAGGTGAAGGCTCACTCCATTACAGAACCCCGCAGTCAGGGCAACCAGCAGGCGGATGCGCTAGCCAGGGAGGGTGCCCGCAGCGGCATTCTCTGGGACCCATACGAACCCGGACCCGTGGCGGCGATCCAAGGCAGGGAGGGAATTCCCGGGAACACAGGGGTGACACCGCCCCCAGACCTAAAGACCGTCCAAACCCTGGATCCCGCCCTAAAAGCAGTCCTAAAAGCCATCACAGAGGGCAAACAGGTAGAAGGTCCGTACAGTACGGCAGCCCTCACAGTCAAGGAAGGTATGCTGTTCCGAAAGGAGCAGTGGGTTGTGCCGCAGCAGCACCGAAGGGAATTCCTGCAATTGGCCCACGAGGGTCCAGGAGCGGGACACCCCGGACCTGAGGTCACCTGGCAACGGGTGGAACAGGCGGGATGGTGGCCGGGACTTCGGGACGATGTCCGCGAGTTCTGCGCAAGCTGTCTTGTGTGTGCTGCTAACAACCCAGACCCCCACAAAAGGAAGGTGCCCATGGGGCACATCAGGAGGGTAGAGGGACCATGGCAGTCGATTCAGGTCGACTACATAGGGCCCCTGCCCGCCGCCCAGGGAGGCTATAAGTACTGCCTTGTCCTGGTAGATGTGTTCACCAAATGGGTAGAAGCCTTCCCGTGCAGAACAGCTACGGCACTGGGTACTGCTAAGATCTTGATTCGGGAAGTGTTCTCACGGTGGGGACTCCCCCGTTTTGTAGAGTCCGACCAAGGGAGTCAGTTCACCGGTCAAGTAATGCAGAACGCCCTCAGGCTCTTGGGCATTGAGGGAAAGTGGCACGTAGCATACAATCCCCAGTCATCCGGGATTGTTGAGCGTATGAATCGGACCCTCAAGGAAAAGCTGAGGAAAGAGACAATGGGCTCGCCCCAGAAATGGGCGGAGGTCCTGCCTTTAGTCCTCATGGGGATCCGAGCCAGCCAGTCCAAAAGCACGGGGTATTCCCCGCACGAGTTAATGACTGGAAGGATCATGCGAACACCCACCCATGTGCTAGCCCCGGTGCTCACTGAGGGCCAGCTCCGAGAGGTGAAACGGGACAAATTCGCCCAAACCCTCTTGGAGCGCCTGAGACAGATTTATGGGCAGGCGGCTGGGAACATGGGAAGACAGCACCAGGGAAATAAACTGTTGTTGGAACCTCGGAAACAACAAGAGTGGGTAGTCGGGGACCAGGTCATGGTCCGAAACTACGCCAGGGTAGGGAGTTTTGAACCACTGTACATGGGGCCATACAGCATTGTAGACAAAGCCAGCCCCATGGTTTATGCAGTGAAGACGCCCCGACGTACCAAATGGTTTCACATCAACCAGTGTAAACTGTTTAAACCGGGTACACCAGGGCCACCAAAGGGGACCAGGTCTGAGAACAAAGATCCTCAGCCTGTAACAGAGTCACAGACCACACAGGCTGGAGCAGTAGCCTGCGTGAAGGGAGAGGCCATCCCATTGGAGTGGGAGGTCTCATCTTTTGAATGGGATTTAGGCAGGGGAGAGCCCGAACAGCTCAACCTCGCTTTAGACCCAATCACGGAGGAGGAAGAGTCAGAGGACGGCAGTCCCGCCCTCGACTCAAGCTTGGGGGAGGTAGGGAGTGGGGGTGAAGACTCGTTACCTGTAGGGACAGGTGAGGTGGAGTCGGAAGCCACAGATCCCGACCCCGGGGGGGCGGAGCCTGAGGAAGGGGAGCTGGAGCCGGCAGCTGTGGAGGAACCACAGGCTGTGACGGTAACAGTCACGACCCCAGGTCCATCGGCCCCGGGAGCCCAACCCAAAGCAGCCCCTCGTAGGTCAGCTCGAGCGCCCCAGCCCAGAAAATTTTGGCCAGATTCTCCCCATCCTCCCCAACCACGGTTTAAAGCAGCCCCAGGAAGACATGATCCCCGTTCAGCAGCGACAGGCTGCGGGGGATCAAGGCCAAAGATCAATGCAGCCCCACCGCAGGGTGTGGCACACGACAGACCTCACAGGGATTCGGAAAGCCGCCCCACGGAGGGCGGCGCTGTACATAAGTTAAGATAGGTAATTATGGTCATAGTTTAAGGAATGTAAAGTATATGGTGTTAAGAGTACAATTTTGAAGTCTGCCCGGTATGTGTGTTTGTTAGGGAGCGGGGTCCAGGAACCCGCGCGTCCAATTAATTTAGGCCAGCACCTATCGGGAGCCCGGCTACATCATTTTGTTGGTTACAGAAACCTGGGATACGATGGAAAGGATTGTCGTCGCGTTCATGGCGATCGGGTGCGGGTGGGCCTACCGAGGCCGCACCAAGGACGTCATCATTTTCGGGTGCTCCGGGGACACGGCCCCCATCGCAACGGATGGGACGGGGGAGCGAGAGGTAGAGGAAACCGCCACCTACTTCCACCAAGGGAGATGGCCAGGTTGGCTGGGAACGAATTCTACGGAATATTCCAGCAATTTCGGTTTTGCCTACCAAGAGACTTCATTAACGTGCCCTCGAGTGAGGATCCTAGCGCCCAGAGTCAGCGTCACCGTGGGAAAGAGGATTTGTCTGGTGTGCAATGGGAACGTACCACCAAGGCGATGGTGGTGGCTACGAAAGCTGGGAAAGGACATGAGAAACTCTACGGTCGAGTGGGAGCGACTGGGTAATAATACCCATCGGACTATTACGGGAACTCACGGACAATTACGTGTGTGTTGGGACAAATGGTGGGAACCGGATGAGGGAATATATGTCTGTATGTGGGGTTCGAGACGCGTCTGCCCCAAGGGCGTGTCCATCTTCTTCCAGAGGCAGTGGCAGGATGAAGGGAAGGGGATGAGATGGGATGTTAGCACTCGAGCGTGCGGAGCCCCATACTCCCCTATTCCGGTGAACGCCACTGAACTCATCACCCGCCCACGCAAGCCCCTGCCCACGCTTCCGGTAGCACTAGCCCAGAAAGGAGGGTGCCCAACCACCACCAGGGGACCCGGGAACGGTTTAGTATTGGTACCCACCGGTCAGGTGCTGTACCAAGGGGTACACTACGCGGTGGCCTCAGTGATTTTAAATCTCACTGAGGTAAGATTGCCGGAGTGGTGTCCCAAAGAAACGGAACAATTATACCAGGTCCTGTTAACCAGTATGTTTAGACAATTTTACGAATTTGATTTTGCCGACATCGACAGAGACAAATTATACACCACACCGCCAGAAGTTTTGGATCGAGTCGGGAGGCAAAGAAGGGGTACTGTAAATGACATATTCACTGCTTTTAATACCGGGACATCTGTTGTCAACGCTCTAGATAACGTGGAACTGCAGACACAGATCAACGGTTTAAAAGCCCAGTTAAGGAACATATTGACAGACGAAAACAAGGTCGTGGGTTCTGAGTTGCATGAGGACCAGGCCATGACACTACACTTTAAGGACATAATTGCTGAGCTGGAGAAACACGCGAGAACGGTAAATGCACTCATTAAGGAGGATCGGAATGCGTCCGATCAAGCTGCGCAAAACGAGGCCTGTGTGCTGTACGGGGCGTGGTTATTGGGCGAGGGCCGCAGTAATCTTGAGGATTTAAAACAGGGTTTGGTCCCGTCCTGGATCAGCAACAAGCACTTGCAAGCGCTCCACCCTTTTGAGAATGCATTAAGCCCGTGCCAGCTCAGACTAGCCGCAGAAGCATACCCAGTTCCAGTGGACTGCGGACATTCGAATCACACTATTATGGGAATAGTAGTAAGAATGCCGGTGTTGGGTCCCGCAGCAAAGCCCGCCCCGGTATACAGAGTAGAGAACATTGGAGTCATTCAGGGGGGCGCACACATTCGTTACGCAGTGGTCCCGCCTTACGTCATCAGATGGGAGCGTACGATGACAGGCACCGACCTCTCGGGATGTCGGAGCCGGGGAGCACACATCATCCTGTGTCCCCAGCACTTGAATGCCTTTTTGAAACCACAGTGCGGGTTCAGAACCGCTAGCGCGAAGCCGGTGAATTGCACCATGGAGGCAATGGCAGAGGACCATGTGCCCCCACAGGTAGCATATATCGGGGGTGGGACATACTGCGTCACCACTGCAGCGCCTCAGTACCGATATGGACAACACGAGTGGTGTTCGGTCGGTGATAGCAGTTTCTGTTTCAAACCCAGGGCCGAGGTTCAAGTGGCACAACAACGAATTGTTCCCATTCCTGCGCCCTCCACTGTACACATCACTATCAAAGAGAATTTCACAGACTTACAACGATTTGTCGCGCATTTTGGTTATGTCATTCCCCCTCTTCCCGAACACCTCACCAAGGTTTTAAAAGCCGTTATAGTTTCGCAGAAACATTTCTATACACTGGAGCAGAAGACTTTAGAGATAGGAAAAGACATATTGGATATAACCATCCCACCATGGTGGGACTTGTTCACCAACATAGAGGTCCCCGCCTGGATTAGAATAGCATCCCATATCCTAGTAGTATGTCAGGTTTTGATTGTGATATTTTTGCTCTTCGTGCATTGCAAAAGAGGCAAACGCCTCCAGAGGCACGAGAACACAGGAGAATGGAGAGAACGCTATGTGCAGATGGGGGAAGCAGATACCCCACTCTAAGCTGCTAGTATAAGATTAAGCGTCCCTCCATTTAAAAAAAAAAAAAATTTTTTTTTTTTTTTTTGATTGTTTTGGGTTATAAGGAAATAAGTATTGTCATGTTTGTGGTAAACCACTGTTATAGTTATCACTGTATATTGTTCTCACTGTTCTCACTGTCACATCACTACACGAGGTCGCCTCTTGTCGCACTGTTATACCTGGGCTGACCACCTCCGACTCCGCCCATTACCTGCCCAGGTATAAAGGTAGCTGACTGGCTAGTATTCCTCCCTGTTGGATCGGATCACCCACGAGGGTGGGCTCTGTTATTTAGCCAATAAAAACCTTCAGTTACGTTCTTAACTCGTCGCCTTTTATTGGACTAATTGATAGGCATATCAATGTTATTAGTTGTTCTTAAGTTTTTTTGGATTAATAAAAGATGCATGCAGATGGCGCAAAAGGGTATCAACCCCTGCCCATCTGACAGGTGAAGGTGTTATAGTTTAAGATTTGCTGTCTATGATTCCAAATGTGCATGAGGTAATTTTCATTTTTCTCCGGAAATGGGAACTGCATGTGTCGTGAGGGGCATAGATAGTTAAGTGCCAGGAATGTTTGGATGTGGGGAATCAGGGAAAATTTGCTCATCAAGGATTATTGATACTTTAAGCAAGCTATCAGTATCACAGGGGGGCCTGTAAGATTCGCAATTTTCAGCAAAAATCACGCAAGAAAACTGGATAAAATTAAGACTGTTTATTGACCAAAGTAAGCTTGCACAGAAAAACCTTTGATAAAAGGGCATACAAAATGGCCGCCAGGCCCCGTGATCAGTTTATGAACCATTTTATTTCTGTTACTGCAAGCCAGACAGGCTTGTGGATTGAAGACAGTGAGCCCACGAAAGCCAGTCTCTGGGAACTGAAACTCAGAGCAACAGCATACATATTCAATGGATTATAAGTACAGGATGGGGCCCATCAAGATATGGGCGGACAATGTAAAAACACTTATACCCATTTATCGTACAAAGGAAAAACCGATTAGCAGCCATCAAGGAAAATGTCCGGACCGATCAATATGCGAACCGAGCCACGGTGACAATGCAAAAGACATTGAAAGACATTATCGGCCAGGAAGGCCAGTTTAAGTTATCACCGGCTCCGTTACAAGACAAAGCGGCCCTGCAGAGATTTCTGCCCGCCAAAATTAATACAAAGACAGGACTATGATTTGGCGGGAGATAAGACTGTCCCAAAAGAGTATAACTATGGATTGAAAGTCCATCTAAAAAACTTCGGACTCCGGGTTACTTGAACAACTTCTTCTTCACTGCCACGGCTTTCTTGTTGGGCGACTTCAGGCTTCCATTTTCTTCAAGAACTTTCTTCTACGAGGAACGAACGAAGGGCGGACGGTGCCCGGATCGGCGCCTCTTCCACTTCGGCAGATCGATGAAAACGTTTTCGTCTTTTTAAAGACGGACGGTTTCGGTAAAAGGACAACGTGGTCGGTGTTCAGCCAAACAAGGCTCGGCCACGACGAGAAGACGACGAGGGTGGCCCGGGTACTGGGGTCGGGAGATCATCGACGACCCAGGCCGACGGAGAAGAAACCCTCTGGAGAACCGGCGATCGATGCCACAAGATTCTCCCAAGTGCATAGCCTGCATCTGGGTCTGCTCCATGAACCCAAATTGACTTGGTGGATCTCAACCTTAACGAGCGCTCATCGAGGCTGGGTCTACCCCACCGCCTCGAGGGAGGAGAGAATATCGACTGCGCCAGAAGTTTCCAAATCCACGTGACGACGGAAAGCGGTGCCAAAAAGGCTGCGAACCCCCCCTTTCTCGCGATTTCGAGAGTGGTGAGCATGATCCCAAGTTCCCCAGGTCGAAACTTAGTTTAGGTATAGGGGAGGGAGTTAAGGGAAATCGTAATGTGTTTCCCCTTTTTCGATGTGCCGTGTGTTCCCCATTTCCATAGAGTCAAGTTCATAAATTTGTGCATGATTGTAGTAACTTTAATCTGTGCCTATGATATGTATTTTGTAATGCTTCAAACTGTTTAAAAATAAAAGCATCCATTTCGTGCTATTCAACCTGGTCTATTGAGTTCTTTCTCTGCACTACTGTTCTCTGCACCTAAGTCCAAGGTCTAGAACCGTAGGGGGGAGTGGGTCGAACCACTCAAGGGTAATTATTGCACGAAGCCTGGCAGGAGACCAGAAAGAGCAAGAGAAACCCCCTACAAGTACCAGACGGGAGTGAATCGTTCCCTTTTACCCGCTGTGTACTGTACATGTACAGGAGCTGACACTGAGACACACACGGGCCGTACAGACCCAGACGGGAGTGAATCGTTCACTTTTACCCGCTGTGTACTGTACATATACAGGAGCTGACACTGAGACACACACGGGCCGTACAGACCCAGACGGGAGTGAATCGTTCCCTTTTACCCGCTGTGTACTGTACATGTACAGGAGCTGACACTGAGACACACACGGGCCGTACAGACCCAGACGGGAGTGAATCATTCCCTTTTACCCGCTGTGTACTGTACATGTACAGGAGCTGACACTGAGACACACACGGGCCGTACAGTCCCAGACGGGAGTGAATCGTTCCCTTTTACCCGCTGTCTCCTGCACATGTACAGGAGCTGACACTGACACACACACGGGCCATACAGTCCCAGACGGGAGTGAATCATTCCCTTTTACCCGCTGTGTACTGTAAATGTACAGGAGCTGACACTGAGGCACACACGGGCCGTACAGTCCCAGACGGGAGTGAATCGTTCCCTTTTACCCGCTGTGTACTGTACATGTACAGGAGCTGACACTGAGACACACACGGGCCGGACAGACCCAGACGGGAGTGAATCGTTCACTTTTACCCACTGTGTACTGTACATGTACAGGAGCTGACACCGAGACACACACGGGCCGTACAGTACCAGACGGGAGTGAATCGTTCACTTTTACCCGCTGTGTACTGTACATGTACAGGAGCTGACACTGAGACACACACGGGCCGTACAGTAGCAGACGGTAGTGAATCGTTCCCTTTTACCCGCTGTGTACTGTACATGTACAGGAGTTGATACTGAGACACACACGGGCCGTACAGTAGCAGACGGGAGTGAATCGTTCCCTTTACCCGCTGTGTACTGTACATGTACAGGAGCTGACACTGAGACACACACGGGCCGTACAGTCCCAGACGGGAGTGAATCGCTCCCTTTTACCCGCTGTGTACTGTACATATACAGGAGCTGACACTGAGACACACACGGGCTGTACAGCACCAGACGGGTGTGAATCGTTCCCTTTTACTCGCTCTGTACTGTACATGTACAGAAGCTGACACTGAGACGCACACGGGCCGTACAGTCCCAGACGGGAGTGAATTGTCACCTTTTACCCGCTGTGTACTGTACATGTACAGGAGTTGACACTGAGACACACACGGGCCGTAGAGTCTCAGACAGGAGTGAATCGTTCCATTTTACCCATTGTGTACTGTACATGTTCAGGAGCTGACACCGAGACGCACATGGGCCGTACAGTCCCAGACTGGAGTGAATCGTTCCCGTTTACCCGCTGTGTACTGTACATGTACAGGAGCTGACACTGAGACACACACGAGCCGTACAGTCCCAGACGGGAGTGAATCATTCCCTTTTACCCGCTGTGTACTGTACATATACAGGAGCTGACACTGAGACACACACGAGCCGTATAGTCCCAGACGGGAGTGAATCATTCCCTTTTACCCGCTGTGTACTGTACATATACAGGAGCTGACACTGAGACACACACGGGCCGTACAGTACCAGACGGGAGTGAATCGTTCCCTTTACCCGCTGTATACTGTACATGTACAGGAGCTGACACTGAGACACACACGGGCCGTACAGTCCCAGACGGGAGTGAATCATTGCCTTTTACCCACTGTGTACTGTACATGTACAGGAGCTGACACTGAGACACACACGGGCCGTACAGACCCAGACGGGAGTGAATCATTGCATTTTACCTGCTGTGTACTGTACATGTACAGGAGCTGACACTGAGACACACACGGGCCGTACAGACCCAGACGGGAGTGAATCATTGCATTTTACCTGCTGTGTACTGTACATGTACAGGAGCTGACACTGAGACACACACGGGCCGTACAGTACCAGACAGGAGAGAATTGTCCCCTTTTACCCACTGTGTACTGTACATGTACAGGAGCTGACAATGAGACACACATGGGCCGTACAGTCCCAGACGGGAGTGAATCGTTCCCTTTTAACCGCTGTGTACTGTACATGCACAGGAGCTGACAATGAGACACACACGGGCCGTACAGTCCCAGACGGGAGTGAATCGTCCCCTTTTACCCGCTGTGTGCTGTACATGTACAGGAGCTGACACTGAGACACACACGGGCCGTACAGTCCCAGACGGGAGTGAATCGTTCCCTTTTACCCGCTGTGTACTGTACATGCACAGGAGCTGACAATGAGACACACATGGGCCGTACAGTCCCAGACGGGAGTGAATCGTTCCCTTTTAACCGCTGTGTACTGTACATGCACAGGAGCTGACAATGAGACACACATGGGCCGTACAGTCCCAGACGGGAGTGAATCGTCCCCTTTTACCTGCTGTGTACTGTACATGTACAGGAGCTGACACTGAGACACACACGGGCCGTACAGTACCAGACGGGAGTGAATCGTTCCCTTTTACCCGCTGTGTACTGTACATGTACAGGAGTTGATACTGAGACACACACGGGCCGTACAGTCCCAGACGGGAGTGAATTGTTCCCTTTTACCTACTGTGTACTGCACATGTGCAGGAGCTGACACTGAGACACACACGGGCCGTACAGTACCAGACGGGAGTGAATTGTTCCCTTTTACCTGCTGTGTACTGTACATGTACAGGAGCTGACACTGAGACACACACGAGCCGTACAGACCCAGACGGGAGTGAATCGTTCCCTTTTATCCGCTGTGTACTGTACATGTACAGGAGCTGACACTGAGACACACACGAGCCTTGCAGTCCCAGATGGAAGTGAATCATTGCTTTTTACCTGCTGTTTACTGTACATGTACAGGAGCTGACACCGAGACACACACGGGCCGTACGCTCCCAGATGGGAGTGAATCTTTGCCTTTTACCCGCTGTGTATTGTACATGTACAGGAGCTGACACTGAGAAACACACGAGCTGTGCAGACCCAGATGGGAGTGAATCGTTCCCTCTTACCTGCTGTGTACTGTACATGCACAGGAGCTGACACCGAGACACACACGGGCCGTACAGTCCCAGACGGGAGTGAATCGTTCCCTTTTACCCGCTGTGTACTGTACATGCACAGGAGCTGACACTGAGACACACACGGGCCGTACAGTCCCAGACGGGAGTGAATCGTTCCCTTTTACCCGCTGTGTACTGTACATGTACAGGAGCTGACACTGAGACACACACGGGCCGTACAGTCCCAGACGGGAGTGAATCGTTCCCTTTTACCCGCTGTGTACTGTACATGTACAGGAGCTGACAGTGACACACACACGGGCCATACAGTCCCAGACGGGAGTGAATCGTTCCCTTTTACCCGCTGTGTACTGTACATGTACAGGAGCTGACACTGAGACACACACGGGCCATACAGTCCCAGACGGGAGTGAATTGTTCCCTTTTACCCGCTGTGTACTACATGTACAGGAGCTGACACTGAGACACACACGGGCCGTACAGTCCCAGACGGGAGTGAATTGTTCCCTTTTACCCGCTGTGTACTGTACATGTACAGGAGCTGACACCGAGACACACACGGGCCGTATTGTACCAGACGGGAGTGAATCGCTCACTTTTACCCGCTGTGTACTGTACATATACAGGAGCTGACACTGAGACACACACGGGCCGTACAATAGCAGACGGGAGTGAATCGTTCCCTTTTACCCGCTGTGTACTGTACATGTACAGGAGCTGACACTGAGACACACACGGGCCGTACAGTACCAGACGGGAGTGAATCGTTCACTTTTACCCGCTGTGTACTGTACATATACAGGAGCTGACACTGAGACACACACGGGCCGTACAGTACCAGACGGGAGTGAATCGTTCCCTTTTACCTGCTGTGTACTATAAATGTACAGGAGCTGACACCGAGACACACACGGGCCGTACAGTACCAGACGGGAGTGAATCGTTCACTTTTACCCGCTGTGTACTGTACATGTACAGGAGCTGACACGGAGACACACACGGGCCGTACAGTCCCAGACGGGAGTGAATCGTTCCCTTTTACCCGCTGTCTCCTGTACATGTACAGGAGCTGACACCGAGACACACACGGGCCGTACAGTACCAGACGGGAGTGAATCGTTCACTTTTACCCGCTGTGTACTGTACATGTACAGGAGCTGACACTGAGACACACACGGGCCGTACAGTATCAGACGGGAGTGAATCGTTCACTTTTACCCGCTGTGTACTGTACATGTACAGGAGTTGATACTGAGACACACACGGGCCGTACAGTCCCAGATGGGAGTGAATCGTTCCCTCTTACCTGCTGTGTACTGTACATGCACAGGAGCTGACACTGAGACACACACGGGCCGTACAGTAGCAGACGGGAGTGAATCGCTCCCTTTTACCCGCTGTGTACTGTACATGTACAGGAGACACTGAGACACACACGGGCCGTACAGACCCAGACGGGAGTGAATCGCTCCCTTTTACCCGCTGTGTACTGTACATATACAGGAGCTGACACTGAGACACACACGGGCCGTACAGTACCAGACGGGAGTGAATCGCTCCCTTTTACCCGCTGTGTACTGTACATATACAGGAGCTGACACTGAGACACACACGGGCCGTACAGTCCCAGACGGGAGTGAATCGTTCCCTTTTACCCGCTGTGTACTGTACATGTACAGGAGTTGATACTGAGACACACACGGGCCGTAGAGTCTCAGACGGGAGTGAATCGTTCCATTTTACCCATTGTGTACTGTACATGTTCAGGAGCTGACACCGAGACACACATGGGCCGTACAGTCCCAGACGGGAGTGAATCGTTCCCGTTTACCCGCTGTGTACTGTACATGTACAGGAGCTGACACTGAGACACACACGAGCCGTACAGTCCCAGACGGGAGTGAATCATTCCCTTTTACCCGCTGTGTACTGTCCATATACAGGAGCTGACACTGAGACACACACGAGCCGTATAGTCCCAGACGGGAGTGAATCATTCCCTTTTACCCGCTGTGTACTGTACATATACAGGAGCTGACACTGAGACACACACGGGCCGTACAGTACCAGACGGGAGTGAATCGTTCCCTTTACCCGCTGTGTACTGTACATGTACAGGAGCTGACACTGAGACACACACGGGCCGTACAGTCCCAGACGGGAGTGAATCATTGCCTTTTACCCACTGTGTACTGTACATGTACAGGAGCTGACACTGAGACACACACGGGCCGTACAGACCCAGACGGGAGTGAATCATTGCATTTTACCTGCTGTGTACTGTACATGTACAGGAGCTGACACTGAGACACACACGGGCCGTACAGTACCAGACAGGAGAGAATTGTCCCCTTTTACCCGCTGTGCACTGTACATGCACAGGAGCTGACAATGAGACACACACGGGCCGTACAGTCCCAGACGGGAGTGAATCGTCCCCTTTTACCTGCTGTGTACTGTACATGTACAGGAGCTAACACTGAGACACACACGGGCCGTACAGTCCCAGACAGGAGAGAATTGTCCCCTTTTACCCACTGTGTACTGTACATGCACAGGAGCTGACAATGAGACACACATGGGCCGTACAGTCCCAGACGGGAGTGAATCGTTCCCTTTTAACCGCTGTGTACTGTACATGCACAGGAGCTGACAATGAGACACACATGGGCCGTACAGTACCAGACGGGAGTGAATCGTTCCCTTTTACCCGCTGTGTACTGTACATGTACAGGAGTTGATACTGAGACACACACGGGCCGTACAGTCCCAGACGGGAGTGAATTGTTCCCTTTTACCTACTGTGTACTGCACATGTGCAGGAGCTGACACTGAGACACACACGGGCCGTACAGTACCAGACGGGAGTGAATTGTTCCCTTTTACCTGCTGTGTACTGTACATGTACAGGAGCTGACACTGAGACACACACGAGCCGTACAGACCCAGACGGGAGTGAATCGTTCCCTTTTATCCGCTGTGTACTGTACATGTACAGGAGCTGACACTGAGACACACACGGGCCATAGAGACCCACACGGGACTGAATTGTTCCCTTTTACCTGCTGTGTACTGTACATGTACAGGAGCTGACACTGAGACACACACGAGCCTTGCAGTCCCAGATGGAAGTGAATCATTGCTTTTTACCTGCTGTTTACTGTACATGTACAGGAGCTGACACCGAGACACACACGGGCCGTACGCTCCCAGATGGGAGTGAATCTTTGCCTTTTACCCGCTGTGTATTGTACATGTACAGGAGCTGACACTGAGACACACACGGGCCGTACAGTACCAGACGGGAGTGAATCATTCCATTTTACCCGGTGTGTATGTACATGTCCAGGAGCTGACACTGAGACACACACGGGCTGTACAGTACCAGACGGGAGTGAATCATTCCATTTTACCCGCTGTGTACTGTACATGTACAGGAGCTGACACTGAGACACACACGGGCTGTACAGTCCCAGACGGGAGTGAATCGCTCCCTTTTACCCGTTGTGTACTGTACATGTCCAGGAGCTGACACTGAGACACACACGGGCCGTACAGTACCAGACGGGAGTGAATCGTTCCCTTTTACCCGCTGTGTACTGTACATGTACAGGAGCTGACACTGAGACACACACGGGCCGTACAGTCCCAGACGGGAGTGAATCGTTCCCTTTTACCCACTGTGTACTGTACATGTACAGGAGCTGACACTGAGACACACACCAGACGGGAGTGAATTATTTTCCCAACTCTGTTCTCAAAGTCATGCCTTTGTGATCGAGCCGCACCTCCCCCAAACAGGAGGACGTGCGAGAACATTTTGTAGAACGTGGAATATTCCCCAGACTGTGTTATTGATGCCCGAGGGCATGTTCCGCTACCTTTTTCATGGGTTAATGATTTCCTGCGAATTAATTCCAATCCCTAAGCTCTCTATTCCGCCCACACTACGTGTTAAATCTGATTTTAAGAGCGCTGAGGGTCACGGCCCTGCCTGCTGTACATGTTCAAGGGCGTGCTGCGAGTGGAGCTAATGACCCGGAGACTAGTTAGTTCACTTCCTGCGGTCGGTCACCCTTTCACTGTGCAGCTGCAGCAGTGGCAACTACTTTGCTGGTTTGGTTTTGAGGATGTGACTGGCAGAATAGATAAGGGAGAACCAGTGGATGTGGTGTATTTGGACTTTCAGAAGGCTTTCGATAAGGTCCCGCATAAGAGATTGGCATGCAAAGTTAAAGCACATGGGATTGGGTGTAAGGTACTGACTTGGATAGAGAACTGGTTGGCAGACAGGAAGCAAAGAATTGGAATAAACAGGTCGTTTTCCGAGTGGCAGGCAGTGACTAGTGGGGTACCGCAGGGATCAGTGCGAAGACCCCAGCTATTCACAATATATATAAAAAAGCTAGACGAGGGAACTAGATGTAATATCTCCAAGTTTGCAGACGAAACAAAGCTGGGTGGGCGTGTGTGCTGTGAGGAGGATGCCGAGAAACTCCAGTATGATTTGGACAGGTTGGGTGATTGGGCAGAAGCATGGCAGATGCAGTATAATGTGGATAAATGCGAGGTTATCCACTTTGGTGGCATAAACAGGAAGGCAGATTATTATCTGAATGGCAATAGATTGGGAGAAGGGGAAGTGCAACAAGACCTGGGTGTCCTTGTGCACCAGTTGCTGAAGGTAAGCATGCAGGTGCAGCAGGCGGTTAAGAAGGCGAATGGTATGTTGGCCTTCGTAGCGAGAGGATTCGAGTACAGGAACAAGGATGTCTTGCTGCAGTTGTACAGGGCCTTGGTGAGACCACACCTTGAGTATTGTGTGCAGTTTTGGTCGCCTTATCTGAGGAAGGATGTTCTTGCCATGGAGGGAGTGCAGCGAAGATTCACCAGGCTGATACCTGGGATGGCAGGAATGACGTATGAGGAGAGATTGGGTCGATTAGGCTTATACTCGCTGGAGTTTTGAAGAATGAGAGGGGATCTCATTGAAACTTATAAAATTCGAACAGGACTAGACAGACTAGATGCGGGAAGGATGTTCCCGATGGTCGGGGAGTCCAGAACCAGGGGTCATAGTCTAAGGATAAGGGGTAAGCCATTTAGGACTGAGATGAGGAGGAATTTCTTCACCCAGAGAGTAGGGAACCTGTGGAATTCTCTACCACAGAAGGCAGTAGAGGCCAATTCATTAAATATATTCAAGAAGGAGTTGGATATATTTCTTAAGGCTAAAGGGATCAAGGGATATGGGGAGAAGGCAGGGTCCGGGTACTGAATTTGGATGATCAGCCATGATCTCATTGAATGGCGGAGCAGGCTCGAGGGGCCGAATGGCCTACTCCTGCTCCTATCTTCAATGTTTCTATGTTCCAGGGTCCGACATGGTCTCTCTATGTCTCTCACTCACTGCCCCCACGACCAACCCAGCCCACCATGCCACCCACCCCCGATCAGACAGAGTGCAGCCTTCACCCCATCCCCTCTGCCTGAGGCTGGATTTGACCCCCCCCCCCCGCCACCCCCAGGTCCCACAGAGGGGTGAAAGTTTAGCATCTGACCCCCCAGTTGGAAAACAAGTACAGAAGGCGGTTTACTTTTGCTCCAGTTTATTGGATTTACATCAAAGTCAACGTCCGGTTCAACAACTGGTTCAGCAGCTGCTTGAAGATCTGCTTGATCATCTGCTGGAACAGCTGCTGGTACAGCTTGTTCAATATCCACTTGGACAGCTGGCCGAACATCTGCTGGAACAGCTGGTCGAACATCTGCTGGAGCAGCTGGTCGCACATCTGCTGGAACAGCTGGTCGAACATCTGCTGGAACAGCTGGTCAAACATCTGCTGGAACAGCTGGTCGAACATCTGCTGGTACAGCTGGTCGCACATCTGCTGGAACAGCTGGTCGAACATCTGCTGGAACAGCTGGTCGAACATCTGCTGGAACAGCTGGTTGAACATCTGGCTGAACATCTCCTTGAACAGCTGGTCGAACAGCTGGTCAAACATCTGGCCAAACATCTGGTTGAACATCTCCTTGAACAGCTGGTCAAACATCTGGCTGAACATCTGGCCGAACAGCTGGTTTACGCACAAGGTGTGCTAGATTAGGAGGAGGGATCATCCTGGACATCGACCAGACACTCGATGGGCCAAGGGAGGGACATGAGCCTCTACGATGCTACCAGTCTCGGGCTAGGGGCGGGTGTCGAAGGTTGGTCCACGTCATCGCAGGTCACACTGGAACGTTTCAAGAGAGAGGAGCGGAGTCAGAGAAGCTTCCATGGACGGAGCGGGGTGGGGGTAAGATAGAGAGAGGGTCACATGCTCACTTCACTGCTTCCACTGTCCCCCTCACTCCGCCCCCCGCCTCGGGGGTCTCGCGGACTCCTGGCGTCCCCAGAGCCTCCTCGTAACAGGGAGGGGTCTCCCGCACGGGGACAGGTGCAGAGTTGTGGCAGCGAGTGACTGTGAAGATTCGACGAGCACTCGGGACAAAGAGGGACTGGATCGCTGGACGGAAGAGAAAAATACAACACGGGTTAGATACAGAGTAAAGCTCCCTCTACATTGTCCCATCAAACATTCCCAGGGCAGGTACAGCATGGGTTAGATACAGAGTAAAGCTCCCTCTACACTGTCCCGCCAAACACTCCCAGGGCAGGTACAGCATGGGTTAGATACAGAGTAAAGCTCCCTCTACACTGTCCCATCAAACACTCCCAGGGCAGGTACAGCACGGGTTAGATAGAGAGTAAAGCTCCCTCTACACTGTCTCATCAAACACTCCCAGGGTAGGTACAGCACGGGTTAGATACAGAGTAAAGCTCCCTCTACACTCTCCCATCAAACACTCCCAGGGCAGGTACAGCACGGGTTAGATACAGAGTAAAGCTCCCTCTACACTGTCCCATCAAACACTCCCAGGGCGGGTACAGCACGGGTTAGATACAGAGTAAAGCTCCCTCTACACTGTCCCATCAAACACTCCCAGGGCAGGTACAGCACGGGTTAGATACAGAGTAAAGCTCCCTCTACACTGTCCCATCAAACACTCCCAGGGCAAGTACAGCACGGGTTATGTCTTGTTTTGCACACTTGGTACAAAAATAATAAATTGCAGGACAACGGAGTATTACAGTTTAAACTCTTTTATGAAGCATCAGGTCTGATCTTACTCATAACAGCACAGTGGAGACAAGATGGAGTTAGGACCCCTTACAGATGCCTACAAGCCAATGACAACTCATCATGTGATCATGTGAATATAATAGGTATTCCTTACAGATGCCTGCGGGCTAATGATAATTCAATATGCAAATGTTACAGGTTAGATACAGAGTAAAGCTCCCTCTACACTGTCCCATCAAACACTCCCAGGGCAGGTACAGCACGGGTTAGATACAGAGTAAAGCTCCCTCTACACTGTCCCATCAAACACTCCCAGGGCAGGTACAGCACGGGTTAGATACAGAGTAAAGCTCCCTCTACACTGTCCCATCAAACACTCCCAGGGCAGGTACAGCACAGGTTAGATACAGAGTAAAGCTCCCTCTACACTGTCCCATCAAACACTCCCAGGGCAGGTACAGCACGGGTTAGATACAGAGTAAAGCTCCCTCTACACTGTCCCATCAAACACTCCCAGGGCAGGTACAGCACAGGTTAGATACAGAGTAAAGCTCCCTCTACACTGTCCCATCAAACACTCCCAGGGCAGGTACAGCACGGGTTAGATACAGAGTAAAGCTCCCTCTACACTGTCACATCAAACACTCCCAGGGCAGGTACAGCACGGGTTAGATACAGAGTAAAGCTCCCTCTACACTGTCTCATCAAACACTCCCAGGACAGGCACAGCACGGGTTAGATACAGAGTAAAGCTCCCTCTACACTGTCCCATCAAACACTCCCAGGGCAGGTACAACACGGGTTAGATACAGAGTAAAGCTCCCTCTACACTATCCCATCAAACACTCCCAGGGCAGGTACAGCACGGGTTAGATACAGAGTAAAGCTCCCTCTACTCTGTCCAATTAAACACTGCCAGGGCAGGTACAGCACGGGGTTAGATACAGAGTAAAGCTCCCTCTACACTGTCCCATCAAACACTCCCAGGACAGGTACAGCACAGGTTAGATACAGAGTAAAGCTCCCTCTACACTGTCCCATCAAACACTCCCAGGACAGGTACAGCACGGGTTAGATACAGAGTAAAGCTCCCTCTACACTGTCCCATCAAACACTCCCAGGGCAGGTACAGCACGGGTTATGTGTTGTTTTGCACACTTGGTACAAAAATAATAAATTGCAGGACAACGGAGTATTACAGTTTAAACTCTTTTATGAAGCATCAGGTCTGATCTTACTCATAACAGAACAGTGGAGAGAAGATGGAGTTAGGACCCCTTGCAGATGCATACAGGCCAATGACAACTCAGCATGTGATCACATGTGAATATAATAGGTATTCCTTACAGATGCCGGCGGGCTAATGATAATTCAATATGCAAATGTTACAGGTTAGATACAGAGTAAAGCTCCCTCTACACTGTCCCATTAAACACTCCCAGGGCAGGTACAGCGCGGGTTAGATACAGAGTAAAGCTCCCTCTACACTGTCCCATCAAACACTCCCAGGGCAGGTACAGCACGGGTTAGATACAGAGTAAAGCTCCCTCTACACTGTCCCATCAAACACTCCCAGGGCAGGTACAGCACGGGTTAGATACAGAGTTAAGCTCCCTCTACACTGTCCCATCAAACACTCCCAGAGCAGGTACAGGAAATGTTAGACAACAATTCCCACAACACTACCTGAATTACATGCCTCTGGGGCTGGTTTTGACACTCCCCAGCTCCCCAGAGGGGTGAAAGGTCAGAGTCTGACCCAGTTCCCCCCCATCCCATTGGCTGAGGTCGGTTCGGGGCTGCTCTCCGCATCGAAGTTGGACCCGCGCCCCTATTATGGGATGTCGTCGCCGGTACTCACAGGTGATGGTGTTCTGGATGGTGCTGTGGATGGTGTTGTCCTGGTCAAGGGTGATGACCGTGACCTCGTATGGGCGAGCGGTCAAGTCCCCGCCACCTTGCTGCCTGCGGGTGCAGCACCTGATGCAGCAGGTTACCATTCCACACAGGACGAGGAGCAGCGAGAGGACCAGCAGCAGCCTGCGAAGAATCGAAGAGGAGATCCTCATGGTCAGGACACAACACCTCCCATTGTCGACAGCGGGAGGGATATGAGAGAGGGAGCGGAGGGAGGGAGGGAAGAAAAAAGAGACAGAGAGAAAGAAGGAGCGAAAGAGCTTTAATTTGTACAGCAACTTTCACGACCTCAGGACGTCCCAAAGTGCTTCACAGCCAATGAAGTACTTTTTTTGAAGTGGAGCCACTGTGGTAATGTAGGAAGCGTGGCAGACAATTTGCGCACAGCAAGACCCCACAAACAGCAATGTGAGAATGACCAGATAATTTTTTTTTTTACTAATGTTGGGTGAGGGATAAATATTGGCACGGGACTCCCCCACTCTTCTTTGAAATAGTGTCGGCCTGGGATTCAGAACATAAGAAATAGAAGCAGCAGTAGGCCATTTGGCCCCCCGAGCCTGCTCCGCCATTCAATAAGATCATAGAAACATAGAAGATAGGAGCAGGAGTAGGCCATTCGGCCCTTCGAGCCTGCTCCGCCATTCAATGTGATCATGGCTGATCATCCAAATTCAGTACCCTGTCCCTGCTTTCTCCCCATATCCCTTGATCCTTTTAGCCTCAAGAAATATATCCAACTCTTTCTTGAATATATTTAATGAACTGGCCTCCACCGCCCTCTGTGGCAGAGAATTCCACAGGTTCACCACTCTCTGGGTGAAGAAATTCCTCCTCATTTCAGTCCTAAATGGCTTACCCCTTATCCTTAGACTATGACCCCTGGTTCTGGACTCCCCGGCCATCAGAAACATCCTTCCTGCATCTAGTCTGTCCAGGCCTGACAGAATTTTATAGGTTTCGATGAGATCCCCTCTCAATCTTCTAAACTCCAGCGAGTACAAGCCCAATCGACCCAATCTCTCCTCATACGTCATTCCTGCCATCCCAGGTATCAGTCTGGTGAATCTTCGCTGCACTCCCTCCATGGCAAGAACGTCCTTCCTCAGGTAAGGTGACCAAAACTGCACACAATACTCAAGGTGCGGTCTCACCAAGGCCCTGTACAACTGCAGCAAGACATCCTTGTTCCTGTACTCGAATCCTCTCGCTACGAAGGCCAATATACCATTTGCCTTCTTAACCACCTGCTGCACCTGCATGCTTACCTTCAGCGACTGGTGCACAAGAACACCCAGGTCTCGTTGCACTTCCCCTTCTCCCAATCTATTGCCATTCAAATAATAATCTGCCTTCCTGTTTTTGCCACCAAAGTGAATAACCTCATATTTATCCACATTATAGTGCATTTGCCATGTTTCTGCCCAATCACCCAACCTGTCCAAATCGTACTGGAGTTTCCCGACATCCTCCTCACAGCTTACCCTCCCACCCAGCTTTGTGTCGTCTGCAAATTTGGAGATATTACATCCAATTCCCTCGTTCAGATCATTAATATATATTGTGAACAGCTGGGGTCCTAGGACCGATCCTTGCGGTACCCCACTAGTCACTGCCTGCCACTCGGAAAACGACCCGTTTATTCCAACTCTTTGCTTTCTGTCCGCCAACCAGTTCTCTATCCAAGTCAATACCTTGCCCCCAATCCCATGTGCCTTAATTTTGCACGCTAATCTCTTGTGTGGGACCTTATCGAAAGCCTTCTGAAAGTCCAAATACATCACATCCACTGGTTCTCCCTTATCTATTTTACCAGTTACATCCTCTACCTCATCTCCAGTTTCCTGCACTATCCCCATATCCCTTGATTCCCTTCGAGCCCAAAAAAGCCTCCACAGCCCTCTGGGGCAGAGAATTCCAAAGATTCACCACCCTCTGAGTGAAGAAATTTCTCCTCATCTCAGTCCTAAATGGCCGACCCCTTATTCTGAGTCCATCGCCCCCACGTTCCAGACTCTCCAGCCAAAGGGAAACAGCCTCTCAACATCTACACTGTCAAGCCCTCAACGAGTTTTATATGTTTTACTGAGATCACCTCTCATTCTTCTAAATTCCAGAGAATATAAACTCCAGAGAAGAACAACTCACATTTATATAGCGCCTTTAAGGCAGTAAAAATGTCCCAAGGCACTTAACAAGAGCATCAATCAGACAACGGTAGCACAGTGGTCATGTTAGCGGACTAGTACTCCAGAGGCCTTGGCTAATAATCTGGTAGACGTGAGTTCAACGGCAACTGGGGAATTTAAATTCATTTAATTAAATAAATCTGGAATATAAATGCTAGCGTTATACAGCACAGAAAGAGGCCCTTCGGCCCATCGTGTCCGCGCCGGCCATCAAGCCCTGTCTATTCTAATCCCATTTTCCAGCACTTGGTCCGTAGCCTTGTATGCTATGGCGTTTCAAGTGCTCATCCAAATGCTTCTTGAATGTTGTGAGGGTTCCTGCCTCTACCACCCTTTCAGGCAGTGAGTTCCAGATTCCAACCACCCTCTGGGTGAAAAGGTTTTTCCTCAAATCCCCTCTAAACCTCCCGCCCCTTACCTTGAAACTATGCCCCCTGGTTATTGACCCCTCTACTAAGGGGAAAAGTTCCTTTCTATCTACCCTATCTATGCCCCTCATAATTTTGTACACCTCAATCAGGTCCCCCCCTCAGCCTTCTCTGCTCTAAGGAAAACAAACCCAGCCTGTCCAGTCTCTCTTCATAGCTGAAACGCTCCAGCCCAGGTAACATCCTGGTGAATCTCCTCTGCAGCCTCTCCAATGCAATCACATCCTTCCTATAGTATGGCGACCAGAACTGCACACAGTATTCCAGCTGTGGCCTAACTAGCGTTTTGTACAGCTCCATCATAACCTCCCTGCTCTTATATTCTATGCCTCGGCTAATGAAGGCAAGTATCCCATATGCCTTTTTAACCACCTTATCTACCTGTCCTGCTGCCTTCAGGGATCTATGTACATGCACACCAAGGTCCCTCTGATCCTCCGTCCTTCCTAGGGTCCTACCATTCATTGTGTATTTCCTTGCCTTGTTAGTACTCCCAAAATGCATCACCTCACACTTTTCAGGGTTAAATTCCATTTGCCACTGTTCTGCCCATCTGACCAACCCGTCTATATCGTCCTGTAGCCTGAGGCTTCCCTCCTCGCTATTTACCACTCCACCAATTTTCGTGTCATCTGCGAACTTACTGATCATACCTCCTACATTCATATCTAAATCATTAATGTACACTACAAAGAGCAAAGGACCCAGCACCGATCCCTGCGGTACACCACTGGACACAGGCTTCCAGTCACAAAAACATCCTTCGACCATCACCCTCTGCCTCCTGCCACTAAGCCAATTTTGGATCCAATGTGCCAAATTACCCTGTATCCCATGGGCTCTTACCTTCTTCACCAGTCTCCCATGCGGGACTTTTTCAAAAGTTTTACTGAAGTCCATGTAGACTACACCAACTGCACTGCCCTCATCCACACACCTAGTCACCCCCTCGAAATATTCAGTCAAATTGGTTAGACATGATCTCCCCCTGACAAAGCCATGCTGACTATCTTTGATTAATCCTTGCCTCTCCAAGTGGAGACTAATTATGTCGCTCAGAATTTTTTCCAATAATTTCCCTACCACTGATGTTAGGCTCACTGGCCTGTCATTGCCTGGTTTATCCCTACTACCCTGCTTGAATAATGGCAGTATGAGTAATGGTGACCATGAAACGATCGGATTGTTGTAAAAACCCGTCCGGTCCTTTCGGGAAGGAAATCTGCCATCTTTACCCGGTCTGGCCTATATGTGACTCCAGACCCACAGCAAGGTGGTTGTCTCTTAACTGCCCTCTGAAATGGCCTCACAAGCCACTCCGTTGTCAAGAAGATGGCTCGCCACCACATTCTCAAGGGCAATCTGCGGTATTGCAGTAGATGTCATTTATCTAGATTTTCAAAAGGCCCACAATAGACTAAGGTCAGAGAATGCGGAGGCAGGGGACAAGTAGCAGAATGGATAGCTGGCTGGCTTCAAGACAGAAAGCAGAGAGTAGGGGTAAAGGGTAGCTATTCACAGCGGCAGAAGGTGGGTGGTGGTGTTCCACAAGGATCAGTGCTGGGACCACTGCTGTTCACAATTTACATTAACGATTTAGACTTAGGACTTGTGGATAGCTAACATAATGCCGATATTTAAGAAGGGGGATTGAACATATCCAGGGAATTATAGACCAGTCAGCTTAACATCGGTGGTAGGAAAAATAATGGAATCCCTACTAAAGGAGAAAATAGAAGAACATCTAGAAACCAAAAATACAATAATGAATAGTCAGCATGGATTTCAAACCTTGTTGAGTTTTTTGAAGAGGTAACAGAGAGAGTAGACAAGGGTAATGTAGTAGATGTAATTTATCTGGATTTTCAAAAGGCCTTCGATAAGGTACCCCATAATAGACTGATGAACAAGGTCAGAGAATGCGCAGTCAGGGGACAAGTAGCAGAATGGATTGCTGGCTGGCTTCAGCACAGAAAGCAGAGAGTGGGAGTAAAGGGTAGCTATTCACAGTGGCAGAAGGTGGGTAGTGGTGTTCCACAAGGAGGATCAGTGCTGGGACCACTGCTGTTCACAATTTACATTAACGATTTAGACTTTGGAATCAAAAACACAATTTCTAAATTTGCGGATGACATATTGGGGGGGATAGTCAATGCTGAGGAGGACTGCAACAAGTTACAGGAGGACATTAATAAACTTGCAGAATGGGCATATAATTGGCAAATGAAGTTCAACACAGATAAATGGGAGGTATTGTAGGAATGGTCTAATTCCTATCAAGAGACGGAGGTCGACTCAGGCGATCAATCAAAAGAAGTTTAATGTAAAACTAACTGAGTTTAACAGACAAATGCAAAAGAACTACGGGTACAGGTCTTTACAGTTCGAAGGTTCCACGAGGACTGCCAGGGCGGTCCCGTGGACGGCGTCACGGTGGCATAGTGGTTAGCACTGTTGCCTCACAGCGCCAGGGACCCGGGTTCAAATCCAGCCTCGGGTGACTGTCTGTGTGGAGTTTGCACATTCTCCCCGTGTTTGCGTGGGTTTCCTCCGGGTGCTCCGGTTTCCTCCCACAGTCCAAAGATGTGTGGGTTAGGTTGATTGGCCATGACAAAAAATTGGCCCTTAGTGTTAGGAGGGGATTAAATACGTGGGGTTACGGGGATAGGGCTTGTGTGGGATGGCTGTCGGTGTAGGGACCGGGTGCTAGGGTTTGGATGATCAGCCATGATCTCGTTGAATGGCGGAGCAGGCTCGAAGGGCCGAATGGCCTACTCCTGCTCCTATCTTCTATGTTTCTATATGTTTCTATGACATCATCACGTTTTTCCCGCTGTTGGAGGATCACGTGATTAACGGCATGACGTCATCGCGTTTGCCCGCGCTCTTAAAGGGACCGCGCTCTGTACATGCAAACAGTATATACAAAGATACAGGTTCAGGCTGCAGCTAACAGATTGTTAAAGGGAATGATGTACAGTTGTTCAGAGTCCCTTAGTGGCTCTGCCACAGTATTACATGTTGGTAGGAAGAATAGGGAGGTCACTTATCACTGGGAGGGTGCGAGTCTGGGTGGGGTAGAGGAACAAAGCGATCTCGGAGTACAAATACACAAATCACTAAAAGTTGCGACACAGGTTAGCAAGGCCATAAAAAAAGTAAACCAGGCACTAGGGTTTATTTCTAGAGGGATAGAATTGAAAAGTAGTGAAGTTATGCTAAACCTGTATCGAACCTTGGTTAGACCACACTTAGAGTACTGTGTACAGTTCTGGTCGCCATATTATAAAAAGGATATAGAGGCACTGGAGAGGGTGCAGAGAAGATTTACAAGGATGATACCAGAAATGCGAGGGTAGACATATCAGGAAAGGATGAACAGGCTGGGTCTCTTTTCTCTTGAAAAAAGAAGGCTGAGGGGTGACCTAATCGAGGTCTTTAAAATTATGAAAGGTCTTGATAGAGTGGATACAGAGAGAATGTTTCCACTTGTGGGGAAGAACATAACTAGAGGCCATCAATATAAGATAGTCACCAAGAAATCCAATAGGGAACTCAGGAGGAACCTCTTTACCCAGAGAGTGGTGAGAATGTGGAACTCGCTACCACAGGGAGTGGTGGAAGCGAATAGTACAGATACATTTAAGGGGCGGTTAGATAAGCATATGAGGTAGAAGGGAATAGAGGGTTATGATGATAGATTTAGATGAGGAAAGACGGGAGGAGGCTCGAGTGGAGCAGGCGCTGAAGGTAAGCATGCAGGTGCAGCAGGCGGTTAAGAAGGCAAATGGTATGTTGGCCTTTATAGTGAGAGGATTCGAGTACAAGAGCAAGGATGTCTTGCTGCAGTTGTACAGGGTCTTGGTGAGACCGCACCTTGAGTATTGTGTGCAGTTTTGGTCGCCTTATCTGAGGAAGGATGTTCTTGCCATGGAAGGAGTGCAGCGAAGATTCACCAGACTGATAACTGGGATGGCAGGAATGACGTATGAGGAGAGATTGGGTTGATTAGGCTTGTACTCGCTGGAGTTTAGAAGAATGAGAGGGGATCTCATTGAAACTTATAAAATTCTAACAGGACTAGACAGACTAGATGCAGGAAGGATGTTCCCGATGGCGGGGGAGTCCAGAACCAGGGGTCACAGTCTAAGGATAAGGGGTAAACCATTTAGGACAGAGATGAGGAGGAATTTCTTCACCCAGAGAGTGGTGAACCTGTGGAATTCTCTACCACACAAGGCAGTTGAGGCCAATTCATTAAATATATTCAAGAAGGAGTTGGATATATTTCTTAAGGCTAAAGGTATCAAGGGATATGGGGAGAAAGCAGGGATAGGGTACTGAATTTGGATGATCAGCCATGATCGCATTGAATGGCGGAGCAGGCTCGAGGGGCCGAATGGCCGACTCCTGCTCCTATCTTCTATGTTTCTATGTTAATCCAATGTAATTTGGGGTGGGCAATAAATGCAGGGCTTCCCAGCGGCGCCTACCCATGAATTAATTTAACAAAATATAAGCCACAGAAGGAGATATTAGGGGCAGGTGGCCAAAGGCCCAGTCAAAGAGGGAGGTTTTGAGGAGCGTCTTAAAGGAGGAAAGAGAGGTAAGAGAAACAGAGAGGTTTAGGGAGATCAGGGCCTCGGCAGCTGAAGGCATGGCCAACAAGGGAAAAGCAATGGAAATCGGGGGGGGGGGGGGCGGAAGGGGGGAGGGGGGATGTGCAAGGGGCCACAATTGGAGGAGCGCAGAGATCTCAGAGAGTTGTAGGGATTGCAGGAGGTTACGGAGATAGGGAGGGTTGTAGGGGCTGGAGGACGTTACAGAGATAGGGAGGGTTGTAGGGGCTGGAGGAGGTTACAGAGATAGGGAGGGTTGTAGGGGCTGGAGGAGGTTCCAGAGATAGAGAGGGTTGTAGGGGCTGGAGGTGGTTACAGAGATAGGGAGGGTTGTAGGGGCTGGAGGAGGTTACAGAGATAGGGAGGGTTGTAGGGGCTGGAGGAGGTTATAGGGAGTGTTGGAGGGGCTGGAGGTGGTTACAGAGATAGGGAGGGTTGTAGGCCTGGAGGAGGTTCCAGAGATAGGGAGGGTTGTAGAGGCTGGAGGAGGTTACAGAGGTAGGGAAGGTTGTAGAGGCTGGAGGAGGTTACAGAGGTAGGGAAGGTTGTAGGGGCTGGAGGAGGTTACAGGGATAGCGGGGGCTGTAAGGGCTGGAGGAGGTTACAGAGATAGGGAGGGTTGTAGGGCTGGAGGAGGTTACAGAGATAGGGAGGGTTGTAGGGGCTGAAGGAGATTACAGGGATAGGGAGGGTTGTAGCAGCTGGAGGAGGTTACAGAGATAGGGAGGGTTGTAGGGGCTGGAGGAGGTTACAGGGATAGGGATGGTTATAGGCCTGGAGGAGGGTCCAGAGATAGAGAGGGTTGTAGGGGCTGGAGGTGGTTACAGAGATAGCAAGGGTTGTAGGGGCTGGAGGATGTTTCAGAGATAGGGAGGTTTGTAGGGACTGGAGGAGGTTACAGAGATAGGGAGGGTTGTAGGGACTGGAGGAGGTTACAGAGATAGGGAGGGTTGTCGGAGCTGGAGGATTATACAGAGATAGGGATGGTTGTATTGACTGGAGGAGGTTATAGAGATAGGGAGGTTTGTAGGGGCTGGAGGAGGTTACAGAGATAGGGAGGGTTGTACGGGCTGGAGGAGGTTACAGAGGTAGGGAGGGTTGTAGGGGCTGAAGGTGGTTACAGAGATAGGGAGGTTTGTCGGCCTGGAGGAGGTTCAAGAGATAGGGAGGTTTGTAGGGGCTGGAGGTGGTTACAGAGATAGCGAGGGTTGTAGGGGCTGGAGGATGTTACAGAGATAGGGAGGGTTTTAGGGCTGGAGGTTACAGAGAAAGGGAGGGTTGTAGGGGCTGGAGGAGTTTACAGAGATAGGGAGGGTTGTCGAGGCTGGAGGAGGTTACAGAGATGGGGAGGGTTGTAGGGGCTGGAGGGGGTTACCGAGATAGGGAGGTTTGTAGGGGTTGGAGGAGGTTACAGAGATAGGGAGGGTTGTAGAGGCAGGAGGGGGTTACAGAGATAGGGAGGGTTGTAGGGGCTGGAGGATTTTATAGAGATAGGGAGGGTTGTAGGCTGCTGGAGGAGGTTACAGAGATAGGGAGGGTTGTAGGGGCTGGAGGATTTTACAGAGATAGGGAGGGTTGTAGGGGTTGGAGGAGGTTACAGAGATAGGGAGGGTTGTAGGGGTTGGAGGAGGTTACAGGGATAGGGAGTGTTGTAGGGGCTCTAGGAGGTTACAGAGATAGGGAGGGTTGTAGGGGCTGGAGGAGGTTACAGAGATCGGGAGGGTTGTAGGGGCTGGAGGAGGTTACAGAGATAGGGAGGGTTGTAGGGGCTGGAGGAGTTTACAGAGATATGGAGGGTTGTAGGGGCTGGAGGAGGTTACAGAGATAGGGAGGGTTGAAGGGGCTGGAGGAGGTTACAGAGATAGGGAGGGCTGTAGGGGTTGGAGGAGGTTACAGAGATAGGGAGGGTTGTAGGGCTGGAGGAGGTTACAGAGATAGGGAGGGTTGTAGGGGCTGGAGGATGTTACAGAGGTAGGGAGGGTTGTAGGGGCTGGAGGAGGGTACAGAGATAGGGGGGGCTGTAAGGGCTGGAGGAGGTTATAGAGATAGGGAGGGTTGTAGGGCTGGAGGAGGTTACAGAGATAGGGAGGGTTGTAGGGCTGGAGGAGGTTACAGAGATAGGGAGGGTTGTAGGGTCTGGAGGAGGTTTCAGAGGTAGGGAGGTTTGTAGGGGCTGGAGGTCGTTACAGAGATAGCGAGGGTTGTAGGGGCTGGAGGAGGTTACAGGGATAGGGAGGGTTGTAGAGGCTGGAGGAGGTTTCAGAGATAGGGAGGGTTGTAGGCGCTGGAGCAGGTTACAGAGATAGGGAGTGTTGTCGGGGCTGGAGGAGTGTACAGAGATAGGGTGGGTTGTAGGGGCTGGAGGAGGTTACAGAGATAGGGAGGGTTGTAGGGGCTGGAGGAGGTTACAGAGATAGGGAGGGTTGTAGGGGCTGGAGGGGGTTACCGAGATAGGGAGGTTTGTAGGTGTTGGAGGAGGTTACAGAGATAGGGAGGGTTGTAGAGGCAGGAGGAGGTTACAGAGATAGGGAGGGTTGTAGGGGCTGGAGGATTTTACAGAGATAGGGAGGGTTGTAGGGGGCTGGAGGAGGTTACAGAGATAGGGAGGGTTGTAGGGGCTGGAGGATTTTACAGAGATAGGGAGGGTTGTAGGGGTTGGAGGAGGCTACAGAGATAGGGAGGGTTGTAGGGGTTGGAGGAGGTTACAGGGATAGGGAGTGTTGTAGGGGCTGGAGGAGGTTACAGAGATAGGGAGGGTTGTAGGGGCTGGAGGAGGTTACAGAGATAGGGAGGGTTGTAGGGGCTGGAGGAGGTTACAGAGATAGGGAGGGTTGTAGGGGCTGGAGGAGGTTACAGAGATAGGGAGGGTTGTAGGGGCTGGAGGAGTTTACAGAGATATGGAGGGTTGCAGGGGCTGGAGGAGGTTACAGAGATAGGGAGGGTTGAAGGGGCTGGAGGAGGTTACAGAGATAGGGAGGGCTGTAGGGGTTGGAGGAGGTTACAGAGATAGGGAGGGTTGTAGGGCTGGAGGAGGTTACAGAGATAGGGAGGGTTGTAGGGGCTGGAGGATGTTACAGAGGTAGGGAGAGTTGTAGGGGCTGGAGGAGGTTACAGAGATAGAGGGGGCTGTAAGGGCTGGAGGAGGTTATAGAGATAGGGAGGGTTGTAGGGCTGGAGGAGGTTACAGAGATAGGGAGGGTTGTAGGGCTGGAGGAGGTTACAGAGATAGGGAGGGTTGTAGGGTCTGGAGGAGGTTTCAGAGTTAGGGAGGTTTGTAGGGGCTGGAGGTCGTTACAGAGATAGCGAGGGTTGTAGGGGCTGGAGGAGGTTACAGGGATAGGGAGGGTTGTAGAGGCTGGAGGAGGTTTCAGAGATAGGGAGGGTTGTAGGGCTGGAGGAGGTTACAGAGATAGGGAGGGTTGTAGGGGCTGGAGGATGTTACAGAGGTAGGGAGAGTTGTAGGGGCTGGAGGAGGTTACAGAGATAGAGGGTTCTGTAAGGGCTGGAGGAGGTTATAGAGATAGGGAGGGTTGTAGGGCTGGAGGAGGTTACAGAGATAGGGAGGGTTGTAGGGCTGGAGGAGGTTACAGAGATAGGGAGTGTTGTAGGGGCTGGAGGAGTTTACAGAGATAGGGAGGGTTGTAGGGGCTGGAGGAGGTTACAGAGATAGGGAGGGTAGTAGGGGCTGGAGGAGGTTACAGAGATAGGGAGGGTTGTAGGGGCTGGAGGAGGTTACCGAGATAGGGAGCTTTGTTAATGTTGGAGGAGGTTACAGAGATAGCGAGGGTTGTAGGGGCTGGAGGAGGTTACAGGGATAGGGAGGGTTGTAGAGGCTGGAGGAGGTTTCAGAGATAGGGAGGGTTGTAGGGGCTGGAGCAGGTTACAGAGATAGGGAGGGTTGTAGGGCTGGAGGAGGTTACAGAGATAGGGAGGGTTGTAGGGGTTGGAGGAGGTTACAGGGATAGGGAGGGTTGTAGGGGCTGGAGGAGATTACAGGGATAGGGAGGGTTGTAGGGGCTGGAGGAGGTTACAGAGATAGGGAGGGTTGTAGGGGCTGGAGGAGGTAACAGAGATAGGGAGGTTTGTAGGGGCTGCAGGTGGTTACAGAGATAGGGAGGGTTGTAGGGGCTGGAGGAGGTTACAGAGATAGGGAGGTTTGTAGGGTCTGGAGGAGGTTACAGAGATAGGGAGGGTTGTAGGGGCTGGAGGAGGTTACAGAGATAGGGAGTGTTGTAGGGGCTGGAGGTGGTTACAGAGATAGGGAGGGTTGTAGGCCTGGAGGAGGTTCAAGAGATAGGGAGGTTTGTCGGGGCTGGAGGTGGTTCCAGAGATAGCGAGGGTTGTAGGGGCTGGAGGATGTTACAGGGATAGGGAGTGTTGTAGGGGCTGGAGGAGGTTTCAGAGATAGGGAGGGTTGTAGGGGCTGGAGGATGTTACAGAGATAGGGAGGGTTGTAGCGCTGGAGGAGGTTACAGAGAAAGGGAGGGTTGTAGGGGCTGGAGGAGTTTACAGAGATAGGGAGGGTTCTAGGGGCTGGAGGACGTTACAGAGATAGGGAGGGTTGTAGGGGCTGGAGGAGGTTACAGAGATAGGGAGTGTTGCAGGGGCTGGAGGAGGTTACCGAGATAGGGAGGTTTGTAGCGGTTGGAGGAGGTTACAGAGATAGGGAGGGTTGCAGAGGCTGGAGGAGGTTACAGAGATAGGGAGGGTTGTAGGGGCTGGAGGATTTTACAGAGATAGGGAGGGTTGTAGGGGGCTGGAGGAAGTTACAGAGATAGGGAGGGTTGTAGGGGCTGGAGGAGGTTACAGGGATACGGAGGGATGTAGGGGTTAGAGGAGGTTACAGAGATAGGGAGGGTTGTAGGGGTTGGAGGAGGTTACAGGGATAGGGAGTGTTGTAGGGGCTGGAGGAGGTTACAGAGATAGGGAGGGTTGTAGGGGCTGGAGGAGGTTACAGAGATAGGGAGGGTTGTAGGGGCTGGAGGAGGTTACAGAGATAGGGAGGGTTGTAGGGGCTGGAGGTGTTTACAGAGATATGGAGGGTTGTAGGGGCTGGAGGAGGTTACAGAGATAGGGAGGGTTGTAGGGGCTGGAGGAGGTTACAGAGATAGGGAGGGCTGTAGGGGTTGGAGGAGGTTACAGAGATAGGGAGGGTTGTAGGGCTGGAGGAGGTTACAGAGATAGGGAGGGTTGTAGAGGCTGGAGGAGGTTACAGAGGTAGGGAAGGTTGTAGGGGCTGGAGGAGGTTACAGGGATAGCGGGGGCTGTAAGGGCTGGAGGAGGTTACAGAGATAGGGAGGGTTGTAGGGCTGGAGGAGGTTACAGAGATAGGGAGGGTTTTCGGGGCTGAAGGAGATTACAGGAATAGCGAGGGTTGTAGGGGCTGGAGGAGGTTACAGAGATAGGGAGGGTTGTAGGGGCTGGAGGAGGTTACAGGGATAGGGATGGTTATAGGCCTGGAGGAGGGTCCAGAGATAGAGAGGGTTGTAGGGGCTGGAGGTGGTTACAGAGATAGCAAGGGTTGTAGGGGCTGGAGGATGTTTCAGAGATAGGGAGGTTTGTAGGGACTGGAGGAGGTTACAGAGATAGGGAGGGTTGTAGGGACTGGAGGAGGTTACAGAGATAGGGAGGGTTGTCGGAGCTGGAGGATTATACAGAGATAGGGATGGTTGTAGGGACTGGAGGAGGTTCCAGAGATAGGGAGGTTTGTAGGGGCTGGAGGAGGTTACAGAGATAGGGAGGGTTGTACAGGCTGGAGGAGGTTACAGAGATAGGGAGGGTTGTAGGGGCTGGAGGGGGTTACCGAGATAGGGAGGTTTGTAGGGGTTGGAGGAGGTTACAGAGATAGGGAGGGTTGTAGAGGCAGGAGGAGGTTACAGAGATAGGGAGGGTTGTAGGGGCTGGAGGATTTTACAGGGATAGGGAGGGTTGTAGGGGCTGGAGGAGGTTACAGAGATAGGGAGGGTTGTAGGGGTTGGAGGAGGTTACAGAGATAGGGAGGGTTGTCGGGGCTGGAGGAGGTTACAGAGATAGGGAGGGTTGTAGGGGCTGGAGGAGTTTACAGAGATATGGAGGGTTGTAGGGGCTGGAGGAGGTTACAGAGATAGGGAGGGTTGTCGGGGCTGGAGGAGGTTACAGAGATAGGGAGGGCTGTCGGGGTTGGAGGAGGTTACAGAGATAGGGAGGGTTGTAGGGCTGGAGGAGGTTACAGAGATAGGGAGGGTTGTAGGGGCTGGAGGATGTTACAGAGGTAGGGAGGGTTGTAGGGGCTGGAGGATGTTACAGAGATAGGGAGGGTTGCAGGGGCTGAAGGAGGTTACAGAGGTTGGGAGGGTTGTAGGGGCTGGAGGAGGTTACAGAGATAGGGGGGGCTGTAAAGGCTGGAGGAGGTTATAGAGATAGGGAGGGTTGTAGGGCTGGAGGAGGTTACGGAGATAGGGAGGGTTGTAGGGCTGGAGGAGGTTACAGAGATAGGGAGGGTTGTAGGGTCTGGAGGAGGTTTCAGAGGTAGGGAGGTTTGTAGGGGCTGGAGGTCATTACAGAGATAGCGAGGGTTGTCGGGGCTGGAGGAGGTTACAGGGATAGGGAGGGTTGTAAAGGCTGGAGGAGGTTTCAGAGACAGGGAGGGTGGTAGGGGCTGGAGGAGGTTACAGAGATAGGGAGTGTTGTCGGGGCTGGAGGAGTTTACAGAGATAGGGAGGGTTGTCAGGGCTGGAGGAGGTTACAGAGATAGGGAGGGTTGTAGGGGCTGGAGGAGGTTACAGAGATAGGGAGGGTTGTAGGGGCTGGAGGAGGTTACCGAGATAGGGAGCTTTGTTAATGTTGGAGGAGGTTACAGAGATAGCGAGGGTTGTAGGGGCTGGAGGAGGTTACAGGGATAGGGAGGGTTGCAGAGGCTGGAGGAGGTTTCAGAGATAGGGAGGGTTGTAGGGGCTGGAGGAGGTTACAGAGATAGGGAGTGTTGTAGGGGCTGGAGGAGTTTACAGAGATAGGGAGGGTTGTAGGGGCTGGAGGAGCTTACAGAGATAGGGAGGGTTGTAGGGGCTGGAGGAGGTTACAGAGATAGGGAGGGTTGTAGCGGCTGGAGCAGGTTACAGAGATAGGGAGGGTTGTAGGGCTGGAGGAGGTTACAGAGATAGGGAGGGTTGTACAGGCTGGAGGAGGTTACAGAGATAGGGAGGGTTGTAGGGGCTGGAGGGGGTTACCGAGATAGGGAGGTTTGTAGGGGTTGGAGGAGGTTACAGAGATAGGGAGGGTTGTAGAGGCAGGAGGAGGTTACAGAGATAGGGAGGGTTGTAGGGGCTGGAGGATTTTACAGGGATAGGGAGGGTTGTAGGGGCTGGAGGAGGTTACAGAGATAGGGAGGGTTGTAGGGGTTGGAGGAGGTTACAGAGATAGGGAGGGTTGTCGGGGCTGGAGGAGGTTACAGAGATAGGGAGGGTTGTAGGGGCTGGAGGAGTTTACAGAGATATGGAGGGTTGTAGGGGCTGGAGGAGGTTACAGAGATAGGGAGGGTTGTCGGGGCTGGAGGAGGTTACAGAGATAGGGAGGGCTGTCGGGGTTGGAGGAGGTTACAGAGATAGGGAGGGTTGTAGGGCTGGAGGAGGTTACAGAGATAGGGAGGGTTGTAGGGGCTGGAGGATGTTACAGAGGTAGGGAGGGTTGTAGGGGCTGGAGGATGTTACAGAGATAGGGAGGGTTGCAGGGGCTGAAGGAGGTTACAGAGGTTGGGAGGGTTGTAGGGGCTGGAGGAGGTTACAGAGATAGGGGGGGCTGTAAAGGCTGGAGGAGGTTATAGAGATAGGGAGGGTTGTAGGGCTGGAGGAGGTTACGGAGATAGGGAGGGTTGTAAGGCTGGAGGAGGTTACAGAGATAGGGAGGGTTGTAGGGTCTGGAGGAGGTTTCAGAGGTAGGGAGGTTTGTAGGGGCTGGAGGTCATTACAGAGATAGCGAGGGTTGTCGGGGCTGGAGGAGGTTACAGGGATAGGGAGGGTTGTAAAGGCTGGAGGAGGTTTCAGAGACAGGGAGGGTGGTAGGGGCTGGAGGAGGTTACAGAGATAGGGAGTGTTGTCGGGGCTGGAGGAGTTTACAGAGATAGGGAGGGTTGTCAGGGCTGGAGGAGGTTACAGAGATAGGGAGGGTTGTAGGGGCTGGAGGAGGTTACAGAGATAGGGAGGGTTGTAGGGGCTGGAGGAGGTTACCGAGATAGGGAGCTTTGTTAATGTTGGAGGAGGTTACAGAGATAGCGAGGGTTGTAGGGGCTGGAGGAGGTTACAGGGATAGGGAGGGTTGCAGAGGCTGGAGGAGGTTTCAGAGATAGGGAGGGTTGTAGGGGCTGGAGGAGGTTACAGAGATAGGGAGTGTTGTAGGGGCTGGAGGAGTTTACAGAGATAGGGAGGGTTGTAGGGGCTGGAGGAGCTTACAGAGATAGGGAGGGTTGTAGGGGCTGGAGGAGGTTACAGAGATAGGGAGGGTTGTAGCGGCTGGAGCAGGTTACAGAGATAGGGAGGGTTGTAGGGCTGGAGGAGGTTACAGAGATAGGGAGGGTTGTAGGGGCTGGAGGAGGTTACAGAGATAGGGAGGGTTGTAGGGGGCTGGAGGAGGTTACAGAGATAGGGAGGGTTGTAGGGGCTGGAGGACTTTACAGAGATAGGGAGGGTTGCAGGGTCTGGAGGAGGTTACAGAGATAGGGAGGGTTGTAGGGCTGGAGGAGGTTACAGAGATCGGGAGGGTTGTAGGGGCTGGAGGAGGTTACAGAGATCGGGAGGGTTGTAGGGGCTGGAGGAGGTTACAGAGATAGGGAGGGTTGTAGGGGCTGGAGGAGGTTACAGAGATAGGGAGGCTTGTAGGGGCTGGAGGAGGTTACAGAGATAGGGAGGGTTGTAGGGGCTGGAGGAGGTTACAGAGATAGGGGGGATTGTAGGGGCTGGAGGAGGTTACAGAGATAGGGAGGGTTGTAGGGGCTGGAGGAGTTTAGAGAGATAGGGAGGGCTGTAGGGGCTGGAGGAGGTTACAGAGATAGGGAGGGCTGTCGGGGCTGGAGGAGGTTACAGAGATAGGGAGGGATGTAGGGGCTGGAGGAGGTTACAGGGATAGGGAGGGTTGTAGGGGCTGGAGGAGGTTACAGAGATAGAGAGGGTTGTAGGGGCTGGTGGAGGTTACAGAGATAGGGAGGGCTGTAGGGGCTGGAGGAGGTTACAGGGATAGGGAGGGCTGTAGGGGCTGGAGGAGTTTAGAGAGATAGGGAGGGTTGTAGGGGCTGGAGGAGGTTACAGAGATAGGGAGTGGTGTAGGGGCTGGAGGCGGTTACAGAGATAGGGAGGGTTGTAGGGGCTGGAGGTGGTTACAGAGATAGGGAGGGTTGTAGGGGCTGGAGGAGGTTACAGAGATAGGGAGTGTTGTAGGGCTGGAGGAGGTTACAGAGATAGGGAGGGTTGTAGGGGCTGGAGGAGGTTACAGAGATAGGGAGGGTTGTAGGGGCTGGAGGAGGTAACAGAGATAGGGAGGGCTGTAGGGGCTGGAGGAGGTTAGAGATAGTGAGGGTTGTAGGGGCTGGAGGTGGTTACAGAGATAGGGAGGGTTGTAGGGCTGGAGGAGGTTACAGAGATAGGGACGGTTGTAGGGGCTGGAGGAGGTTACAGAGATAGGGAGGGTTGTGGGGCTGGAGGAGGTTACAGAGATAGGGAGGGCTGTAGGGGCTGGAGGAGGTTAGAGATAGGGAGGGTTGAAGGGGCTGGAGGAGGTTACAGAGATAGGGAGGGTTGTAGGGCTGGAGGAGGTTACAGAGATAGGGAGGGCTGTAGGGGCTGGAGGAGGTTAGAGATAGGGAGGGTTGTCGGGGCTGGAGGAGGTTACAGAGATAGGGAGGGTTGTAGGGCTGGAGGAGGTTACAGAGATAGGGAGTGTTGTAGGGGCTGGAGGAGGTTACAGAGATAGGGAGGGTTGTAGGGGCTGGAGGAGGTTACAGAGTTGGGGAGGGTTGTAGGGGCTGGAGGAGGTTACAGAGATAGGGAGTGTTGTAGGGGCTGGAGGAGGTTACAGCGATAGGGAGGGTTGTCGGGCTGGAGGAGGTTGCAGAGATAGGGAGGGTTGTAGGGGCTGGAGAAGGTTACAGAGATAGGGAGGGTTGCCGAGGCTGGAGGAGGTTACAGAAATAGGGAGGGTTGTAGGGGCTGGAGGAGTTTAGAGAGATAGGGAGGGCTGTAGGGGCTGGAGGAGGTTACAGAGATAGGGAGGGTTGTAGGGGCTGGAGGAGGTTACAGAGATAGAGAGGGTTGTAGGGGCTGGAGGAGGTTACAGAGATAGGGAGGGCTGTCGGGGCTGGAGGAGGTTACAGAGATAGGGAGGGATGTAGGGGCTGGAGGAGGTTACAGGGATAGGGAGGGTTGTAGGGGCTGGAGGAGGTTACAGAGATAGAGAGGGTTGTAGGGGCTGGTGGAGGTTACAGAGATAGGGAGGGCTGTAGGGGCTGGAGGAGGTTACAGGGATAGGGAGGGCTGTAGGGGCTGGAGGAGTTTAGAGAGATAGGGAGGGTTGTAGGGGCTGGAGGAGGTTACAGAGATAGGGAGTGGTGTAGGGGCTGGAGGCGGTTACAGAGATAGGGAGGGTTGTAGGGGCTGGAGGTGGTTACAGAGATAGGGAGGGTTGTAGGGGCTGGAGGAGGTTACAGAGATAGGGAGTGTTGTAGGGCTGGAGGAGGTTACAGAGATAGGGAGGGTTGTAGGGGCTGGAGGAGGTTACAGAGATAGGGAGGGTTGTAGGGGCTGGAGGAGGTAACAGAGATAGGGAGGGCTGTAGGGGCTGGAGGAGGTTAGAGATAGTGAGGGTTGTAGGGGCTGGAGGTGGTTACAGAGATAGGGAGGGTTGTAGGGCTGGAGGAGGTTACAGAGATAGGGACGGTTGTAGGGGCTGGAGGAGGTTACAGAGATAGGGAGGGTTGTGGGGCTGGAGGAGGTTACAGAGATAGGGAGGGCTGTAGGGGCTGGAGGAGGTTAGAGATAGGGAGGGTTGAAGGGGCTGGAGGAGGTTACAGAGATAGGGAGGGTTGTAGGGCTGGAGGAGGTTACAGAGATAGGGAGCGCTGTAGGGGCTGGAGGAGGTTAGAGATAGGGAGGGTTGTCGGGGCTGGAGGAGGTTACAGAGATAGGGAGGGTTGTAGGGCTGGAGGAGGTTACAGAGATAGGGAGTGTTGTAGGGGCTGGAGGAGGTTACAGAGATAGGGAGGGTTGTAGGGGCTGGAGGAGGTTACAGAGTTGGGGAGGGTTGTAGGGGCTGGAGGAGGTTACAGAGATAGGGAGTGTTGTAGGGGCTGGAGGAGGTTACAGCGATAGGGAGGGTTGTCGGGCTGGAGGAGGTTGCAGAGATAGGGAGGGTTGTAGGGGCTGGAGAAGGTTACAGAGATAGGGAGGGTTGCCGAGGCTGGAGGAGGTTACAGAAATAGGGAGGGTTGTAGGGACTGGAGGAGGTTACAGAGATCGGGAGAGTTGTCGGGGCTGGAGGAGGTTACAGAAATCGGGAGGATTGTAGGGGCTGGAGGAGGTTACAGAGATAGGGAGGGTTGCAGAGGCTGGAGGAGGTTACAGAGATAGGGAGGGTTGTAGTGGCTGGAGGAGGTTACAGAGATAGGGAGGGTTGTTGGGGCTGGAGGAGGTTACAGAGATAGGGAGGGTTGTAGGGGCTGGAGGAGGTTACAGAGATAGGGAGGGTTGTCGTGGCTGGAGGAGGTTACAGAGATAGGGAGGGTTGTAGGGGCTGGAGGAGGTTACAGAGATAGGGAGGGTTGGAGAGGCTGGAGGAGGTTACAGAGATAGGGAGGGTTGTAGGGGCTGGAGGAGGTTACAGAGATAGGGAGGGTTGTCGTGGCTGGAGGAGGTTACAGAGATAGGGAGGGTTGTATGGGCTGGAGGAAGTTACAGAGATCGGGAGGGTTGTACGGGCTGGAGGAGGTTACAGAGATAGGGAGGGTTGTAGGGGCTGGAGGAGGTTACAGAGATAGGGAGGGGGATTTGAAGAGGAGGATGGGGAATTTTTTACAAACCGAGAGCTAGCCGGACCGGGAGCCAATGTTGGTCAGTGAGCACAAGCTGGGCGATGGGTGAACGAGAGCTGGTGGAAGCTAGGAGACAGGGCGAGGTGGATGTTGCGAGTTGGATGAGCTGAAGGTTATGGAGGGTGGACGATGGGAGGCTGGCCAGGAAGCGTTGCGATAACAACAGAAAACGCTGGAAAAACTCAGCAGGCCAAGCAGCAACCGTGGGGAGAGAAACAGAGTCAATGGGCTGGATTTTCATTCAGGAGTCGGGTAGGAGGCGGGACTACAACTTTCGGGGTTGTAGTCCCGCCTCCATCGAGATGCGGCCAATCCACATGATTTTGACATGATTGACCTTGTTAAGCCCGCCCAGCGGGCTCAGCAGGCCAATTAAGGGCCACCCGGCAACAGGTGACATCACAGATTGACATTTCATCTGTCAAGAGTTTTTGACAGATGAAATATCAGCGTTTCACAGCTCTTTGAAGCTGTCAAACACTGACAGTCTTACTTCTAACCTGAGTCCTTCTACACAGACTCAGTTGGAAATCTCTCCGGCACAGAAAGCTGAAGACTGTCACTTTTGACAGCTCGCAGCCGCTCTGCTTTCTGTGCCGGTGAGATGAGGGACTCCCGAGACCTAAAGGAAGGAAGGCTGAAAAGGTAAGAAAAGGTAATTTAAACTTCTTTACACACTTTAAACACACCAAACACACTTACCTTAGCACTCATGCACCCATCACTCACCTGAACACCGGACATCTCAACCCCTCCAAGTCCTTCAACCCGCCTCCTCTAACTTGGCGTGGTTTGGAGTTGTCGGGAATCCCACAGTTCAAGCTTTAAAATAGGGATTAGGCTAAAAACTGCCTGTTAACTACCTGTTAACAGGCAGTTAATTGTCACTAATCCCTTCCCACCTCGGGGAGGCGGGTCCCCTTGCGGGTCGGGTACCCGCCTCCTTTGAAACTTACATGGAGGCGGGATGGTGTCGGGACCCCCGAATTCGGAACTTTAACCCCCCGCACGCCTCCAATCCCGACTCCACGGGTCAGTTAAAATCGAGGCCAACGTTTCAGGTCTGGGACCTTGCATCAGAACTGGAAAAAGCTGGAGGTGTAACAGATATTAAGCAGGTGTCGAGACCGGGGGGTGGGGGGTGGTTAGGAGGGGAGGAATTGAAGGAACAATCTGTGCTTTTATAAGAGGCAGGAAAGATAAAATATTGCACATGGGAATGGCAAAAATCATACAGCATGAAAAATGGGGGCAAGGGTTGACATGAATCTGGTCACTCATGTGAAAATGACTTATGTAATAATACTGGGCGGCCTGCTGGTGGCGCTGTCCAGGGAGAGTATAAATACTCAGGCACGGGCCCAGCTTGCTCAGGACATTCTTTAACAGGAACTAGTGAAGGACACAATTAGATCTCCATGTTGTAAAACAGTTGATTAAAGCTTTGTTTAATTCTCAGACCAAGTGCCTCGTAGTGTTCTTACGTCAGGGGTTACAGTATGAAATTGTTGAACTCAATGTTGAGTCCGGAAGGCTGTAAAGTGCCCAATCGAAAGATGAGGTGCTGTTCCTCGAGCTTACGTTGAGTTACATTGGAACAGTTGTAATAGGCCGAGGACAGAGAGATCAGAGTGGGAATGGAGCGGTGAATTAAAGTGACAGGCGACCGGAAGCCCGGGGTCACCCTTACGGACTGAACGGAGGTGTTCCGCAAAGCGGTCGCCCAATCTGCGTTCGGTCTCCCCAGTGTGGAGGAGGCCGCACCGTGAGCAGCGAATACGGTATCCAGCATCCGCAGTATTTTGCGAAAGCATTGCGATAGTTGAGTCTGGAGGCGACAGAGGGCAAGGGGTGAGGATTTTCAGCAGCGGTTAAGCTGAAGCAGGGGCAGATGGCGGGCGACATCACGGATTCGGAAGCAGGCGGATTCGGGGACGGAGAGGGTCGGAAGCACAGCTCGGGGAAGCCCCTCGGGAGCAGCATTAACATAGAAACATAGAAGATAGGAGCAGGAGTCGGCCATTCGGCCCCGCGATCCCGCTCCGCCATTTAATGAGATCATGGCTGATCATCCAAATTCAGTACCCTGTCACTGCCTTCTCCCCATATGCCTTGATCCCTTTAGCCTTAAGAAATATATCCAACTCCTTCTTGAATATATTTAATGAATTGGCCTCTACCGCCCTGTGTGGTAGAGAATTCCACAGGTTCACCACTCTCTGGGTGAAGAAATTCCTCCTCATCTCTGTCCTAAATGGCTTACCCCTTATCCTTAGACTGTGACCCCTGGTTCTGGACTCCCCGACCATCGGGAACATCCTTCCTGCATCTAGTCTGTCCAGTCCTGTTAGAATTTTATAAGTTTCAATGAGATCCGCTCTCATTCTTCTAAACTCCAGCGAGTACAAGCCCAATCGACCCAATCTCTCCTCATACGTCATTCCTGCCATCCCAGGTATCAGTCTGGTGAATCTTCGCTGCACTCCTTCCATGGCAAGAACATCCTTCCTCAGATAAGGCGACCAAAACTGCACACAATACTCAAGATGTGGTCTCACCAAGGCCCTGTACAACTGTAGCAAGACATCCTTGTTCTTGTACTCGAATCCTCTCGCTACGAAGGCCAACATACCATTTGCCTTCTTAACCGCCTGCTGCACCTACATGCTTACCTTCAGCGACTGGTGCACAAGGACACCCAGGTCTCGTTGCACTTCCCCTTCTCCCAATCTATTGCCGTTCAGATAATAATCTGCCTTCCAGTTTTTGCCACCAAAGTGGATAACCTCGCATTTATCCACGTTATATTGCATCTGCCATGCTGCCCAATCACCCAACCTGTCCAAATCATCCTGGAGTTTCTCTGCATCCTCCTCACAGCACACACGCCCACCCAGTTTTGTGTCGTCCAGTTGTTGGCGGCTCTCCCCTGGCATTGCTCAGTTCGAGTGGTTGGAGAGGCCAACGCAGGTGTGACTGGGCAACTGTGACAGGCAGGAAGTGTGACATTAAAAGGAACTGCGCGGTACATGGCAAGAGTTTTTAGAAAATTAGGAAGGGAACTCCCCCTGGAGTTGTTAGTGTGCGTGCGTGCGTAATGATTTGAGGCTCATGAGCAAAGGCTCACTATCGTGTTGATACTCACCACACGTACCACAGGCTCGTCAGCTTGGAGTCAGTTACGGAGCAGCTGAAGAGAGAGTGAGAGAGAAAGATTATTCATAAATAAGAGTGAAGGAACAGGGAACGGGGCGGTTAAGGTGGGAGGCACAAGGTGAGGAGGGTCAGGTGTGAAGAGCTGATAGGACCTTGGTTTCAATGTCACGCCTGAAAGAGTGCCCCACCGACAGTGCAGCGCTCCCTCAGTACTGCCCCCTCTGACAGTGTGGCGCACCCTCAGTACTGCCCCTTCTGACAGTGCAACGCTCCCTCAGTGCTGGCCCTCCGACAGTGCAGCACTCCCTTAGTACAGCCCCTCCGACAGTGCAGCACTCCCTTAGTACTGCCCCTCCGACAGTGCAGCGCACCCTCAGTACTGCCCCCTCCGACAGTGTGGCGCACCCTCAGTACTGCCCCTCTGACAGTGCAGCGCTCCCTCAGTACTGCCCCTCCGACACTGCAGCGCTCCCTCAGTACTGCCCTTCTGACAGTGCAACGCTCCCTCAGTGCTGGCCCTCCGACAGTGCAGCACTCCCTTAGTACAGCCCCTCCGACAGTGCAGCACTCCCTTAGTACTGCCCCTCCGACAGTGCAGCACTCTGTTAGTACTGCCCCTCCGACAGTGCAGCGCTCCCTCAGTACTGCCCCTCTGACAGTGCAGCACTCTGTTAGTACTGCCCCTCCGACAGTGCAGCGCTCCCTCAGGACTGCCCCTCCGACAGTGCAGCTCTCCCTCAGTACTGCCCCTCCGACAATGCAGCGCTCCCTCAGTACTGTCCCTGTGACAGTGCAGCGCTCCCTCAGTGCACACCCTCCGACAGTGCAGCGCTGCCTCAGTACTACCCCTGCAACAGGGCAGCACTCCCTCAGTACTG